>NC_091396.1:67011884-67339384 GCF_032191515.1 Phaenicophaeus curvirostris | reverse complement strand
GTACAGTGTAAAAAAAAAAAGTTTATCGTTGTACATGAGGCTCTGCGTTTGCAGGCAAAAGGGAGTAGATTGACCTTAAGCTTATTGTAAATTTGAGAGATATTGCTTTGAGATATCCCAGTGAATTACCTCATTGCTCTATGACCTGCCCAATGAGCCTTATTTTTAGTGTGAATCCAAACAGAAAAATATTCTCCATGCAAAAGAGCAATTATAGGCCCGAAAGCATAGTTCAAACATGTGTAGCTGATTTAGGCTCCCAAAAATACAAGTACTGGCCTGTTTCATTGTCATCCACACAAAGAACTGAGTCCTAAAATCCTTTACTCAACTAAATTCTTAATAAGTAAACTGAGACTAACCCTCTAATACCAGATTTGTTAAACAACATGATTTAGGTCCTTGCTATTCATGCACCTTGTACAACTAAAATGACTGTTAAAGCTAGAATCATGAAAGAGTCATTTTATGTAGCTGCTAAATTCCTCTCAAATCTCCTTGCAACTTAACGAGTAAAGAAAGCTCAATGTGTAATGCCAGCTAATGTGGTTTATGCTAGAAAATAGTATCAACCTATCTTTGTAGCTTATCTAAGCCAGGATAATACTTTTAGCCTTTATAGTAGACCCAACTCCATTTTTTCAACTCTTGACTATGTATTTCCTGAAATCCTTTTCCAAAGAGTTAAATTGGATGTGAAATCTGTACTAGGCTATGGGACGCTCTTTGTTCTAGGAGGAGGCAGCAAAGCTTTGCTTCTGTATCACTTTCATTGCCTTCTGATTGAGGTTGACAGTGTGAC
This sequence comes from Phaenicophaeus curvirostris, assembly GCF_032191515.1. Taxonomy (NCBI): domain Eukaryota; kingdom Metazoa; phylum Chordata; class Aves; order Cuculiformes; family Cuculidae; genus Phaenicophaeus; species Phaenicophaeus curvirostris. Next base: position 67,338,582 of record NC_091396.1, on the reverse strand, counting down.
AGGAAAGCAAAGAGAAGCAATTGCAGGCTGAATGAGAGCCTTTTTCAGCCATACAGCAGCCTCCTCCTTAGCCCCTGAGAAAAAGAGGTAACAGATGCCGATAGCAAGAATCCCTAACAAAGTCCTAACTTTGATGCAAACAGAAGACAAAAAAATGGAAAAGATTGTCTCACTTCAGAAAACCCTTGAATGGAGCACAAAGGAGGTGGTGGTGGTGGGAAATATCGTGGGGCTGGAAATGGCTGGGAGAGTTATGGAGCGACAGCGGTCTTGAGGAATATGTTGTTGTGAAGGTTTCAGGTCTTCGTCATCTGCCGTTTCCAGCAGCGGGAGGAGTTGGGGAAAGTGTCTCCAGCAATGGGGGATCAGGAGGGGAGTTTTTCACTCTGCTGAGACCTGTGTTTCCAGGAAAGCCTCCTTTTCCCTTTCCAAAAAGTCACATTATTTACACAAAAAAGGGAACAGAAAATAGTGGCTGTGGAAGTAAATAGTTGGAAGTAAATAGCTGCTCACTGGAACTTTTCTGATGGAGGGAAAACAAAGCAGCGATGTATTTGTTCTCATCTCACTCTGAAGAGACTGTGAGCAACAAGAGTGTTCCCGTTCACTTCTGCATTCTGCAATATTTACTGTCTTTCTTTTTTATATGGTTTAAGCAAAAAGAAAGCTCTACCAGGCAGCTCATCTGTAACCTTTGGACCTCGCAGAATGAACATAAATTGGTGCAGTGAGAAGACTAAAAATAAGAATAGCTTCTGTTTGCTCCAAACTGATCTGGCCCCTAAGAGGACATGAGCTGAGCAGACCTCTCTTTTTCAATAACACTGAGACAGGAGCACGCTCACCCACGGAAACACAATATTAATTGTTCTTGTATATAGCGGATCTTCTCAGCACCAGGTCCAATGCTCACGATATTTTGTGTAATATAGCTTTATTCTCAGCTCTTCAGCCATGCTAAGGTGGCAAGAACTGCCATGCCCCAAGCCCTATAGATAGATCAACCTCATTTTACCTCTAGACTTTAGCAGAAATTGCGTGGCATATGCACCAGCAGGATTAATAACAGAGGGTGAAGTAGGCAGTAGAAACGTGCTGCCTCCCTCTTCATCCACGCCCGTCACCGTCCTAATGTTATTTGCCTCTGTTTGCGTGGCAAAAGGGATGCTACAAAACAGTGGCTTGCATTTTCCTTTCCCCGAAATGTTAGTCTCAAATGAAAGAAAAAGAAGAAGTGTTTCTGCAGGGAGGAGGATTAGGGTTGGTAGGACACCGTGCTAAAAACCCTATGTGGACTTTTTAAAAGCCGGGCTGTGTTACTGGCCTAATGGATTGATGTGATTTAGTCTTCAAATAGGTATTTAGAGAACGGTTTAAATGCGAATAACTGAGCGATACCTTATTAAAACCAACTGGCTGAAAGAATTATAAATTCACAGCTCGTGCAAATAAGAAAGGAAAGCCCATGACATTTCCTTAAGGAGTAATGATAGTCTGCAATGTCAATATGGCTTTGGTATATACACATTAAAATGCTCATACGCTTGAGCCTATTTATGGAGTAATGGCATGCAAAATTTCAACTGCGTGCTTAAATGGAACATTTTTCTTCTTTTATAATTGCAGCATTGGAGAGAACTAATTTAATTTTTCTTTGCCTCTCATTTAACATACAGCAAACTACTTTATTTTTTCTGATATTTTAAAAAAAGGTTTTTCTCCTGACTAAAACTTTTTTTTTTGCTATATTCCTTGGCTACAGTATGTAAATTTTACATCTGAACTAAAAAACAAGCCACTTAAAAATAGAATTTGTAATAGAAATACACTCAACTTAAACTACAGTGGTGTAACAGCCATGTGGATGTGGCACCATAATTATAGTTTAAAAAGCAATTAAGATAAAAGCCAGTACAAAGAGATCAGCCAAATATCAAGAGACTGTATTCTAAGCAAAACAAATCTCTAACTTCAAGCTAAACAAACTTTTGGTGGTCCATGTACTCAGCATTTTAATATTCATATACAGGCACACAACCGTACAGGGGGTTTGGGCTTCAAAAATGTTCATTTAACAGCAAACGGAGTTCAAAACCTCTTGAAGCTTTTCAGGAAAAAATTCCCAATGGAAGTCCTATAAAATTTTGGGGCAGTTAAGCTGTGGGTTTCTGTGTTCATGGTTGACTCCTGTGCTGGGGTCAAATTACTTGTTCCTTCTCACGTGGGATTAGGATCCAGAATTGGGCTCCTCTCTTGGCTGTGCTGCTGCTGGGAGAGCTTGGCAAAGATTTGGGGTATTTTCTAATGAAATACTGAGTCACTGAGCAGCGTCTGAATTAATTTCCTGCACAACCAGTATTGGACTAGAGGTTTTAGGCAAACATAAATACAGGAATACACATGAACACACATGAACATGGTTTAGTGTTTGATAGGAATGGTTGGACTCGATGATCCGGTGGGTCTCTTCCAACCTGGTGATTCTATGATTCTATGATTCTATGATTCTATGAACACACATAGTGTAGATGCTTACATTATAAATATCGAACAGACATATATGAACAGATATATTTGCACATAAATTCCGTATATTCATGTAGATATGGAGGCTTGGATGTATACGGACAAGAACTATATGTATTTCCACCTGATATCCCATTTTATTCCTTTTCTGTACCTGTTTTTATTGCAAACTCATTAATACATTACAAACCCCACTAAAACAGACTGTAGAAGACAACTATAACCCTATCCTGTGCTTTTTGCATCTATAACAATCCTACAAGATTGTATACCTTGATGGATTGCTTTTAAATGGTAGACTTTCCAATACAAAATTGTAGTTTCCTATTCAGTTTTGTAGGCAGACTGGCTACAGATTTGAATAGAGAATCGCAAAGCACAAACCGACTTCTGATGTATTCAGTTTAATGGGAATTTTCCATAAGGGAATACATTATGTCTTAACTAATGTTTTGCCTTAAAACATAAGTTTTGCTGAACCAATTAAATCAACCAACTAATCTTGCACATGAAACATTAAACGAGAATGAAGTGTCTGCAATTAGCAAACAGCTTTGATGTGGCTAAATATCTATCTCTATGCATCACCAACGTTGCGGGTTTAAGTCCCAGATGATGTTAGACGTGCTGAATGTAAATGTTTGCTGTCTATACGTTTCCAACCAGCTGAGTCTTGGAGCAGCAGCACCACTGGGTTCATAGAGATGGAAAACCAGATGCCAATTGCTGTTAATAGGAGAAGGTCTGTTTGCATTAAAACATGGGTAAAAATGAGAGAAAGAGAGAGAGAATGAGAAAGAGAAAGAGAGAAAGAGAGAGGAAGGAAGGAAGGAAGGAAGGAAGGAAGGAAGGAAGGAAGGAAGGAAGGAAGGAAGGAAGGAAGGAAGGAAGGAAGGAAGGAAGGAAGGAAGGAAGGAAGAGAAAAGGAAAGAGAGAAAGGAAAGAGAGAAGAAAAGAGAGAAAGAAAGAGAGAAGGAAAGAGAGAAAGGAAAGAGAGAAGGAAAGAGAGAAAGGAAAGAGAGAAAGGAAAGAGAGAAGGAAAGAGAGGAAGGAATGAGAGAAGGAAAGGGAGGAAGGAATGAGAGAAGGAAAGGGAGGGAGGGAGGGAGGGAGGGAGGGAGGGAGGGAGGGAGGAAGGAAGGAAGGAAGGAAGGAAGGAAGGAAGGAAGGAAGGAAGGAAGGAAGGAAGGAAGGAAGGAAGGAAAGAAGAGAAAGAGAGAGAGAGAAAGAGAGAGAGAAAGAGAGAGAGAGAGAGAGAGAGAGAAAGAGAGAGAGAAAGAGAGAGAGAAAGGAGAAAGAAAGAAAGGAGAAAGAAAGAAAGGAGAAAGAAAGAAAGGAGAAAGAAAGAAAGAAAGAAAGAAAGAAAGAAAGAAAGAAAGAAAGAAAGAAAGAAAGAAAGAAAGAAAGAAAGAAAGAAAGAAAGAAAGAAAGAAAGAAAGAAAGAAAGAAAGAAAGAAAGAAAGAAAGAAAGAAAGAAAGAAAGAAAGAAAGAAAGAAAGAAAGAAAGAAAGAAAGAAAGAAAGAAAGAAAGAGAGAGAAAGAACGAACACTGACATTACACTGAAAAGGAAGGCAAAAAGCACTATAATTAATGCCCCTAAAACCACAGGTAGTCTTTCAAACAAGAATATTTTTTAAAATCTAGACAAGAAGGTGAAAAAATAAGTATGAATAACATGCTTGTCCAAAAACAGTGAATGCTATACAGCAGCCCAGCTCTGCTGACTCTGGAGAAAAAACCCTGCAGCCTGTGCAACTCCTCCCTCCTGAACAGCAGTGATTCTGGGAACCTGATACTCTGAGTTTTAGAAACTTTAGAGGCATGAGAAGTTGTGTGCAGAGGTGTGGTCTGGTAATTGCTCACCTTTTTTGTGCAAACACAAAAATACCTCCCTGGCCAGGTTGCCTGGGAAGCACCCGAAGCGTGTGGGAGCAGGTGTGGATGCTGGTGGGGCCCCAGTGGGAATGCTGGGCAGGGAAGGAGGGATCTGCAGCACAGCCTCAGCCCATTCAGACCAGCCTGGCTGTCAAGGAAGTATGCTCCGTTTGGAGAAATTATTTAGACCTCAAACTGTTTGATGCTGGGACTTCCTTCTCGCTTTGTGTTTGTACAACATCCAGTAGAGTGATGTCAGGCTCCAGGCTTTCTTTTATTTCATTTAATATTTTGGTGAATATAATGATTTTCATGTTTAGCTTCAGAGATAAATTGAGACCTTCAGAGTTGCTCATGAGATGGGCATTTCTCATGCTTACAGACAAGGAAGGGCTAGGATCAAACACCAAGACCGATTCAGGCAGCAGAAAGACACGAATCTGGGTCTCCCCAAGCAGCTGAACATGCTGATTATGAAAATACTGCCTTGGAGGCAGAGGTCTCCCACTCCAGCCTAGAAGTGCCATTTATTTTATATAAATAATTCAATATTCACTAGATATCCACTGGAGAGGGGCACTTTATCAGGGAGTGCAGCAATAGGACAAGGGGTAACGATTTTAAGCTGGTTTTGAATTAAAAGAGGGGAGATTTAGATGACATGTTATGAAGAAATGTTTTTCTGTGAGGGTGGGGAGGCCCTGGAACAGGTTTCCCAGAGCAGTGGTGGCTGCCCCATCCCTGGAGGTGTTCAAGGCCAGGCTGGATGGGACTTTGAGCAACTTGATCCAGTGGGAGGTGTCCCTGCCCATTGCAGGGGGGTTGGAACTGGGTGATCTTTAAGGTCCCTTCCAATTCAAACCATTCCATTTCTTTGATTCTGTGATTCTGTGATTCTAGATCTGACAGGTGCTTGAAGCTGTAGAGGCCAAGGAGAAATTGAGCAGGACCCATCTCTGAAGACCACCAAAGAGATATTTTGGTACCATGATGTGAGACACTACTGTTCGGTCTTGTGGGTGAAGTGAAGAGCAAACCTGGACTGCAAACTGGGGCTGCTATTACCGTGAGGTGAGAAATAGCAACTCAACAGTGTATGCAGAGGTTGGAAAAAGAAAAGTGATGTTGAGAGGACACAATCCATCTTAAGAATCTGCCATCATGAAATAAATAAGCTTACAGTTTATGCAATAGCAAACCTGGCAATTTAATGAAAAAAATATAAGCATAAGAAATACTAATGAAAAATAATTGTTTCCATTAAATGTCAAAAATTACTGGAGTGAGTTATTTGTAGGGAGAAAATTTGTAATTTCTCCAGCACATTTGGGTGTTTCCATTGAACAGTGGAAATCCAACTAAGCAAACAGGTGCAGAGATCCACGCATTTCACCTTGCATATGAATTTCTTTTTATCACATTGGCAATTAATATTTTTTATCTCCTGAAGATTGGAAGGTAACATACAAAGACGAATTAATAAGATGCCACAGCTCCTTGGAGGAGTTGGTATCGGCAGGCACACTTTGGAAAAGAATTCCAAGAGATTACATTCCTAAAATTGAATCTGAGGTGGTATTTTGAAGACTGGCTTATGTAAACAAATCAGCAAAGGTGAGTGGCGTAAATAGGATAATTGCTGCTCCTGCCAAATTGCTCTATGTGCCTGGAGAAGTTGCCTCCAAGGGCAGGAGGCAGCCTGAATAATTCACCCCAAGGAGACTGAGGGTTTCTGTTCTCCCCCTATTTAAGTTAAAAATGTTTCCTTTCTCATTGCTCACCACTCTGAGTGTGGCAGAGTCCAAAAGAGCTAAGCTCCAGCTATGGGATGGCAATGAAGCGGATGACAGCTCAGAGATGCATGGTCCAGCGTGGATTGGGGAATCAGTCCTCTTCTTCACCAAATAAAACCAAGGGAAGAAAGAACTGAGGACCAACAGAGGCAGGACCAGGGCTTTCACCTCGGATAAAACATAAGGCTCACGTCCCTGAAGAAGGGTCAACAGTTTATACCAGGTGAAACAGCTACAAAGTAGAGGTATTCTCAGAGGAGAAAACCCCATTGTGGAGCAGGATTAGGTCAACCTTGCTGGTTTTAGCCACTTGGATGAGATCCCTATGTTGGGAATCATAGAATCATAGAATAACCAGGTTGGAAGAGACTCACCGGATCATAGAGTCCAACTGTTCCCATCAAACACTAAACCATGCCCCTTAGCACCTCGTCCACCCGTGCCTTAAACCCCTCCAGGGAAGGTGACTCAACCCCCTCCCTGGGCAGCCTCTGCCAGTGCCCAATGACCCTTTCTGTGAAGAATTTTTTCCTAATTTCCAGCCTAAACCTCCCCTGGTGGAGCTTGAGGCCATTCCCTCTTCTCCTGTCCCCTGTCACTTGGGAGAATAGCCCAGCTCCCTCCTCTCTACAACATCTTCGACCAGAAGTTGTTGACGTTGCATTTCAGCTGCCGGCACAGGATACACAGGGTTACACCCTGGCCCAGCTGCAGGCACCCTGTGAGCAGTTATGTGTCTTCCACCACCCCATTGCCCTCATGCTCCACCATTCCCTGGCCCCAGGCTGCTCACCAATGAGGGACAAAGTTTCTAGGGCAACCTGCCAGATGGATGGCGCAACTGCGTAGCTTGTGCCTCCTCAGGGAAGCAGGCTGAAATGGCAGAAATATGTATGGAACATGATGCCTCATTAGTGAACATCAAAAATTCCTCTGAAATAATAATTTTTAACTCGTTGCCAATTAAATTAAATTCATATATGCTGTGGTAACATTTGGGTACCCAAGAAGAATCGGTATTCAATTAAAAGAGAAGCCAAACACCATTAAAACAGAAATGAACAGTAAGTGCAGTTGAATTCCACCTGTTCCTTCCAGATGTTTGCAGTGATTCACACATCTAAAGGCTCGGTAAATAGAGCTAATGATGGTTCAGAATATCTTAATACCGGTAGCTGCATCACTTAAAAACAGAGCTGATTAAACAGGGTTAGAAGACATGTTGCTAAAAACTCTGTAGGGATAACATTGCCCTTGGGGCACACTACAGCTTGAATTTGCTTGAGGATCCAAGACTCAAGCGATTCTCCAGGGATCTGCCTCAGATTCCTGGCTTAGCAAAGGGAGGAATCTGTGGATTAATAAAAAGCAAAGAAAACAGAGTATGAAAAGAAAGACGGCTCCTATAAATGCAAAGTGCAGCCCTCCTAAATATATGCCAAGAAGCCAAATATCACCTGGCACTATCTGTGTTTGCTGCTTTTCACGCCATGAGCAGGTATTGGTCCGCATGTCCATGCAAGGGCAGCTGCACTCACAACGTGTTTACATTTATGCACTGGGAAGCTGAATTTCTCCTTTTTTTTTTTGCTACTCTGACTTTAAATTCTCCAGGTAATTTATTTATTACTGACTTTGCTCATTGCTACGCTTACACACCACCTTAACAGGGCAGCATGGCATACCTGGGGATCTGAAGAGCACACTTTTCTTGCATGGGAATGGCTCACCATGTTTAAAGATCGTTTTTCTGAGCTAAATCCAGCTGCCAACAAATTAAGACTCGTGGAAATCCTCTGCAATTATAGAAAAAAAGCATTCAAAGAATCTCTTTTCCGAGCCCAGGAACTAATTAAGCTGCGATTCCTCCAGGCTGGTGTCCCAAGTCTCCAGTCCCTTCTCCCTTTTTGTCCCTGATGAGTTCAGCATGGACATTCCCAACTGGCAAACTCTAAAACATTTATAAGAGGAGAACATATCTGACATCTTGTGCCCTTCTGTCAGTTTAGTTGCAACTGGGCTGCAGATTTTAAAACAGTAGGTCTTGCAGAGAGAAGGCACGGGTCAGCATAGTTTGTGGCAATGAGACTTGTGCCTAGGGTCAGAGATGACTTTTCATGAGCCACCAGCAGATAGCATTTCCAGATCAGAGGACTCTCCACTTAGAAAGCCTTGCCCACTCTTCAGGCTTTGAAGAGCTGTTGTAGAGTGAGTCCTAGCTGGTTTCACATGTTTCTCCTGGACTTACTCCCTCCAGGAGTCTGATGAGGTACTGTAAGGCCAGAACTGCTCCGACCCCAGGCACATCCCATATTCAAAGAGCATCTCAGGTGTACAAACATTTCATGATCCGTAATTTCTGAATTCATGAATGTGGATTGTCCCTCAAAATATATCCAAGAAAGCCATCACCCCAAGATGGCAGCAATCCCAACGGTCATGTAAACAATAACCACAGGTTTATAGTAAGTCTCTCTGTCTATAGTGGAAGGATCTCAATGCTCAAAGCCTGAGGGACACTAGGATGCAGAGCCAGGAGAGTTTCATGAGGCCACCTCATCCATCCCCTGCCTAAAGGCAGGATTAGGGCTAGGTAACTACTCCTGACAGATACTTGCCTAACTTGCTCTTAAAAGCCACTCACAAGGTCCCTGGGCACTCTGCTCAGTGGTCCTGTTCACTCATCATTGTTCTTAAAGAGAAATGAGAATAGGAGTGTGGGAAAGTATGGACTGTAGCTGCCCCTGTCTATAAGGACACTCAAAACATGTTCATCATTGTCTTAGAAAGAGAAAACAGTATTTTCCCCTCGTTATTTCTTGTATGACCCTGGCCACATTCCTGCAGGGACAACCGAGGGCTGGCCATGAAGTTCTACACTGCCTGGCACTTGACTGGAGCTGCTGGGAATAGGCTGGGCAGAGTGGAGCCATCAGCCTGGGATGCGGGAATGCTGCCCCAGCTGAGGAGGAGGCTTGTATTCCCTTCCCTTCCACTGTCTCCATTCCCTCACACACACACGGCATTTCTGCAGGCTGTGCACAGGGACCAGGATTTGGGCATTAATTAATAGGATTATTTCTTATAAATTCCTTCTTCCCTTTTCTGAAGGATGTTTTATGAGAGTGGTAGGTTTGACTTCCCTTTGGTAGAACGCCAGGGCTGCACTTGCAGGGCTAGGGGTGCGACGATAGCTGTTTGTCACCCTGTTACTGCCACCCCACATGAGGCACATTCTCAACTTAAGAGAAACACAGGATGGTGTATGATGGTTCCTCTCAGTGTGGAGGTAAGCTCGTTACTATAACACATCTCCCACACATCAAAGATGACCCCATGCTTTGGATTTTGCAGTATTGTGGTGGTTTCTGCACACAAACTTTACCCCACAAGTAGGATTTTGCCAAAACCCAAGGTTTGAAAACATCATCTGTGCAGAGAAGCAGCAGCTCAAGCCAAGCAGGCACTGAATACCTTTGCTGCTGCTCTCATTTCAGAATCTCTTTACTTCATTATTGTAATGCAGCCTTTCATGTGATTTCTCTATGTAACCGATAATGTTCTTGAGCTTGCATTTCACAGGAAAGGTTATTTTTGAAAAGAATAAAGAAAATCCTTATCAACCTACATGCTTGTTGTAGGAATGCCAACTTTCTTATAAGTGCAGGCCCATCCATTCCTTTATTTTGATGTAAAAAAATCTCCTGGCCTGCATCTACAAGATGTAAGAGGAATTGCAAGCAGAACTTGATCTCATCTCACTCTGAAGACAGCAGGGCCATTCTCCCCCAGACTAAATCCCATAGAAACCCCCCTCTTGCGACTAGCTTTACTGGCAGCTTCAGCAACAAGAGATAAATTTCAGCCTGCATTTCCTTTCCAAGCTTAGTTTTTCAACACTTTCCCCCTACCCCTTACCAGGTTTGATCCCCTGCAAGAAGCAATTATCCCAAATACATCGTGGGTGGGGATAACTGAATATACCTCCTGATACAATGCAGTGATATCACAGCAACTTCTGCAGGTCTCAACAGATTTTATACAGCGTGGCTTAAAAAAAGGACCCTCCTGCAAAGGGGTCTTTGAATCCATTTGCCATTATAAGTACAGGTTGCCGAAATGGGAGAGAGAGGCAAGGGTAAAAACTTGTGCCTAGAAAGCTCAATACTTCACCTAGGACCATTTGATCCTATTGCTAATCTCTAAAGAAGGTAAATAAGTTGAGACCATCTGTGGAGAGAAGGTTTTGGGGTTGCTGGTAGATGAGAAGCTCAACATGAGCCAACAATGTGTGCTTGCAGCCCCGAAAGCCAACCATATCCTGGGCTACATCAAAGGAGGTATAACCAGCATGGCCAGGGATGTGATTTTGCCCCTACACTATGTTCAGTTCCAGAGTCCTCAGCACAGAAAGGACACAGAGCGAGTCCAGAAGAGGCCACGAAGATGATCAGGTCTGGAGTACCTCCCATACAAGGACAGGCTGAGAGAGTTGGGCTTGATCAGTCTGGAGAAGAGAAGACTCCAATAAGACCTCATAGCAGACTTCCAGTACTTAAAGGTGGCCTACAGGTAAGCTGGGGAGAGTTTTTTTATCAGGGAGTGCAGGGATAGGACAATGAAGAATAGTTTTGAGTCAAAAGAGGGGAGATTTAGGTTAACTATTAGGAAGAAATGTTTTCCTGTGAGGGTGCTGAGGCCCTGGACCAGGTTGCCTAGAGAAGTGGCTGTCCCATCACTGGAGGAGTTCAAGGTCAGGCTGGATGAAGCTTTGAATAAAACTCCAGTGGGAGGTGTCCCTGCCCATGGCATCCAGTTGGAACTCAACGGGCTTTATGGTCCCTTCCTACACAAACTATTCTATCATTCTATACAAATCAGCTATTCTGACTCTTCTCAAATGCCTAGGAGTCCTTGTCCTACTTTGTGATGGCTGGGAGGTGGAGAAGGGGACCATGGATCTCAGATGTGCATTTAGAACAGATGCCTCTCACAAAACGACAAAGGTGTTTTAGATAATTAAGAAAGCTTGCCTATATTTTTCTTACGTTTTCAGAAAATGCAGCATGGAATTATTCTCGAGGTCAGTGAGGGGGGTTCAGGTATGTTATGGTAGAGATGGTTCATCAGAAACTTCACATGGCAAAATCTACCCCAGAGGAATCTGGAATGAATGCAAAAGGGGGCTGCAGGGTGGCCATGAGTTATTGTTATGGAGCTGTGCTGTTAACCCATAGCAAAGGAAGCATGGCAAGTGCAAAACACTGAAAACCCACTGAAGGGACAAGACATAGATTATCTGTAATTAGCAGCTGATGCCCATTGATTTTTGAAATAGCAGCTCTTGAAAATAAACCAGATTGCACGACGGTCACATTGGCCCAGAGAAACACGCCAGAGCTCCCGGGTCTGCTTCAGTAACAGATAACAGCAGCACCATCACAGCATTTAGCAGCATTGACGCGTGCATGGAACGGAGCGGGGGCTGCGTCTAAAACCCTTTTCTACTTCAGACCAATTTGTGTAAATAAAACAAGAATTTCTAAGGCTTGATTGACTGAAGTCAGTGAGAAAGTCTCTGCTGACTCCACTGGGCTCCAGATAAGGTTCTTCAGTTCAGTAGCTTCCAAAATGCATCTGCTTTTCTGATTTAGTGCTATTGTTTGATGCAGGTCAAAACCAAATGAGCCTTAATTGGCTTCAAACTGAGTTCCTATGTTTACAATATACTGGTTTATGTTCCTGTACTTAATTCAGGTATATCAATCTTCTGTGAACTTTGGCTTCTCTTTAAATATCTGTTTGTCTCACGTTCTCTCACTAACTACAATGTCATTTTTCTAAACTCTTGTATCATCAAAGGTACACTAAAAATAGAGGAAATTCTTGTATATCAGGACAAAAAAAATGCACACAACTTCTTTGCTCACTGATGCAACCAAAACACCCAGGAGTTATTATAATGTGCATTCCCTTGACAGAGACTTTTATTTCATGCAAATTACTATGATTAAGATTCGAATACTTTATTTCCATTTTCGCACATTACTTAATCAATGTGAAGTACTGTGTAAAAATTGCATCTCTTCATAACAGTGATTTTGACCAAGTCAAGTGTTGCTGCTAGAATCCTAATCCAGACTTGTGATTCAATTATCATTTAGAGACTTTCTAAATTCAAATGAAGTTTACTGAAAGAAAAAGTTAATATCAATATGGATCATTTGTAGGTTTTATCAGAATAGCTTCCTGTTGCAAGGGAATGTAAAACATGTTGGATTCTTTCTGTTTCATTTACTTCTTTAACTCAACATGAGAAATATACAGTGCTGTGTGGAATCAGAACATTAAAATGTATCCCTTGATACACTTCTTGTTTATATTGTATTATTTATATTTTATAGGCAGCCACCCTAAGAGCTTATGAGAATATTTAAGCTCTGGATGTGGGTATCTCATTGAAGCTATCATACTATCACAACTTCACAAGTAACCATTCGTCTGCTGGGTCCCAGAAACTCACCGCTACCTCGTAACCCAAAGTAGGTGTCTGCTTAAGTCCCCAGAGCCACAACTACCTCAGATAACAGGTAAAAACTGCCTCTGCTAAAAATGCCCTCCCTCTTGGTGATCCACTTTAAATTTTAATGGAATATTCTTGTACATGGTGCAAGTTGCCTTTAATTTGTGTTAACCCCATGGCTTCCACTTGTATCCCCCATGTAGTCAGGTTGGATTTTTCAAGCATGGGTTTTTGGGGGCATAAACTCACTGTGGGCTGCTCACGTATGCTAAGGTCAGCAATAACTATGATGTTGATCTGGCCCCTTACATACTCATGCAATTTGAAATTCCTCCTTCAAAGCTAGTGATGCTGGGAATAAATGTTTTTGAGGAAAAAAGCCACCCAGCTACTCAACTTGAAGAATCCAATCAATGGAGAAGTTGCTACATCCCCTGGTCTTAGAGATAACACAATCTATTCTGGAGAGCATTAGCCTGGAATTCATAATGTAAAGCCTCTAGATTTCAGAAGTGAGGTAAAAATTACGTTTTTCATTAATGTTTTGACTAGTTATTCTCCTACAGTCACATAGAAAGGTTACCTGGTCTCTTAAATCTGGTATGTATCTAGTGTGCTAGCAATATTCCTTCCTTTTCATTCCTCACAGGACAGAAATTAGACATTGTCATTCCATATTATTTGCGACATGTTGACATTATAATTTAAAAGGATGCAGCAGTTCTGAACAGCTGGAGAGTAATCCCAAACAATCCTTGACAGTTTCCTTTGGAGGATGAATGCCCCTCCCTGGAGAACTGCACGGTCTCTTATTTTGAACTAACAGCTAATTTTAGACAGTTTGCCCTCTTAGAAATGCGCGCCGCAGAGACTTCTCTACATGGTGAACAGCAGTGACCAGAGATAAGCACCCACACAGAAAAAGAGAGAGCTCTAAAATAGATTTTTCCTCTTCTAAGAGACATGACTTGTTTGCAGTATTGCCTGATGGAGCCAGAGAGAGAGACTCTCATCGCTGGCGCTCTCCGAGACAGCCCTCCCTTGTGCTATGCTGAGCTGAAAGCTTCTTGGATGCCACAGACACTTTGGGATTGCTGTGTTTTCCTTTTCCTCAGAGACCTGGAGGAACTGGTTTAATCAAGAGGGGCTTTTCCCTCCTCCTCATCCACACTGTGCTTGAAACCTCTTGCTCCTAGAAGGGTGCAGGAAGATATTTGCAGCAAGGTCACACATCACCTCTGTCTGTCAAAAGGCTTGGGTGCAATGACATTGAGTGAGTGGGAAAAGGAGCCAGCAAACACCTTGTGGAAGAATGTGGCTTCATGTGGCTTTACCTCACAGGCTGTTGAGAGAAAGGATGGGGGCAGCTGAGGCATCTCTTCCAGTCATCTTGCCAGGAGGAGGGCACACTGCTGTGGTTGTTGGGTACAGCTCCACCTCTCCTGTCCTTCTGCAGCTATGGTCCAGCCTTGAGGACAGGTTCAAACACTCCTTAAATGAGTGCTCGCACCTTTAGCCAGAAATATCTTGACAGAAATTTCCTTCCTTCCTTCCTTCCTTCCTTCCTTCCTTCCTTCCTTCCTTCCTTCCTTCCTTCCTTCCTTCCTTCCTTCCTTCCTTCCTTCCTTCCTTCCTTCCTTCCTTCCTTCCTTCCTTCCTTCCTTCCTTCCTTCCTCAGACATCAGGCAAGTGACCATTTGCCACATCAGTGGGGTGACTTGGGTTCATGCTAAGAAAAAAAATGCTGAAATCATTATTGCTTTATTGTGTGTCATGTTGTCTGAACCGAAGCAGATCCAGCTTACAGATGTCGTTGCAAGGACAAGCAAGAAGAACAAGAGAAGTGCTTCACTGTCATCACAGGAGCTGGAGGCACTGCCAGCACAGAAGGGGAGCTCCCCTGAAAAGTTTCTTGATGTTTTGCAGCTCTTGTCTCTCCTAGGTGCAAGAGCAAAGAAGAGGATAAGTCTGGCTGAGATATTAGGAAGAAATATTTTCCTATGAGGGTGGTGAGACAATGGCCCTGGTTGCCCAGAGAAGCTGTAGGTGCCCCACTCCTGGAGATGTTCAAGGCTAGGCTGGACGGGGCTTTGAGCAACTGGATCCAGTGCAGGGGGATTGGGACTGGATGATCTTTAAGGCCCCTTCCAACCAAATCCATTCTATGATTCTACGACAAAACCTTTTACGCTACGAGCTGAGCAAGAGTCCCCTGTGCTCAGATAGGTGCAAGATCTGAATTATGTTGAATGATATTTTCTCTGGGTTTGCACCGACACTGATATAGTCAGTCTGGGCACTGATGGTGAACTGCTGTTCCACTGGGAACCCTGAAACACTCTGCACTGGTTCTGATGGGGCTTTGGTCCAGCCCTTAAACTGTACAAGGCTTTTTTTCATGCTGCACATCTCCTCTGGGGAACAGGCTGTCTTTTCTGAACAGGAGCTGTTGCTGGCTGCGTAATAAAAATGTCTGAAGTTGGGCTATGCTGGATACTATGCTCTGTGAAGTCAAGGGGAAACTCATCACTGGTTTCAAGGACAACAGCTTGAGGTCCCTTCTTCAGCTGTCATTCAAGGCTTTGCCTCATGGTTCCTACCAGTTAAATATTTCTATCCAAAGAGGATAGCACTCCAAAGAGGAAAGTCTGACAGAAAAAAAAAAACAAACCCAGAAGAGTTCCTGGTTCTCATTTCTCTACTTAAAAATGACTCCCCTCATCTCTCAAAGCTCTAATCTTTGTGTCATACTTTTCAAGAAGGGAATACTTTCCTTGCAGATTTTAGAGAAGCAAGCTTAAAAATTCAGGGTTTGGGCAGAGGTGATTTTAAAATCAATTTTGTAGTCTGAGGAGCCAATAAGCGATGCAAAAGAAAACCCCGTGAAAGCGAAGAGACTGAGTGAACTGATAGAAAACCACCCCTGCAAGATCTCTGTTGAGGGGACTTGGTTGTAGGAGTAGTGCTGTTCCTGGGGAGAAGCGTTTGCAGGTTTCAATCCTCAGTACAGCAGGCGGAGTAGCTGAACAGGTAATACCCAACGTTGTGCCTTGAGGCCTGTGGGGATGGGAGATGAAGCTGTTTAAACACTTGTCTGTGCACAGGCACTTGAGTGAATGAATGAAGTGTGTGCCAGAGCTGAAAGGCTTGCAGAACTCAGGTGTTTGCACATGATAAAAAGCCAGGACAAGTGCTGTTGGGAGCATAGGATTCTGAAGAGAACTCAAGACTCAATCTCTTTCCCTGAACGAGTCACTGTCCTAAAAAAACAGAATCTGAACTGTATTTTTCTCTGAGGACCAAGCTAGGAGAGGTCAAAAGCAATTCCCTTGTTCATGGTTATGAAGCGGACAGTGAAGCAGAGTCATTTTCCTAGATCCTTCAAACCTGTTCTCAAGCAGTTGCTAGAAACGTGAACTCATCCAGTTACCTCTGCAGAAAGAGTAAGATAAAGGGCAATAAAATGGCTTAGCAGAGTTTTTAAACCCTGATATCCCTATTGATTTTCCATGGAAAGCAGACGGTGATGAGTAGTAACAGTGCAATGCCCTCAATTTGGTTTTCTTGTGCTGAGATGCAGAATGTATCTAAGCAAGTCTAGTTTTACTAGAAATTGTCCTCTAGAGCACAAGTCACTCTTATCCATCATGATCTCTCAGATCATCTCACTACTGCATTACCCTCTCCATAATGTCCCTAGGTATGGAGTTGATGCAAGTCTCTTTAGGAGTCTGTGATGTGATCCAGGACACGTGGTGGAAAACCATAACCAAGCCAAGGACTGGGTGAGCCTTGCAAACTCTGTTCTTTGCATGAGGTTGAAATTGTCTCCTAACTCCACGCAGGTCTTTGCACAACATTCCTGGGGCAGCCTAATGGGAAGGAATCAAGGGTGTTGGTTGGAAGATGAGCTGGTGGGAAACATAAGAAAACTCTTGCCTGAGAGCTCTTGAACCACAAGACCCTCCAAGCTTGTCCAGCAGATCTCCTGGGATCTCATTCACTTTCATCCAGCAACTGGAGGCCTCTTGCAGCCAATGGACCCTGGTGGTGATTAGCAGAGCAGACGGCTCATTCCCATCTAATGCCTGTATGTGCAATTAAAACCATGGACAATCCTGGCCTCAAATAGCTGTCTCCAGACAAAGGCTGGTGCTACTTGTGAGGGAAAAATCTATATCTCCCTGTAGCCTCAAGTATTCCCCAGGGATGGAGCTGTCTTTATCTGTGAAAGTGCATCCTCACATGCCCTTGAAAACTGAAGTCCTCTCCTGACTGACTTCATCCACCAGCAATAGAAGCCATCTCTTCCAGGAGAGAAAGAAAACCAACAAACCCTCCTTATTTTCTTTTCCCCTCACACATTTTCAATTAAAATAGCTTTGTGCAAGCCATACTGAATGCACCGCAAATCTCTTTGCATGGTTAAAGTTGATTAATTGGGGTCGGAAGTGAAAATTAAAAAACGGCAGTGGCTAACAAAATACAAACAGCCTCTCTCGGGCCTTGAGGATGATGGAGCACAAACCAAGAAGCCTGAGCTGGTTCTGCCTTGAGGAGGACTGCCTCCTTCACC
Organism: Phaenicophaeus curvirostris; assembly: GCF_032191515.1. Taxonomy (NCBI): domain Eukaryota; kingdom Metazoa; phylum Chordata; class Aves; order Cuculiformes; family Cuculidae; genus Phaenicophaeus; species Phaenicophaeus curvirostris. The sequence continues at coordinate 67,321,288 of NC_091396.1, read as the reverse complement.
TTGGGTTAAACACTCAAGAGCAGAGCTGGGTTTTGGGGGGAGGAGGCTGGCCTCAAAATAATGTCTATAATCCTCAAGATAATCAATTTCTTACAGATGCTTTGTAAACTTTCGTGTTCAAGAGCGCAAGCCATAGTACTTTCTAAATCCCTAGGGGTTGTGCTTGATATCCATTTGTTATTTCCTAATGCTATTCAATCTTTTTTTTCTCCCTGTTTTTTTGAAGCTTGCAGCAATAAGCCTGAGACTTGTGTCGACAGTCGACACCGCTTCTGCCATTCTGCAGTGAACTTTGTGCGCGTTTTCATATTCCTTTTCTTACACTCCTGATAAAAGCATTATCAGGGAAATTCAAAAGCAAGCAGAAAACTGGCATAGCTAATTTAGGCTAATTAGTATGGCAGAAGCTGAGTCTTGTACTTCAGAGGTTCCCGTGCCCTCCCATGTCTCCACCTGATCGCCTTGTCCAGCAGCAAACCCAGGAGGCAGCTCCAATTATATCATAACCTCTTCAAACACCAAGCCACTCAAGCTAATTTTATCCTATTAAACAGACTGAAGGATTCAGAAGAAAGGTTCTCCCCCAAAAGCTTCAATTACCAGTGTCCCTGATTACCATCTTTACAATCCTATATGCTACAGTTAAATACTTTTTTGCTTAGTGTTGCTTTCTTGATTTAGATGAAAAGCGAGTATTAAGAGCATGTCTTTTCAACTCAAGCAAGTGACATTCATAAAAAAAAAGGGAGCCTCTCTTGTTATTAGCGTGTTTAATCAAAGTCAAGTTTAGAACCGTTCAAAGACAATGTAATTGGGGAGATGTAAACATCCCTTCCCATCCGGTGGCATTTAAAGCAGCCACAGGTAACTGCAAATAACAGCAGTGATGGCCAGAAGTATTAGGTTTAGAGGAAAAAAATAATAAAAAAAACCCAGCAGGATCTTCTGAAGCAAGGAAATGTCGAATGGTGCTTGAATTAAATCTCATGGCACTAATGAGCAATAAAGAAAAAAAACAGCCTCTAGAGGAGTACTGAGCTGATCCATCCTTCCTCGCACCAATATGTGGTAGACTTTGGCTTTGAGCACAGAGTCATACCTGGTTAAACATACTCACCTGCATCACAGATGAGCCTGGACTTAGGATAGTGAGGCACTGGCACAGGTTGCCCAGAGGAGTCACGGATATCCCATCCCTGGAGGTGTTCCAAGCCAGGTTGGATGGGGCTTGGAGCAACCTGATCCAGTGGGAGGTGTCCTTGCCTATGGCAGGAGGTTGGAACTGGATGGGCTTTGTGGTCTCTTCCACTCCAAGCTATTCTATGATCCAGGTTATTAGTTTTAACAACGGAGAGGGAATGGAAAGCATATGTCACCTGAGCATCACATTAACCCTCTCCTGAGCACTGAACCTGTGAGATGTTCAGGCAATGGCAGTACCTGTTGGGAGAGCACATATCTGGTAACAAGATGAGTATATGGATAACCTGGGAAATTCAGTAGCACGAGTCATAGGAAAAACACATCTTGTTCTTTTTTTTTTTAAAGTAACTTGTTCTTCATCTTCCCAAATAGGCTAACTTTGTTTATTCCTCTTCTCCCCGTAGACAACAAATTAAACACACTTACCACTTAATATTCTTGTTTTCTTGCAATGCCATCCCAACTTGTTAGCTCACAGTCCATCCAAGCTGAAGGTATTTGGGGGTTGGATTTCACTTCTGATGTGCCCATTCTTGCAGCTGAAAATGAGCATTTTTCTTTCTCTCTAGAAACAAACAAACAAACAATTTCTCTCATTTAGCAGAAATTGAATGAGTTTCACCCAACTGCCCGCTCTTTGGGTGATATGGAAATACTATTGTCTGCAGACAAAGATTCTCATGCAAATGAAACAACAGCTAAACAAGAATCCTCCCTATCTCTGTTTGGGCCAATTTTCTTAATGTTTCAGCAAAGCCTAATCTGTTGGCAGAAGAGTTTAGGCCCATTAACAGCTAAAGTCACAGAGTCCACAACTCACCCCGCTGACAGTAAACAAGGAATTTGAGGAATGGCCTTTAAACAATGGCTAAGCCACAAACCATTTTGTCATCAAAAGCTGTGAAAGGCATATAGGCTGATGATTTTCTTCCTTGGGTTACAGCCATTTGAAAGACCAGCTTCCCTCCCCTGAGTCCCCAGCACCCTCCAGGCTTGGGTTACAGCTGTTTTATTTGCCTTTCCAGCCCTACAGCTCAGGGATGGGTTATGCAGGTGTGCTCCCCACAAATGAGTCACAGAATCACCAGGTTGGAAAAAAATCACTGGATCATCGAGTCCAACCATTCCTATCAAACACTAAACCATGTACCTCAGCGCCTCATTGTTCCAGGGCTTCATTTTTATTTTTTTTTTATTTTATTGTTTATTTGTATTGACCATCTCACAGTTCAGGGCTACGCTGTGGTTGGCACTGCCCAAAGACAGGACAACAGGATGCCTCATGCTTCAAAGGGAAGATTCCTGGATTTCATTTTGCTCGAGGAACTACGTGCCCAGCTTCTTCCTCACAGTGCCAAGGACAAGAAGAGAAAATTTATCCTGGTGGAGAAAAATGTAATGGCTAAATAAAATGAATTGCTAAATAAAATAGATTTCTAAATAAAATCCATGAAGCTTGTATCTTGCCAGCAAGGCTGGGATGGAGAGGGTGTGTGTGGTTGCTGAGACTGCTCATCCCACCGTTTTTCTCAGTTGGAGGCTCTACCAGGTGGTGCCAAAGAAAGTCCCTTTGCATGCTGCATCCTGAATGGCACCCAGATTTATCCCCTCCTTCTGTGAGGAGCAGCAGAGCCAAAGTTACAGTAGATGGCCATAGTCCAAAAGAGAATGTGAACAACATTTACCTGGAGTTGTTTTGATAATAAAACTCTGAAAACTCATTAAGCTGGTGCCATGCCAACACTATTTGCCTCCCATGTGCTTTTCCCAAATGGAGCTGGAGTGTTCGTCAAGCAAAGAAGTGAAGAACAACATTTTACAGCCCCTCCTGACGTGTCCTTCCCATGATGGAAGACGGGAGAAGGTGCCACACCACCATCTCCCATCCAAGTCATCCTTGCCTGCTCTCTTGCCAGAAAGCAGTGGAGAAACCAGAAGAAAAGACATGGATTGAGGGTCAAAATAATCTCCTTTCACATCTGGCCCAGAAACTATCAAAGGCAGAGAAGGAAGGAAGTGGGAGATGGAGTGGGATAGAGATGTCTGTGCCAGCAACACAGCATCAGGCACCAGCCTGAAGCGATTGCATGGCAGGACTCTTTGTACCACAGCTCTGGACAGTCCACATTTCATTTCTCCACCCCTGACATTCAGCACCAGTAAGGGAAGATGAAAAGAGGTTCTTCCAGTAAAGTGACTTCTGGGCAACAGCTCAGTTTTTTTGTCCAACTTTAGTATAGGCTGGTTCAAAGATTTCAACTAAAACATGCTATCCCCACGTAAATTAGTTCTGTGGCAGACAAGATTCTGGGTTTTGTTTGAATATAAATGAAATATGAAATTAAATGAAGTAAAAATAAATAAAATAAAATAGATCTTTTAAAAAAAATAAAATAAGAAGACTTACAGGCAAACTTTTTGCCCTTTAAGGTATCATTTAAAAAAAATAAAAGTGTTTCATGGCAATGAAAACTGGTATCAATTGCTCTATTAAATTGTGTTACTCTTCCATGCCAACCTTGTTTAATTTCTGTCCTTAGACTTCCATGGTTATGGTGACACTGTTGCTAGCTGCCAATAAAATGTGGGAGGAAACAAGGTGGAGAAGCATTTTTACAGATGGAAGTTGGTAACGACTCTGGTGATGCCAGTAACAAGCTATTGGGGTGAGATCAGAAATTCATTTTTCTGCAGATCCTTCAATACAGTCCTCAGTAACGTGGTGCCACGTGCCCAGACCCATGTGAAGGGATGGCTGTGGGGTGTGGTGTTGGCTGGTGACACCCAAGAATATGTCCCCCACCTCCTGGTACAGCGCCCAAATGTTGTGCCTGGAAGAGGACCTCCTTGCAGCCCTTCATACAAGCATTTAACTGCAATTCCAGCCTTTCCCTAACTTGATGTTTGAGCTGGTGTGAGCAGATGGAGAAGCAGGACAAGAATTAGGTGAATGAGAGTTGGAAGCAGAAGGAAAGGAGGAAAACAAAGACTTGAGCTTCAAGTAGGCACCTTTATCAGCAATAATGGGACCACAGTGGTATATTTTGCCAGAAGAATGGGATGGAAGCACTCCATGAAGGCCACTTCTTACTGGATTAAAAACTCTTTTCCCTAGTCCTAACATACCAGGGACTCCTTGTAATTCCCAAAATACCAAGCAGAAACATGTCTTGGAAACAAATTGGAGTTTACCCAGCAACAGAGCCTTTTGATCTACAAGACAGCATCAAGCAGATCTAATAAAATTTTAAAAAGGAGCAAGGCATAAAACTAAGATCAAACTCTGATTTTTTTTTTATTTTTTTTTTCCTGTTTCTGACAGACCTGAGCATCTTTTGGAACAGTTTCCTCTAAAATAAATCACTATCTTAACATCACAGCAGGACAGCCTCCTCCATATACATGTGTACACACACACTAAATACCTACATTAAAACAGTTTGCAAGGCATGATCCTGCAAGATGCTCAGCAAGATGTCCTGATGGGGAGGGATTCCCTGGGTACCTGCAGGTCTGGGGTGGGAGGAGAGCCCCTGGTGCCTGGCTGACCAAAATGAGGAGGTACATCTGGCACATCTGGCTTAGCAGGATGGGGCACGTGGAGAGTCAGGCAGGTCAAGAGGAAAGTGCTGGCCTCTTCTACCAAGTAACAGGGGACAGGACAGGAGGGAATGGCCTCAAGCTCCACCAGGAGAGGTTCAGGCTCAACATTAGGAAAGAATTTTTCACGGAAAGGGTCATTGGGCACTGGCAGAGGCTGCCCAGGGAGGGGGTTGAATCCCGTTCCCTGGAGGGGTTTAAGGGACGGGTGGAGGAGGTGCTGAGGGACATGGGTTAGTGTTTGATAGGAATGGTTGGACTCGATGATCCGGTGGGTTTCTTCCAACCTGGTGATTCTATGATTCTATGATTCTATGATTCTATGAAACAGATGCAAAGTGCACTTGGAGCCTGGACATCCAGCTAAAATGATATAGGTTTTAGAGAAAAACTAAAATCCACTTAAAATGGAAGAAACTTTTTGCTTGGTGTGTTCATCCATCAGATTGGGTGCGTGCTTTCAAGGACCAGGCTGTCATTAGACACACAGAGATGCTATCTAGAGAGAAGAAGATGCTGTAGGTATTTGTATTTGTATGTTACCTTTTTAACGATGTACAGCAGTTTTCAGCCTGTTCTCTGATAGTGCCTCTAGGTGTGACCTGCACAATTATAGTTTTGCATTTTAAGAGGAGGAAGGGCTCATTTCAGTGACTAAGGCTTTCTGCCTTTCCAACTCTTCTCTTTGAAAAGCCTGATTAAAACCTGTCAATCTGAAGACTTAGGTAAGAGATGTTGAATGAATTACAGAACTTAAAATTATTAGAATTAACAGAGAAAGAGACAGACAAGCAAAATGTTATGTGTATTGAGCATGTAAGGAACCTGACACATCAGCTAATTTGGAATTTATCGCTCCCATTTTAGGAAGGCAATATATTTCGCAGGTTTCCTTTTTAGAGGGAGGTATGAATTAAAGCTGGATATTTTGCTGATAAAATATTTCCTCTTTGGGGCCTTATCGCAAGTGAAAATGATCTCAGCATTCACGGCTTAATCCCAGTTAATCAGAACCTGCAATCAGAGAAATCACATCCTATTTCTGCCTGCAAGTGAAGCCGGAGGTAATATTCCTGCATGGCCCTGGAGCCTTTTGGTGGGCAGATGAACCCGTTCATAAACGAGGGGGGATGGCTTTATCGCAAAGTGAGACCTCTACCCATAATGTGCCTCTTCAGGGAGAGGGTGGCATCCCAAACACAAAGCTTTCAGCCTTGCCAAGTTCTCCGTGGGGCACTAGGAGCTTCTTTTTAGCTGCCTACAGCCAGCCACTCAAACTTTGCAAGCACAAATATTCACCCCAAATGTGAGCATGGCACGAATCAAGCAATAAAAGTTAATCGGCATCATTAAATCTGTCAAACCAGCAGGTTATTAAAATTACCACTATTCACTCTGAAAATGGGAACAAAAAAATTATGCTCCAGCTTTCTGAGCCTGTTTGTCTTGTTTTCCCACACTGCTTATGAATTACTACAGTATATTACAATGTCCTCTATCCATCTTCATTAGCATTGTGAACACATTGTATTGGGCTGTAATGCAACATTTTTTTTTTTGGTATTGTACAAACATATATGATGTACAGAAAATGGGCAATTTAATATGAAAAGAATATTGTGCCTCAGAATTTTTATTTTCTAAACAGTCATTTCAGTTGGGAATTATTGCATGATTTGCACATAATTTCTCATGGATAGTTATTTAAATATAAATAGGGAAAATATGTAATTCCATATGGTGGCTATCTACCCTTTCTTGATGCTTCTCCATATTTTTAATAGTGCAATAAACAAAAGATAAAAACATCTCTAAGCCACACACTAGTCAAAAGAAGATAATTGTGCCTGTATGTGTTTATTGTAATTTGAATGTGCTTCAATTAACTTTCCTCAATATTTCCTAGTTCTTTTAAAAGAAACTTAAATTGGTTTTTATTTTGTGAAATTTGTTTTCAGTGCAATAAGGAAAAAAAACCCGCAATCCTTTTGTTTACCTCATTATGGATACATCCCATCCAGGAGCAAAGCTCCAACTCTTTATTCCCAACAGTCTTTTTTATTTTCCCATTCTCACATGCTTCTTATACTTTGGGTAAAAATATCAGATTTCCAGTGCTCCCTAGGAAGAGGCAGCTCATCATCACTCAATATATCACATATCAAAGTGTGGTAAAACATGAAAATGGCAGGAAAGCAAACTCTTACACTTTTGCACTGCAAACACTTTTAAAACATGAGAATTTATTACCCTTTCCTCCTACAAATCATCAGGGCGACCGAAACAGAGGGAGTGTATATAGAGTACTTGCTGTAATTAACCTTGAGGATTTTATTTAAACAAGGTCAAACATTTTAACAGCTTCATAAATCAAGGTTGGGTCTGCACAGCTCCATAGCATCAGGCTAATGACAAAATGCACACGGAATACTTATTAAACAGCATTTATTTACTGAAAATACATACTGCAAGCTTCAGAGAGGCACACCCGCAGGCTGATCTAGCACTGACAGATATGTAGCTCCAGCCCCAACCAAACCACCCCAAGGTGACCGGTATAATGTGCTTTTATTATGTGCTACCAAGCAGACAAGGTATTGGTAAATTAGGTCATTTGCAAGCTAACTGCATTTTTAGTGTGATTGTAAAATGACAGGAGGTAGATTACAATCATCCCAATATCTGCTGTTCTGCCCTTAATTTTGACTGATTTTTATTTACTTTTTCTACTACTTTAGTTATATTTTACTGGAAGAAGAAGGAAGGAGGACATTTGACTTGAGTAAGATGAGCTACTTCTAGCATTTTAGAGAGTATTTACCCAGGAACCCTTATCAGTTTCTAAAAATAACATCCTTGGATTCCTCCAGCCATCCTGAGTTATCTCCTACTTGCTAATAATATTGTCCATCAGGAGTAGTTTTTCTGAATGAAGAATATCACACTTTCTATTCTGCTCTCTAAATAAATGGTAGCTTTTAAGTCGCCCCTCTTCATGATTTCACACGCTCTTCAGTGTATCAGAGCATAATAAAGAAGATCACAAGCCACAGCACCTGACGTGACTGCTTCACATGACTGTTGCTCTGCAGACATCTCGTACCAAAAATCCTCTCTTTGAAGTCAAGAGGAGATTCACATGGACAATAGGTGCCCACTAGTCATAAAATAGCTGGAGTAATTCACCTCAATGATTTGGGTAGTTTCTCTCCAAATACTCCTTGGTTTTTAAATATTTTTTCTTAGCCTCATGAGGTATGAGTTACACAGATCCTAAGACATATTCATTACTCATCATGCTCACTTTCTAAAACTTCTCATCCAGGTTGCCACAACCACCTCCCAGCACAACCACTGGGTCCTTGGAAACATCAGTACGGCTGTGGTTGGGATCTTGACCTAAACCTCCTCTCTTTCTCCTGGCATCACATCCAACCAACAAATCCCATGTATCAGCAGGACCAACAGTGAGGACCAAACTGAGTAAAGAAAGAAACATTTTCCAGCACCTGTGTTCACCATTTTAAATGACTTTTTCCTTTCATTTGTTTTCCTTCTGTGCCCTCCAACTACAAATGTTCAAGTGGTTGTAGCAACCCCCAGGAAAAAAATAGTTGCGCTAAATAAGATTTTTATGTGTGGGTGTTTAAGTATCTGCATGAAGCAAATTTCTACCCTCTTCTCATCAGAATGGGAAGGAGACCATGTGAGTGATGCGACCAATTACCACCCAGCACCCCAGAACAGCTTCTGAATATTCACATCCAATCACTACTCTGGTGGAACAATTGGTCTGAACAGTTTGAAAAGGGAATGATGTCAAACGTGTGATTAAACGCAGCAAAATTACCAACCGTTGAGCTGAAAAAGAAGCTCTGTTTCCTTCCCAGGGTAATTCTGCTTTTGGATTTTGCAGGAACCACCATGCTCCGGTGGCCTCTTCCCACACACCCATATCTGTCAGGACAAAGGTGCGGCTGAGTTTTTGAGGCAGCGCGGTTGAGGATGCGCGTGGGAGCTTTAATATGGGTGCAGCAAGTCAAATGCCTCCTCTTTACACTAATCCTCATGCAGAACCATGCTTCTACCCCAGGTAGAGCGATGCAGCTGCACATTTCGCACGAACACCATGATGCAAATGTAATTTGAAAATTAAAGATTTTTTTTAGGGCCAAGTATTTGGGAGCTGATTAATCCGCATAATTGGCAAAGGTTACACATTTTCCATCAATATCAGCCCTATTTGGGAGCTCTTCTGCTTTCTGTACAGACAAGGAACAAGTGAAACACACAGTCCTGCTGCTTGGTTCATGCGTATTTCTGTCACCACTGAAAATGATCTATATCCTTTTGAAAAATAGACCATTAATTCTTTCACCCAGCTCCATCCTTCTACTTTAAAAATGTACATACCATAGTAAGTTATGGTTCAGTAGTAGCCCCAGTTTTATGACTGAGTCATGCAGATCCAAGCACTGGGAGAAACAGCATTATTTTATTGCAATGCACGGAGAAGTGTGCAGTTCCCAGATGGCAGAAGGGAGCTGGGAGTACACATGAGGAGGAAAAAGTAATACATCCTGATGCTGAGCCCTTGTCAGAGAGAGTGGGGCACAGAGACAGCAACAGCCTGTCTTTGGCTGCTCAGGTTTAGGGGCCAGCTCAGAAAACAATTTTGCTCCTTCTGGTGATTGTGCACACACTTCTATTTAAAAAAAAACAAACCAAAACAAATGACTCCCACACATTTTTGTGAGTATGCAAAAAAAGCTGCTTAAACATGATGCAGGAGGCTGAGATGAGGAAACAACCTGTATAAAATACTCTCTGAAAGTAGGGAACTTTTTCTTTTCCTTTCTTCTCTTTTCCTACCCAGAGATCTGAGCTAATTTTCCCTATCCATAGGCTCCCCCTACCCTCTCCAAAAAAAAAGGTGCGGGGGGAGTGGGGAGGGAAGACTGTATTCACTAATTATACATCCTGAAAAGAATTTGGTTCAGTGTAAGATGATCCTAGTGATATGCTAATCCTTTTTTCTGCTTGGTGCAGCCTGAAGCCTGTGTCTAACATTTTTTTCAACTGTATGACAATAAAAGTTGTGGCAACAAAAGAAATAAATGGGCAGCTAAAGAAGGTATAGCTGAAACACATGGCAGACCAGTTCTCTCCTCTCCTTCTGGCTGCTCTTTTGTAGGCTCTGGTTTGGTATCCTCAAGTCAATAGCCGAAAGCCAGCCACCTTAGCAACTTAGTATGACACCCAAGCCCTCTCTCTTTACATTCATGAATAGTCAGCAAGCAGCAGACAAAATAGAACTAATCTTTTTTGACAGAATTGTTCAATTTTAGAGGAAAGGCTTTTGAGGCACCTTCCATGCGTTTGCAGAATATGAGACAACAATGGCCACCATCGTGTTTTACAAAAGGACGACCAGGGGTGCGAGAGCGCACACACGCACGCACAACAACGGCCATTTCGCTAAAATATTGCAGCTAAGTTTGAGCGACCGCAGGAGATGCCCATTGTTAAGCGGAAAGCTGGCAGGCAAGAAAAAAAGAAATAAATTAAGAAAAAAAAACATCCCCATTGTTTTCTTGCTGATTATTAAATGTACACATCCTGATAGCACGCGATTAGGGTTATTTGTCTTGATTAACCAAAGTTAGAAGAACTGGTTAATGTCCACTCTTTAATTTCCTGTCATAGGCTGATAACTTCATCTTTTTTTTCTATTTTTTTCTTTCTTGGACCAATGATTCTTATTGCGAAATGCATTCAATCCAGCAGGTTCTTGCCTGCATTTAAAAGCTGGTTTTGCCATTTCAAAATCCTGTAACACAGCAGCCACTCGCAAGTCTAGTATGTGCAGAGAAGGACATTCCTCTTTTCCCTTTCTCTCCCTTCCATTTAATGCAAGCCATATCTCTATCTCCAAATACAGTCTGAGCAGGAAAGAGAAAGAAATAACAATAATAATAATAATAAAAAATATCCATCCAGTCTATGGGCAAAACCAGAAGTTAGCAACATGGTCCACGCAGCTGCAACACTACATTTAAAATTCAGTTTACTCCTAGGAAGAGGGCTAATCCTGCCCCTGTAATTCCCTACAGCCAAAATGTACCCCCCTCCCTGAGTGACAGTGCAATGCAAAGACACTCGCACGCTTATCTTCCCCAACCAGATGGCCGACTTGGATCAATGCACACACGCCACGATCAATGGGAGCGATAAAGAATTAGGAAAACAGTGGTACATGCTCCCAGAAAGCTTGTACACTGCATAATTATTTTATGATTCTACACATGGCTACATGTGATACTGGAGTCAAGAAGGAAAGGGATAATTAGAGAGCCAGAAAGAACCCGTACTGCACTACACACTTTGTCAGTCAGCAGTTCCCACTCGGCTCAACTCACCGCCGTTATCTCCTCTCCTGCCCTCTTGCAAACGAATTTAGGGAATATGTAAAATATTAGGGGGAGGCAGCTTCTGGGTTACAGAGAGAGGATATAGGAGATTACCGTGTCCTGTGATACGACAGCAAAAGTTTTTGTCTGAGGGCTGGGGTGAACTGCTCGAGCATCACTTGGCGGAGCGGAGTGTGGGGTGGCACCCGTGGGGCACAGGGGGACCTGCGATGAGCAAGGGCTGGGTCTGAACCCTTCTAGGGCTTTGTTGGGAGAGGGATGTAACTATGCCTGTCCAATAAAATATAGCTGTATATGTTACTCTCTGGGTTTGGGTTTTTCTTCCTCATCCTTTCCTTCCGGCAGCAATTTTGTGATTGGCTCCTTATATCCAGCCTATTTGCCACCACACCATTGAGCAGAAAAGGGGTGGGGAGGAAAAAGCTGCCCCCTCCCACACCGATCGAATGACACGGAATAAATATCAAAGTGCTGGATGGTTACGACCGTGAATCTGGATGCCAAAGAGCACATGACCGAGATTAGGGAGCAGAACAATGCCAAGCAGAAAGCTGCCCTTCATGGTGAGGCAGACAGGGAAAAATCACTGCACTAAGCACTCTGTGAAAACACCTCGTCACTGCCTGACACCACCAACGTGTCCTTGCCCTGAAATCGTGGATGGAAATTGAGGGAGGACAAGAAGATGAGCTCCCATCAGCATCAGAAGCACCCTTGTCCCTCCAAATGCCCCCATAAATAGGACCTTCCTGATGGTGATGGGTCCATGGCACGGTGCTGTTGTGCTAGGAGAGATCAAGGTAGGAAATACCTGAAAAGAATTATGGAGAGTTTCCTCACCAGCCAGATAAGTAGCAGAAGGGTGTGATGGAAAGCTAGACCTTGGAGAGGAGCAGGATAGACATCACCATCCCTTGCATGACTGCATTTCCTCCTGGGAGCTCAGTGCACGCTGCAGAGGTGTCACAGCTAGAGAGCATGTTCCAGAGACACCTGATCAGGTTCTTCTGCAGAGATGTGATATAGGGCCTCACTCCGCAACTCCTCATTCCTGCCCCAGCCCACTCCCTGCAGTGTAAATTAGGGCCAAACAGTATCTTTTTGGTAAAATAAACAAGCAGACATTGTGGTGGTGACGTGTTTGGAAATGCCTGTTTTAAACATGAAGGTTTAAAATAGGGGAACTGGCATGTGAATGCATGCAGCTGTCAAATTTGACTGCAGCATTCCTGCTGGCATTTGACTCAGATCAAGACCAGAGCCCAGGGCCCAGAGCCCTCGCCCTGAAACGCAGAACAAAACATCTCTAAGGCACAGTTATGCTAAAAACAGGCACAGCAAAAGTGCCTGCACTTTACTCTTCTTCTCCCCTCAGACACAAGCCATTGCGTGCTCGAAGGCAGAGCAAACTGCAGTGGCTTCACCAGTAGAAACAACCACTCCAGTGTGAACGTGTCTGTAAATCTGGACTCCTGATCAAAGATACCCCATGCACGACAAGTCAGTCACTAAATTGGCTGCAGCTCCAGCCCTGAGCACGCATTTCTGCTTGTTCATAAAGGTCTCCCATCTTACTGGGTCTCAAAGGTTTGACATCAGGAGAAAATTTTTCACGGAAATGGTCATTGGGCACTGGCAGAGGCTGCCCAGGGTGGTGGTTGAGTCACCTTCCCTGGAAGAGCTTCAAAGACGGGTGGACGAGGTGCTGAGGGGCATGGTTTAGTGATTGATGGGAATGGTTGGACTCAATGATCCGGTGGGTTCTTTCTAACCTAGTGATTCCATGATTCTACGATTCTATGAAATCAAAACACCCATTAGAGCTTGATTTGCCCATCAGTGTTTTGCTCCACTAAAATCATACGTACACGAGAAAGGTGAGGAAGAACATGGTATGACTTTGGACAAGTTAAGCAAACATCCTCCACTGCCAAGTCAGTGTCAATTCTTCCTATGAGGAAAACCATTCAGGCAACCTTGACTGCCAGCATCACTCTAGGAGCTGAACACCACAAGTGGATCAGTCTGGGATAGGGATGGGCACCAGTGGATCGGTGAGGTGAGGCACACAATGATATTAACTCTCCCATGTCTTCATCTCCTTTCTTCTGGAGATTGGTGGCGTCTGTGAGAAAGGAGATAAAGCTGGCATGTAGAGGTACATCTATAACAAGACACACTCATACTCTATCTCACTCAAGGGATCAAGTTGACTGGGCAGCTCTTCTTGAAGGAATTTTAGTCTTGGCCAACAGCGCGTGGCAGCTGATCATCTATAATCAACTCAATTGGATGAGCGTGTGATCTTCACTGGTGTAGATGGTCCAGATGTCACTGTCAAAGCAGTTTTGTTCTATCTGTACAGTTATGCATTGTCTCATATCTCGGAGAAACAGCTTTTCTGAAGGAGGTGGACAGTATAGAAATGAAAGGCCATTAATTTGACCACTATGGCTGTTTCAACTTCTTAATCGGAATTTTCCTATAAAAAAAATTACTTTTTGGACAGATATGAAATTTTTGTTGGTGCTTTCTGTTTCTTTTGATGTTTTACAGTTACATATGGAAAAAAAACTATTTCCTTTCCTGTAAAAATGCAATTTTTTGGTAAAAGTCTTGTTAATGTCTTATCTCAAACTGAGTATTTATCCTAAAAATAATAATTAAAAAAACACAGATTTGGTTTTAAAAGTTTTTTTATTCCTTTTTTTTTTTGTTGTTAAAAAATGATAGGTGGTTCAGATAGAAAAAGGAACTATTTCCAAAATTTCTCAAGAGAAATAACTGCCTTCACTAATCATTGTTTCCACAACGAAAAGGTTCTTTAGTGACACAGGTTCTGCCTTTGGAGTTGGCATCATACTGGGTAACAGCGTAATTAGAAATAGAGAGATGTAATAACTCTCCAGGTTGGAACAGATCTGTACGAGATCAGTTTTGCCTCACTTGGATATGGACTATCCATTTCTGGAGTGCAATTTAATTACTTCTGTGGTAGCAGGTGGTACATTTTGCATCTCCCCTGACTGGCAAAGTGCCTCTCCTCTGCCTCAGTCCAGTTCCCTGTGCCTTCGCTGAGTCCATCGTCTTCCTCTCTGGGTCTGTCACTTTTGCTCAGTGTTTTCCTGCCATAGCAGCTATGACAGACAGATTCTACCATTTGTTTTGGTAAGCAGAGACCTGGAGGCACAGCTGCAACCAAAGAAAACACACTCAGAAGAGTGTATTTTTTTCCAACCTCTCGTGGGTTAGTCAGCCTTTCCAACACATTATTAAATAATCTGACAGATGCCCCAAATTTTACCACCTGCTTTTGTCTAGGGATGTCTAGGACATGTGGGACATGATGGTCATGCTGCTTTTTCCTCAACCAGGCCTCTCCCAGAGGTTTTGTGTATCACAGCTATCTAGGCATTGACTCTAGGACGGCTGGATGTATCAGCTTTTCTTAACACAACTGTGGTAAGTCTTAGCATGACTGTTGGTGTCTTCTGGTAAGGCTGGTCCATGCCACTCATAGAGTAACTTGAAGCTTGCATGCTGTGGTCTCTCCTCAGTATCAAGATTGGAAGTGCAAATTTGTGTCCTGTCACGAGAGAGAGCTTGAAAGCAACTGGGGTGAGTTGACAAAATACCCAGAAGCAATCCCACCACGGAGCAGCTCATGATTCCCCTCCACTCTGTGTGTGGATTGTTCATGGGATGGGAGAACATCCAGTTGCATGTGGAAAGTCACTTGCTAAGGAAGCTCTTGGGGTAGCTGCTGTGGACAGGTTCCAGCAAACCTATTTTCCGAAGTGCACTGGGTAAAAGATAGAATCATAGAATCACCACGTTGGAAGAGACCCACTGGATCATCGAGTCCAACCATTCCTATCAAACACTAACCCATGTCCCTCAGCACCTCGTCCACCCGTCCCTTAAACCCCTCCAGGGAAGGTGACTCAACCCCCTCCCTGGGCAGCCTCTGCCAGTGCCCAATGACCCTTTCTGTGAAAAATTTTTTTCCTAATGTCCAGCCTGAACCTCCCCTGGCGGAGCTTGAGGCCATTCCCCCTTGTCCTCCCCTGTCACCTGGGAGAAGAGGCCAGCACCCTCCTCTCCACAACCCTCCTTTCATATGCGCATCACACAGCATATGTATGGGACACATATCACAGAATCATGGACTCATAAAGAAGAACATTCAGTTCCAACCCCCTCTGCCATGAGCAGGGACACCTTCCACTCACTCAAAGCCTCATCCAACCTGGTCTTGAACACCTCCAGGGATGGGGCAGCCATGACTTCAGGCAAGCTCCACAGGGCCTCCTCACCCTCACAGGAAAACATTTCTTCCTAAGATCTCATCTCAATCTTCCCTCTTTCAGCTTAAAACAGAATCACAGAATCACAGAATAACCAGGCTGGAAGAGACCCACCGGATCACCGAGTCCAACCGTTCCTACCAAACACTAAACCATATCCCTCAGCACCTCGTCCACCCGTGCCTTAAACACCTCCAGGGAAGGCGACTCAACCACCTCCCTGGGCAGCCTGTTCCAGTGCCCAATGACCCTTTCTGTAAAGAATTTTTTCCTAACGTCTAGCCTAAACCTCCCCTGTCGGAGCTTGAGGCCATAAAACATTCCCTCTTGTCCTGTCCCTGTGCTCCCTAATAAAGAGCCCCTCCCCAGCTTTTCTGGAGCCCTTTTCTGTACTGGAAGCTGCTCTAGGGTCTCCCTGGAGCCTTCTCTTCTCCAGGCTGAACAACCCCAACTCTCTCAGCCTGTCCTTGTACAGGAGATGCTCCAGCCCTCGAACCATCTTCGTAGCCTCCTCTGAACTCATTGCAAGGGGAATGTGAAAACATAGGACATAAATGTTACTCCTAATGACATTCAGAATTCACTGATAAAAAAGGAAATAACTTTTACTTCTTTGCTATTAAGCTCAAGCGGGACTTAAATCTCTGATGCAAGTAGGCTGCTAGAGAAGCAAGCAACATTTTTTTGTGTCATATCTATATGCTGGTTTTATTTTGATTTTGTCTCTTGTCTCTTGTAAAGGCCAAGTAGCCTATTCTGTCTATTCTTTTCCATTATTTCCTACTTTATTTTAGGTTCTAGTTTGGGCCTTGAACAATAACACTGTTATCAGAGAGCGGTGCCTTGGACTCACGGAGTCTTTCAGAAAATATTGGTGCTGCCTTCCATAAAACATTTTAAACACATGCTATTTGTTTTTAGTCTCCCTTCTGGTTTTACACACTACAAAGAGGACATTTAATATGTACAGTAGAATTAATAGGGATGCAATGTAAGCAGGACTTACATTCAAAATACACCTCCACAAAACAAAGGAGCAGCTGTGAAAATGCAGAGCCCGCTAAAAATTTTTTACTTGGGTATCACATTTGCTAAAAGATTTACTCTGCAAAGTTTTATCTAATTTCCCATTCATTCAATTAAGCAGAGAGATAAATGCCTGGATCCCAAGAGGTCAGGGAAAACTATGTATAACTCCCCCTTACACTTGCGATCAAGACTCTGCTCGGTTTCATGGTTATTGTTATAAAGTTCATGCTTACAGGCTCTGACCCACCGATAGATGAATATCTCCGTACTCAAAATCCCACAGATCTCTCCAGATCAAGAGGATTCAAACAATGTAGGCAATGATACTCCATTTCACAAGGCTAGAGAGATGCTTTTTCAGTTCTGCTGGGAGGAAGCACCAGAACTCATGTGTTACCAGAGCCACAAGTTCAGAGTCAGAACAAAGTACCCACCAAGTGGATTGAAAGAAAGATTGAACACAGAGTGAGCACAGCCAGAGAGACTCATCCTAAAAGCACAGAGCTGAAAAGACAGTTCCTGGTCACTCTAATGCATCAGGAGAGAGCATGGCTGAGATGTCCCAGTGTCCCACCACACCATCACCAGTTGGGAGCTGCTGTCAGCAGGTTTTGAGGCCAGCGAGTTCCCAGGATGGGGAAGAAACGATGGCTGACCACCACCACATTGAATCATCCAGACTGCAGCTGCAGGACATGACAGAGGCTTGCTAGTGCCAAGAGTACTATGGAAGCTGCAGAAACACAGACACATTTCAATTTCACCCTGCCTTTGAAGGAACTGCATTAGGAACTGAATAAACTCTATTTAGCCTTTTTCTTCATACCTTCTAATTCCACCAAGGTTTTTTGAGTCACTTTGGGCACTCACACTGGGCACAAACATGCAACAAAGACCTACTTGTACCTTATTGACTTTATACTGCAAATATAGTCCTGTTTCTGGATTGCAAGGGTTTTTCCTGCAATTTACACCTCCTGATGCTTATACTGGTAATGGGAGTGTGAAATTCCAGCACCAAGCAGACCAAAGAGAAATTGATACTCTTGCAGTCCTGGTCGGCAAGATGTTTTCAGATTGTCTTGTCCCAAACACTGATGAACAGCTGAACTGCAGAAGGATAGCAGCTCCTGTATGTATTCAAGGCAAAACATTTGGCAGTAAGTTTGATGAGACCACTACCTCTTCTCTTAATCTGTGTTGTCTAAGTATTTTTTTCTGCTCACCCATTTGGTGGCTATAAAATTCTACTTACAGTGAAAATTCTTTGAGGATGAAAATAATCTTGGATGTTTTTTTAAAAAGCACAATAAGCCACAATCAGGCTGTAGTAATTCTGTGATAATTCTCCTACTGCTGCTACAACTACTACTGTAATTAGAGTTTACCCCTTATTGATACCTGGATTAACAATTAACTTCCAAAATCATCGTCAGATGTAGAGGTATGCAGAAGTTTGCAGATATGGGCCTCTGATAACAAACACGGTTGCTTGTCAACACTAATATAAAATGTTCATTCATGTACTGAAGAAGGAACACTTTGGGACGCAGAGTAGACTTTCTTAGATTTTGATATGTGTTTGTAAAAATGAAGAAAATGAGACAAATTATGGAGAAGACCTAAGATATTATTCTATATGTTTAATCAGAAAACTCTGATTAAGCATATGTTAATACATTGTCTGGTTTTAATAAGCTTGAAAATACCATCAGCAATTAACTGGCAAAGCAGAATAATGTTGCATAGTCAAGCAAGGGTAATTGTGCTCATTATATTGCCAGAGATATGGTTGATCAAAAAGAAAAACACTCTTTTCCCTGAAGTTCATTTACAGTATTTAGGTAGAATCTGCACTGAGTTCATAGCCATTATTCTGTTTCACAGAGAAACCACTCACCAACCTGTGAGCACGTAGCATATTGCCAACGCGCGTGATGGGTCCCTCGCTGGATGCGTGCATCGCTTTTTCCAAGGCTGTCAGTGCTATTTTTCCATTTCACCTGAAATATCCGTATTTATCCCTCAAGATGCAACACCAGCCTCTTCTCATTTTGTGTTGTGGAGAGAAATTGTTGAGGGACAGCAGGTTGCTGAACCACTCTTTGAAGGAAAACTTATCTCAGTCAATTTACGTGGAAAGAAGAATAAGGTAGAACCTCGTTACTATTAAGAGTGAAAATCCTGGTTGTTTTTCTACAGTGACATAATTATAGAATCATAGAATCGCAGAATCATAGACTGGTTTGGATTGGAAAGGACCTTAAAGATTATCCAGTTCCAAACCCCTGCCACGGGCAGGGACACCTCCCACTGGATCAGGGGCTCCAAGCCCCATCCAACCTGGCCTTGAACCCCTCCAGGGATGGGGCAGCCACCACTTTTCTGGGCAACCTTGGCCAGAGTCTCTCCATCCTCACAAATAAAAAATTGATTCCTACAGCTACCTTCTTTCAGTTTAAGTCTCTGTTCCCTCTTGTCCTGCCTCTGTACTCCTTGACAAAGAGCCCCCTCCACAGCATCCCTGTAGGCTCCCTTTCACCTGCTCAAAGGTCTCCCCGCAGCCTTCTCTTCTCCAGGCCGAACAACCCCAACTCTCTCAATCTGTCCTCATATGGAAGGTGCTCCAGCACTCGGATCATCTTTGTGGCCTCCTCTGGACCTGCTCTAACAGATCCATGGCCTTCCTGTGCTGAGGACTTCAGAACTGAATGCTGGACTCAAGGTGAGGTCTCACGAGAGCAGAGCAGAGGGGCAGAATCACCTCCCTTGACCTGCTGGTCACACTTCTTCTGATGCAGCCCAGGATAGGTTTGGCTTTCTGGGCTGCAAGTGCATGTTGGCTGCTCATGTTAAACTTCTCATCCACCAGCACCCAGAAGACCTTCTCTTCAGAGCTGCTGTCAATCCATTCTTCGCCCAGTCTGTAATTGTGCTTAGGAGTGCCTCGATCCAGATGCAGGACCTTGCACTTGGCTTTATTGAACTTCATGAGGTTAACACGGGTGCATGTCTCAAGCCTGTCAAGGTCCCTCTAGACAGCATCCCTTCGTTCCACAGCTTCACGTTGCCAGCAAACCTGCTGAGGGTGCCCTCATGTCTCTGACAAACGTTAAACACCAGCCCCAGTACCAACCCCTGAGGAACACTGCTTGTCACCAGCCATCCAGGAATGCAAAAGAGGCAATGCTTGTCAGCAGAAGGAAGAAAAAGAGCGAATATAGCTGGGAGAAAGAAAAAATGCAGGGCACGCAAATCATATTCACAACAAAATGTTCATAGTTTTTCTAATCCAAAACTAGGCTTTTGAGGTTTGGCTTTTCCGCTACTATCTTTTTCCTGGATGGAACAAACTGTCTGGATCATCCTGAAAAATGACAACACCTTTTCCAACCAAAGGGCACACACAACCAGTAAATGATGACTCCATAAAAAATTGCCTCCTTTGTTTGGGCCTTGTTCTGCATATGAACAAGCACTTCACCCAATCCCCTCATCCTTGCCTCTTATTTCCACATTTACCTGCATTTATTGCTTATTGTGAATATGATGCATTTAATGCCTCAATGTATTCAAATGGGGTCTGCAGCTGTAGGTGCTCAGCACTGCACCTACATGTTTCTTTGATAGCTTGGCCCTGGCTTTCTTATCCAGTGTAACCAAGCACTGATAACCTCCAGGGATACATAACAACCTCTTTTTCCAAGTCAGAAAAGTTTCAGTTGTGTCAATATTTCCTTAGCAATATCTATATATTGTTTCAGACACATGTGCTGATACGATGCCGGCACCCACATTTTCAACAGAAAGACCCGTGGGCTTGAATTATAACTCTAATTTTACTCACTCTCAGTGCTTTGTCTTTTTAATTTATGTTTCTGAAAACCCTTTTTTTCTGCCTCAAAAAAAGAAAGAACATCACTCTGATTTTGTGCAAAACTAATTTTTTAACTTACAGTAATTTTTCTAAATTTCTATTTTATGCAAATATTTTGTACGAGTCTCATGGGCAAACACGTAAAACAATTTTTAATATATCATCAAGACATATAGAGAAGACAAAGAAGAAAATATGATGAGGTTCATTGTCAAATCAAAATCTGCATCTGGCCAATAATTCACCAGTGTATTTCTATCAAGGACAAGGGAGTTACATCAGCTCGATTTCGAATAAGAAAGTTCAAGGAAAAGGCTCTGAGCCTTTAAGCACAGATTCCTTTCATGAAAAGAGTCAGGAGGCAGCAATTAAACTCAGAAGCATTGGGATGAACGTGCCCTCCCCATGCCCGGCTCAGAGACCACACACGCGCCAGATGATTCTCAGAGGATGAATGTATCTTGCTCTGGAAAGGGCCGGGTCAGTTGTAGCCAAAAGCTCTTTGAGGTTTTGGCTCAAAGGTGCAGCCCTGAAAAACAGAGAGACTCCTGATGAAGTTGCCCCTTTTGGAGTACACAGGACATTGACCCAATTTGCACAGACCTTCGGCATTAGCATAGACCCATTTCAAGTGAGGCCTTTGAACATCAGTTGCCTCCAAATTCCATTACATCTCTCCCTGCTGCGTTTTGTGCTTGAAGTATCAGGCAAGGGCTGAGAGAAGAAAAGGAAAAGAAAAAAACCCATTAAGTTGAATCCTAAGCCCAAATAATTAGACAAGTTTTGGTTAATTCTCTAATATTTTATTGCTGATTCTCTATTTGACAGAATAAAATCTGATTTTTTTCACCTTGACACATAGGCCAGTTTGTCTGGAGGTTCATAACTATGAATGAGTCATGGAGAGGGGCAAACACCACCTTTGCATATGTTTGTCACAGCATTTCATATTTGTTCGCAGCCTCATCTATTGTACAAGCAAATTTCAGAGTCATCCTTCAGGTATTCTGAGAGAAATTCACTTGGAGAGGGAAAGAAATGCAGAACGACTTTACTGTCTGGCAGATAAGCTTAAGGGTAAGAATATCTCATCCTTTGTCACTGACACAAGGCAGACTTAGGTTCACTGGATAATTTTAAAGGGAAAACTCCTCATAGAAAAATGCTGTGTGAACAGTGGAGAGTTTAAGCTTCACACCGGAAAGTAGCAGGGGTTTTTATTTCATGTGGAGGCGAAGATCCAGCCCAGGCCTGGCAGGGAGGGGACTCATTGCTTTTGAAATTAGCCTGGGAGTAGAGGACAACTGAAAGAGTAAAGTCCAGCTAGTTGGATTGCCTAAATCTTTTTGTATCTTCAGGAGCAAGTATTTAAACTTCATGCCTAGCAAATGCAGGGAGAAAGGCTATTTCTTCTAAACAGCCAGCACTTTGGTGCACTCCACCATCATTACAGGTCTTATGAGGAACGGCTGAGAGAGCTGGGGGTGTTTAGCCTGGAGAAGAGGAGGCTGAGGGGAGACCTCATTGCTCTCTACAACTCCCTGAAAGGAGGTTGTGGAGAGGAGGGAGCTGGGCTCTTCTCCCAGGTGACAGGGGACAGGATGAGAGGGAATGGCCTCAAGCTCCATCAGGGGAGGTTTAGGCTGAACATGAGGAAAAAATTTTTTGCAGAAAGGGTCATTGGGCACTGGCAGAGGCTGCCCAGGGAAGGGGGTTGTTTCACCTTCCCTGGAGGTGTTTAAGGGACGGGTGGATGAGGTGCTGAGGGACATGGTTTAGTGTTTCATAGGAACGGTTGGACTCAATGATCCGGTGGGTCTCTTCCAACCTGATTATTCTATGATTCTATGATTCATTAGTCTCTGTAAGTGAGGGCACCAATGCTCAATGCCTGTAAAACCTACTTGAAGGCAGGACCTACCAACCAAAGTCATCAAGAGGGGCTCCTCGCCTGGACTAGAGCCCTGCTGCTGTGTGTTGTTTTACTTGTACTCACTTTGATGGGGCACCCATGACTTCTCTGGGCAACCTGTGCCAGTGCCTCACCACCTTCACAGGAAAACGTTTCTTCCTAATATGTGATCTAAATGTACCCTCTTTCAGTTTAAAACTATTCCCCCCCATCCTGTTCCTGCACTCCCTGACAAAGAGCCCCTCCCCAGCACCCTTGTAGGCCCTTTTCTCTACTGGAAGCTGCTCTAAGGTCTCCCTGCAGCTTTCTCTTCTCCAGGCTGAACACCATCAACTCTCTCAGCCTGTCCTTGTATGGGAGGTGCTCCAGCCCTCTTATCATCTTCACGGTCTCCTCTGGCTCTCTCTAATAGATCCATATCCTATCCATGACCTTCCTTTGCTGAGGGCTTCAGAACTGAGCACAGGACTCAAGCTGAGAAAGCACAGGAGCGGACTAGAGGGGCAAAATCACCTTTCTTGTCCTGCTGGTTTGAAATTCGCTGAAAATCCACTTGAAGGACTTGAGATGTGATGCATCATCATTAAGAAGGTACAAGATGACATTTCCTACTAGCTAGAGTTTTGTAAATGTTGATGGCTTTACGCACAGTTCTCTCACATTGTTGCACTTTTCCTGCAAAATGACAAAATACTGCAGGAACAAGGTGAGGTCACCTCCAGAGAAGACAGGACAGGAGAAGGAAGCAAACAGCAGAGGATATTACTTGTGCACGCTGTTATGGAAGAGATTACTGTCAGGGAAGCCTGAGCTGAATGGACACCTTCAACAAAGAGAGATAGCGCTACAGCTACATAGTCTTTGAAATTCTTTCCTCTGAGCAACAGTATTACCTCTGCCTCACTAAGATTCAGCTTCAATGAGCTCTTCTTCCTTCATAAGACTGTCCTGATGTGAAGGATGTAGCTCTGCGTGGTGGCAAATAGGGAAGGCTGTGTGTTATCTGTCTGCTGCTGGCACTCAAAGCAACGTTGCCTAATGAGTTTATCTTTGGGTTTCACAGAGGTTTTATAAAAAGCTGGAGAGGAGCTGATCTTTGTGAGACTCCACAAACAAAGATCTTGGAGGTGCAGCTTTATTTAGTCCATTTTAGCATTTCGCCCTGCAGTCTTGACACGTTTTCCATGAGAAGGCAGACCCGCACGGTCTCCAGGGTGAAAACAACTTGATGAGGTTCTTAGTTGGTGTTTGGCCAACTTCACAGAGCTTGCCCAGGAGCGAGAGCTCGGCTGAAGGGATGCAATAAGCTGGAACTGATATACCACAGTGCGGGAGGTTTCCTTCATGTCTGCAGGATGGAAATGACATGGACTAGATTAACAAGACTTCAGGGCACAGGGAGGAAGGGGGTAGATTTAACATCATCTAGAACTTCTCAGGTGCAACTGCACCGCTCCCTGGGAACAAAGACAAGCTGTTAACTGGTGCACACAAGCCATTTTGTTTCAGAAAACCACAGATACAAAGAGCAGCTCTGCCTAAGAAGTGCAATTTGATTTAAGGTTGCTATAACAATTCTGCATGGAGCATGGTTGCTTTTGTGCTTTGACAGCCACTTTTGAACACACATTCTGACTATAATTTCTCAGGGTGGAAAAATCACCCACCAGCCTTCTCTCTTGACAAAAGCTGCAAACCTTGATGGGCATCAGAACGCAGTTTTGCAGATTATTTGGCGCTGATGTCTTCTCTCTGTTGACCAACAATAGGACCCAAAGGAATGGCAGGAAGCTGTGCCATGAGAGGCTTAGGGTGGATATTATGAAAAAGTTCTTCCTCCAGAGGATGGTGGAGCAACGGAACAGCTCCCCAAGGAAGCAGTCATGGTGCCAAGGCTGGCAATATTTAGGAGGCATTTGGACAATGCTCTCAGGCACACGGTGTGAATGTTGGGGCTGTCCCACGCAGGGACAGGAGTTAGACTCAATAATCTTTGTGTGTCCCTTCCAACTCAGGACATTCTATAATTCTGTGGAACACCCTACTCAGATGTTCCTTTCCATGTAATTATCAGTATTCACAAAGTATAGCCAGTTTTGAAAGAATTTCCTACCTTAAGAATTAGAGAACTTCACCTGAGAATGAATAGATTTTAATAGTTATCATCAACAGACTGTGGGCTTGCTAATAAGGATGAGAAACCTAATGGATGAGAAACATGAGAAAACTCCAGAAACTAAATGTTGTGAGGATTCATCTTCTTGAATGGCGATTCATGCATGCAATTCCCATGAGTATTACCAGGAGTTATGAATATAAATCCTAGCACATCAAGAAGGGAATATAACCCCTAGTGGTTAGGAATTAAAAACATTCTGAGGGGCGCAGAGTCTCATCTTAAGACACAGAGTCACTGTGTGCATCTAAATCCCTGCACACCAAGATGCGATTGTTAGGATCACAGAAATAACAATGACGATGCAGCCTGTGCGGTGCTTTTGAAATTGGATGACACAGAGACATCTTTCCAAATTAGCGATTTCAAATTGCAGGTGGCAGGCACATTCAGTTTTCATCCATCCTGTAAGCCTGGAGCTGGTTTCCCTAATACAGCATTTCCCAGATGTTTAGACCCCAGGTGTGCTACAGGGTTCTTATTGATGAGATTTAAATTCTTCTCTCTTTTTTTCCGGTACTGCTTATGATAGGAATGAAGATAACTGCATTGGGTCATATCTTTCATTATCACACAATCTTTCTTTATTCCTTGCATTACTGATGATGTGTTTAACTCTTTTTACATTGAGTTTGTTGAGATTATACGTATATTTGTGTACAGGACATGTTCTTACCTTGAACCAGGATATTCTGGTTCATTCATTTGGAAGCATCATAGAATCACAGAATCATAGACTGGTTTGGGTTGGAATGGACCTTGAAGATCATCCCGTTCAAACCCCCTGCAATGGGTAGGGACACCTCCCACTAGATCAAGCTGCTCAAGGTCCCACCCAAACTAGCCCTGAACACCTCTATGGATGGGGCATCCATGACTTCTCTGGGCAGCCTGGGCCAGGGCCTCACCACCCTCCCTACCAATTTAAAGCCATTCCCTCTTGTCCTATCACTCCAGGCCCTTGTAAAAAGTCCCCAGCTTTGCTATAGCCCCTTTCAGGTACTGGAAGGCTGCTATACCATCTTTTACATTTCTGCACTTAGTTTCACCTGTAAAGGAGTTTTTCTTCTACGTAGAGAGTTATGGAGATCTGAAGAGTTGTGCGTATTTTCCTTTAAGATACTCTCAGGTCCACCAACGTTCATAATATTGAGGCAAGAATCCCAGAGTGAAGTGCTATGTTCTGTGCTATTCAAGAAGTCGCAAGACTTACCCAATGTTTTCCACCATATTAAAATGTCTGCTGTCCAAAGATAAAAAATAAAATTATCCATATGGGGCTATAATGTGAAATAAGTAGGCAGATACTCTCCATGACGTACTGTGCAACACGCAGCAAACCAGATAGTCCTCTTCCAAAAGGTCTATAGGATGGCAGACCAAAGAATGAGACCCTGAAAATGGAATAAATCCATCCCTAATCACTATCAAAATGCTGAGTTTGTAGTAGATATTTCTCTTATCAAAACCTATAGCTGGATTTGCTGATATGTACAATTTCACAGGTATTTACTAGCCAGAGAAACAGGTCATCTAGGGGGAAAACTGTCTCCCAGAAGATGAGATGAAGAGCTGTGACCCAACAACTAAATAAAGATCTCCCTATACAGCAAAAAGTTGCAGTTATTGTAATTCCTGAAAATGCCACGGAGCTGGATTCACAAGTCTCTTCCAGCTGCACATAGAATCATAGAATAACCAGGTTGGAAGAGACCCACCAGATCATCCCGCACAAGGGTTTGGATCAGAAGGGACCTTCAAGATCATTTAGCTTCAACCTCCATGCCATGGACAGGGGCTCCTTCCACTGGATCAGGTTGCTCGAAGTCTCATCCAGCCTATCCCTCTGTCTTTCATGACCCGTCCCATATCTCTACCAGCTGCAACATGTGCCTTTATGCCAATAACCCCAAAGTTTATTCATTAAGGGACCGATACTAGAAATAAACACTATCATTATTCAGGTTTGCTATCAGTACCAGAATGTATTGTATTTCAGAAAATACAACATAGGCTGTGGAGTACTATATTTTGCTTTTTCTTCCTGTTTCTGAATGAATTGATCTCCTGGTTATTCCACTGTCATTTTAATTGCCAAGGAGAAGCCTGAATGATGATCTTACTGGCATCAAAGAGACACAGGGGGGATGGCTCCTGTGACTGGAGTGTCAGAAAGAAAGGATATGCTCTTTCAAAAGGACAGGCAGGGGAGACAAGGCAGGGGTGTTGCTCTCTGTC
This sequence comes from Phaenicophaeus curvirostris, assembly GCF_032191515.1. Taxonomy (NCBI): domain Eukaryota; kingdom Metazoa; phylum Chordata; class Aves; order Cuculiformes; family Cuculidae; genus Phaenicophaeus; species Phaenicophaeus curvirostris. The sequence continues at coordinate 67,294,515 of NC_091396.1, read as the reverse complement.
AATGACCAGTTGGAGTGCATGGAGCTCCACCTGGGGATGGATGAGGAGCTTCAGGGTCAGGATTAAAGGAGGGCAGAGACAGGCTGAGGGAGTTGGGGTTGTTCAGCCTGGCAAGGAGAAGGCTGCAGGGATACCTTATAGTGACCTTCCAGTACTTAAAGGGGGCTACAGGAAAGATGAGGAAGGATGTTTTACAAGGGTATGTAGTGACAGGACTAAGGTGGCTTTAAATTGAAAGAAGGTAGATGTAGATTAGATTTAAGGAAGCAATATTTTCCTGTGAGGGTGAGGAGGCACTGGCACAGGTTGCCCAGAGGAGTCATTGATGCCCCAAGCCTGGAGGTGTTCAAGGTGGGGTTGGATGAGGCATTGAACAACCTGGTCTAGTGGGAGGTGTCCCTGCCCATGGAAGGGGATTGGAAGCAGATGATCTTCAGGGTCCCTAACAGCTCAAACCATTCTGTGAATCTCTTCTATTATTCTATGAATTTGCTTTTTCTCAAACAAGAACTGAATGAACACAGATTTTCTGTGCAGCCTCTTGAAACACCACAGTGAGTTAATTCATATTTCCTTTTTTGTCCAAGTACCGAAACTAGAAACTTGGCCTTGGGAGTCACACTCAGCCACTGCTGGCAGAGAAACACTGCTGGGTGACATCTGTCATCAGCCACCACTGAGCTGAAACGTTCAGTTTAATGCAATTTGTGCATTAAACAAGCAAATAAACAAAAAGCCTTCCAAGAATTCTCCAAAAGCGGTTTGAAGCAGAAGTAAATTTGAGAAAATTAAATACATTTTTCAACCATTCCTGCATCAGAAAAATTTGCATCAATTATCACATGAATTTTGTGCTGTGCTCTGCAGAGGTTTGTTTGAACTGCAATGTGAAAAATGTCAGGAAGTGATTCTGACCAATCTAATTGTGGTCTATAGGGCTTGTCCAGACAGAGGAATTTAGGTAGTACTTTAATCTAGGAAAAATACCTGATCGAAACTTGCCTTTTAACTCCTAGAGAAAGATGTATGAGGAAGTCTCTTGGGTAGAACTACGGAGACATTAGAGCAGCTTTCCAGTAGTTAAAGGGGGCTCCAAGAAAGCTGGGCTCTTTCTCAGGGAGTGCAGAGATAGGACAAGAGGGAATGGTTTTAAGCTGAAACAGGGGAGATTTAGATGAGATCTTAGGAAGAAGTGTTTCCTATGAGGATGGGGAGGCCCTGGCCCAGGTTGCCCGGAGAAGTGGTGGCCACCCCATCCCTGGAGGTGTTCAAGGCCAGGTTGGATGGGGCTTGGAGCCCCTGATCCAGCGGGAGGTGTCCCTGCCCGTGGCAGCAGATTGGAACAGGATGATCTTCAAGGTCTCCTCCAACCCAAGTGATTCTATGATTCTGTTCTATGAGCTGGTCTGGGATGTGCAGTATGTCAGTAAGGACCACCCAGACTTACAGTGCTGACTCCATGGAAGCAAAGGGGTGCCCATTGCTTTCTGACTGCCTCTGAGATGGACCAGTTTGTCCCAGAGCTCCAAAGCCTGGCCCAGACATTATTTAGGGACTAGTCTTGTTCTTGGCTGGATTTGAAGCTATTCGGAGGTTCTCTACCTCAGAAAGACGTATGACATGTTAGGTAAAACATGCTTCATCATTTTCTATAGATCCTGGGAGCCCCATGAATACATCTCTTAAAATATTTGCCACCTAGCCCCATGGGATTTAGTGTACTCGGGTTCCTTTCTTGATTCACTTTTAACCTGTTATGGGGTCCCAAGCATGCTAGTTCATTCACTCTGTTCACCTCTCCCCCAAACCAAAACCACTTGTCTATTTAAATCATAAGCTTTGGTGAACAGGGCTCCAATTCCTGCCTTGTTGCAAAGTTAGTCCTAGTAACATAAAGATATTTCCATGACAGCTCTCTCTTTCACGTGCTCTAAATGCAAAAAAAAAAAATAAAAATGGAGATCACCTTACTTAAACCTATTTGGATCCTACTGCATCCTCAAAAGTGACATTAGATATCTGAGGAGAAGGCAAAAAAATACTTTTCATTAAGAACAAAAAATCCTTTTTAAAAAATGGTATAAACCTGCTGTGGATGAGAGCATAAGTGTTGATTTGTCTGTGCTAAATTGAGGTTTAGAACATTATTATTTTCTCCTATTTACCAAATATCTTATCCACCATGTTATCTGCCTTTTCAGGTGAGTACTGCTTTTGATTTTTAATTGGTCTTATTTACCAAATGCCTTACTTATTAGACTATCTGCTTCTTCAGACGTGTTCCCCTTTTGATTTCACTGTAAAATGATGTTAATCACATCTAAACAGTGATGCACAAGGCTTTCCCAGCATCTTGGTGCCTCTGACACGGCGTCCAGCACCTCTGTGTACTACTCCAGGGGTTCAGCAGTTGGCTCCTTCTCCTTTCCACAGACTGCGATTCAACTTGCACCACCTCCTTGATCAGAACATAGGGAGAATAATAAGGCATTGACTGTGATGGGGTTGGGATGCCAAAGACTGTGCCTCTTCTACACACTGTTAACCTGTTTCTCTGCCTCTGGTTTTCATGTACTGTTTGGAATGATTTATCTCCATTTTGAAGGAACAACTTCACTACCTGAAAGAGTTCGAAACATTGCACTTTGATTCTGTTCTCAAGGCTAATTGCTCTAGCAAGCTGGTCCAGTTTCCCAGATATTTGAAGCAGGTAGCTGACACCAGATCAAAAACCCCTGGTTCGTATTTAGTCACTTGATGTTAAGTATGTTCTTAACTCTTCTTCTGGAGGGAATTAGAGAAGATGCTCATCGCAGCCAGGGTCTTTTTTTGACAGCAGCAAAGAGTGTCTCAAACATCCCACAGAAGATAAGGCAACACACCACAGGCCTGAGTGTTAATGTGGATGTCCAGGCAGATACTTCTCCACATCATCAGTGCTGGGTCCAGCCCTGTTCAATGTCTTTATCAATGACCTGGATAAAGGCATCGAGTGCACCCTTAGCAAGTTTGCAGACGACACTAAGCTGGATGGGAGTCTCAATCTGCTGAAGGGTAGGGAGGCTCCGAAGGGATCTGAACAGTCTGGACCGCTGGGCTGAGACCAAAGGGATGAGGTTTAACAAGGCCAAATGCCAGATCCTGCACTTGGGGCACAACAACCCTATGCAGTGCTACAGACTAGGAGAAGTGTGGCTGGAAAGTTGCCTGGAGGAGAAAGAGCTGGGGGTGTTGGTTGACAGCGACTGAACATGAGCCAGAAGTGGCCCAGGTGGCCAAGAAGGCCAATGGCATCTTGGCTTGGATCAGAAATGGCGTGACCAGCAGGTCCAGGGAGGTTCTTCTCCCTCTGGACTCGGCACTGGTGAGACCGCTTCTTGAAATCTGTGTTCAGTTCTGGACCCCTCACCACAAGAAGGATGTTGAGGCTCTGGAGCGAGTCCAGAGAAGATCAATGAAGCTGGTGAAGGGGCTGGAAAAGGCCTTATGAGGAACGGCTGAGAGAGCTGGGGGTGTTTAGCCTGGAGAAGAGGAGGCTGACGGGAGACCTCATTGCTCTCTCCAACTACCTGAAAGGAGGTTGTGGAGAGGAGGGTGCTGGCCCCTTCTCCTGAGTATCAGGGGACAGGACGAGAGGGAATGGCCTCAAGCTCCGCCAGGGGAATTTCAGGCTGAACATTAGGAAAACATTTTTCATGGAAAGGGTCATTGGTCCCTGGCAGAGGCTGCCCAGGGAGGGGGTTGAGTCACCTTCCCTGGAGGTGTTTAAGGGACTGGTGGGTGAGGTGCTGAGGGACATGGGAATGGTTGGCCTCGATGATCCAGTGGGTCTCTTCCAACCTAGTGATTCTATGACTCTATGATTCTATGATTCTATTGTTCTATGATCATCACAAGAACCTGGTATGATGTTCACAAGCAATTCCCACCTAGGTAGGTCAGAGCCGGGGGATAACTCTCAGAGCCGCCCACCGGACTGGCACACCACAATACACACCTTGCAGACCCCAGCTCACGTGCCTGTACCACCAGCAGTGGATATAGGGGCAAAATTATATCTCTTGTAGGATTTTTCACATTTGAACTTGTCTTCATTCTTCACTTCTTGGTGGCTTTGAATTTGCAATTAGAGTCCCTGACAGTGGGAATAAAAAAAGACAGGTTTTGTGTGAAAAACAGTTACCTCTGTGCAGTAGGTTGGATTTATTCTCCTTCTACAATAAAATCAATTTTTTTTTCCTGAAAAACCCATCTGTTTGCACTGACTGCTTAAGAACCCTCTAACATTTAATCTAAAAAACATCTCCAAATGACAGTTTGCCCCAGACCTTCTGGGAGCTGAAAATCTAGAGCACAAAGGTTGTCATTTAAAAAAATAATAATTCAGTGTATTCTTGAGGAAAGAAAACAATTTACAAGAAATATCTAATAAAAACTTACAGTCTGTCATGATCAGAATGTTTGTATAGATCCCAATGCTTTACAAACCTCTCCGTAGTTTCAGATCTTTAGAACTAGCAAACAAGTATTAGCAAATTATAAATGCCCATAATATCACTCAACCCCCCCCTCTCCTGCTGTATTCAAGCCAATGTAACAAAAGAAAAAAAAAAAAAGATGTAGCAAATACCAACACTGTCCTTTAGGATTCTTCAAATTATTCTGTTTTACCAAATGTTGGATTTATTTACAGCTTGCAACAGGCAGGCTGAATTTTAATGCATTTTACCCTCTTATTGTTTCATCTAATAAAAATGTCCTTAGCTCCTGACAAACACAATGATGAAAACTGATGGCTTGTTATGCAAACTTTGACCCGCAGCGATAGCCCACTATGTCACCAGCCGGGAAAATTCCAAGCGAAAACAGTTTTGACAATAAGCAATAAAGGAACGGCATTCCAGGGAGGAACTCACACTTGAGGCTGACAACTAGAGATTAAAAAGGAGAGAGAGAGTGAATTTTAATGATCTGGAATGCTCTGAAAGATACATCTAGTGCAAGTATCAAAAAATAACAACACTGAATGCAAACATGATAGAGCCCAAATACTTCTGAAACTCTAAAAATCTAAAATCAAAGGAAACATTAACTAATATTACACCGCTCCACAATCGGATACAGTAATTTTAAATAAGTTTTTGCCAAATTTAAGAAGGAAAGGCTCGGTGAGAAAGCCTAGAGAAAGAGAAGGCTGAGCGGAGACTTTATCACTGTCTGCAACTCCCTGAAAGGAGGTTGTAGTGAGGTGGGTGCTGGGCTGTTCTCCCAAGTAACAAGTGATGAGATGAGAGGAAATAGCCTCAAGTTGCAGCAGGGGAGGTTTAGATTGGATATCAGGAAAAACTTCTTCACTGGAAGGGTTCTCAGGCCCTGGCAGAGGCTGCCCAGGGAGGTGGTGGAGTCCCCATCTCTGGAGGGGTTTAAAAAGACAGGTAGACAAGGTGCTCAGTGATCTGGTTTAGTGGTGAACAGATATGGTTGAACTCGACGATCTCGAAGGTCTTTTCCAAACAAACAATTCTGCAGCTGATCTGTCTGCTTTCTTATACATTTTATATTCTTATAAAATTTTCTGAGAGGATGGCTTCTGCCTAGTTATTGTCTGAAGCTACCTCCCTCTCTCACCTTGACGCCATCAGAGCTGTATCAACTCCCCTCTTGTGATTAGACTGTCAATGTCCACTATTGAAACCCACAGTGCAGGGGTTGATCTCATATCATGTTGTCTTTGTATTTGGGTGGCAAAGCAGAAGCTGTAATGAGGGGTGGCCGTCTGAAACGCCACATTATCTGGAAGAGCATGGAGATCTCTTTCAAATAACAGGATAAATGAATGACTGAATGGGACGGATCAAAGGCACACCTTGCTCAGTATCCCCTTGTTCACACGGCCAGTAGCAGATGCCGCATAGAAAAAGAACACAGCTGTGTTTCCTTTGGCATGTCCAAAAGCTGTACTTTGGATTGTCATAGCCTTGCTGGACTTTTGTCCCATCAACTTGTCCCTTCCAGCAACTTGAACATAATTTCTTGCACGTACTGAGCCATCTAGGGAAAAGTTATGCCTTTCACCCAAAGACAAGAAGACAATGTTTTGAAGCCAGGAATCAGAAGGAGCCCACCTCACCTCCAAAAGAATCAGTGCAAAGATCCCTGAGTTGGTGGCCAGGATCCCCATCCTGCTTGTGCCCTGCTTTAAGACCAAATAGATCTAAAACCAGGAGATTTAGATTAGATATTGGAAAGAAATATTTTCCTGTGAGGGTGGGGAGGCCCTGGCCCAGGTTGCCCAGAGGAATTGTGCCTGAACATCTCTGGAGATGTTCAAGGCCAGGCTGGATGGGGCTTGGAGCCCCTGATCCAGTGGGAGGTGTCCCTGCCCATGGCAGGGGTGGAACTGGATGGGTTTTAAGTTCCCTTCCAACCCAAACCATTCTATGATTCTATAATTCTAGGGTACATATGCAAGTACCAGAGAGAAACACATTCCCAGCTTGTCAAACCAAGACTTGTACATCCGCCTCAGCTAAAGAGAGTGTCTCAATTAACATTCTTCTAATTATTCTTTTCTAAAATCTGAGATCTGACTGTAATTCAGAGCAGAAGCTGAAGGTATTTTATAGGGCTGAAGACTGATGAGGCTTTATAATAATTAAAATCACCAGAATTCAGATACTTCAGAAGGGCTCCACTAGCTTGCCCAAAAGCTCTAGGTGTATTATTAAGGTTTCTTGTAGACATTTGACCGTGAAGGTACTTGGCTTTTCTTTCCTCTACCAGCTTCTGCAGTCCCTAAGCACTTGCATTTATTGAACTCCCTTTTTTTCCCAAGGAACAAAAAAGAAAAAGAGGAAAAATTGTAGAAGAAAAATAAATCCTGCTTTTGTTCTGGATAAAACTAGGTCAGCATTTTCCATCCTCACTGTCAGTTTTCTGCAATGTGTTTCACACAAAGCGTCATCATTCCTGCAGAAGGTATTTATAAAGTGAGCTTTGACAAAACAATTGTGTGTGTATACATAGAGAGAGTTTTTTTGGGGTTGGGTTTTTTTTTGGTTTTTTTTTTTTTGCCAGAAAGGCTTTGGCATCTGTCACTGCCAGGAAAGATTTAAGATCTAGGGAGAATTTTCATCTCTCACAATGACTTGGCCTATATTGACTAGATCTAATAAATCTGATGTTTTAAAACCCCTCGTTGGAGTAAAGCACTAGACATTGCAGCTGTTTAGAAATCCCCCTCCTCCGAGGAAAATTTTCAGTGAAAAAAGCAGAAATGTTTCCACATTTTATTTCCACTCAGCATCCGCATGGCCCCCCAGTTCTCTTGATTCAGCGGCATGAAAATAATACCACAAGGGAGCTGAACCATGCCAAAACCAGGACCCCATGGGACAAGGAGGATGCCAAGAACACTGACTGCTGTGGGCAGGGGGCTCGATAGAGGTTTGGCTGAAAGAAATGAGAGAGCATTTTTACCAGAACTGGGGAACAAAGGCAACTTTTTTTTCATGTCTTCATAATTTGCAACCAACTGGTAAACCAAGACCCCTTCCTGCACACATTTTAGTGCAATTATACAGAGCAAAAAGCGGTACTTGAGATTTAAAAATAGAGAGAAAAATATCTGTAATTTCCTTGCCATCTCTTTCAGCTTGCACATAATCAAGACCAGTTAAGGCTCATCATATGCTCACTCTGAGGCATTTACTCTGTGGTGACAAATAATCCACCACAGAGGCAATGTCTCTGCTTATGCCACTCTCCCCTCTCCATTAGGAGCATCCTGTGTCTGTAGGAATCTCAGAGCCCCCTTACCTCTTTGATGAAAGAGCATTTGTATAAGATTCAGCTGGGGTAGACACTTATCATCACCTCTTCAGTCAGATGATTCCTTAAAAAGAGCAAGTCATCTGTATTGGATAGATTAAAAAATTTGAAGTTCCATATCAGGTACAGAGAGAAAAGAAAAATGGACTGAAAGGCCTGGATCTCACTAGCATTCCTAGATCTCATTAACAAAATCAGAGTACAGGAGTGATCAGCAAGACGGGAAGAGTTAGAAAGCAGAGACATGCACAAGAGAGAGAAGCACAGGAGAACGGCACTTGCAAAAATAAGAGATGGATGAAGGACTGTGAGGTTGAAGTCAATGGGTTTATCTGTTTAAGTGTTAGTAAAGGTATTGCAGTCTGAGGTTCTTGCTCTTCTCAGAGAAGACAGGATAAAACCTTAGATGAAGAGTGATAAGAAAGGCAGAGGGTGCTTCAGCACATCCCACAGCTCTGGAGACAGGGTGGGACCCAAGACATAGCCATTATCTAGTTAATTCCAAAGCTTCAGCTGAACTGTCCTAAACCAAACATGCGACCCAAAAGCATTCCTGCCACCCTGGAATATCTCAGCATCATTCACAACAGCCACAGCACATCCAGCAGAACAGCAAGGCTAGTCAGTAAATCAATATTATGTCAAATCCCAAAGTTAATCTCAGTCTGATTCATCTTGAAAACACAGCTTCCGTGTCTTCAAACACAGCCAAATTCCTTACAGGAAAAAAGTCTCTGCTTCCCTGGGTGTTGTGAACAAGTAAATAAATCTAGCAAAACCCAAACACAATTTGGCAGGATATAATACTTGTTGGAGATAATCCTACCTGCTGAAATTTCCTTTTAACCTCAGCGAAGACTGCAGTAGATGGTAAGTATAATCACGACAGATACCCATTCTCTCTCACTGGAAAGCAGAGTGAACTGTCTTCAAAATATTATTCTTTCATGTCAGAGCACAGCAGCAAAGGGAAAGTTCTAGATATAGTAACTTTGGGCAATTTTCTCGTGAAAAGTAGCCTGAGTGATTTTGGCTTCAGTAGGCCCCCCAGGGTAATCACAGAATCATAGAATGGTTTGGGTTGGAATGGACTATAAAGCCCATCCTGATCCAGCTCCCCAGCCATAGACAGGGACACCTCCCACTGGATTAGGTTGCTCAAAGCCCCATCCAGCTTCACCTTGAACACCTCCAGGGAGAGCACAACCATAACTTCCCTGGGCAACCTGTGTCTCACCACCCTCAGCATGAAGAATTTTCTCCTAATATATAATAACAATAATCTAGCCCATGCTTTTCAGGCCATGGGGAACCAGGGTGTTCCCAGCTAGAGGGATAGCAGATTCCTACAGTAGGAGTTGGTCTGGTTTCTTCTGAACCCATATTATGTTGCGAAGGACCATCACAAAGCTGTTGTTGACATTTCCTTCCAGCTGAAATCCCCTCACTACAACTTCTGCCTTGCCACTCAGCTTGAAAACGGCTCTCAAGAATTACAGGATGGTGATGACTGTTGTGGTCATGTGAAGATTCACTTTATAGATGGATTGTCCTGAGACCCCACAAAGGAGTTTTCTGGAAATACCCATTGCATTACGTGAAGTATTTATTCAAATTCAATTAAAGCTCTAATCGTGCATTAATTGTAAATTTTGTTGCAAAACAGCATGAGTTCCCTGATGATTAAAGGACTGATATTGCTATTATTAATTGTCTTTTGCATCATGAAAGGCTGCAATGTGATTCCCTCTACAGAGGTAGGTGCCGTACGTACCCTCCTGAAGAAGCATCCTTGGCCCTGGAAAACTTAGAAATCTAAACAGACAATGCAGACAAAAGAACTACCATTATCTTCCTTCTCCAGATGGGGAACTGAGGCACAGAGAGATTAAGTGACTTGCCAACATCTGTGGAAGAATGGGGGATTAAACCTTGATCTCCTGAGTCCAAGTCTGGTGTTCAGTCACCGGACCAGCCTTCCTGCTCCTGCTCATGTGTTATTGCTATCATCTGCTCAGAGGTTTTTCCTACCCATTTCTACCTAATCCCTTTTCAAGGTAGACCCTGTAGGGACTGTTACTTATGTGGGTCAGGGCTTGATACAGCCGTGCCAAAGAGGGACATACTCTTTTGTCCTGTGGGCACTACTAGCTTGGCTGGCAGGTGCGACTGCTGGGTGGCACCGCAGGAGCAAGGACTTACAAAGTCATTTGTAGTTCAAGGAAGAAAAACCTGCCATGAAATCACTGGGCAGCAGGGAAAGAGGAGGCCGTACATGATGGCTCTCACTGCATCTGCCGTTCGCATCCTAGCAGGACCAAAAGAGCATGTTCATAGAATCATAGAATCATAGAATAACCAGGTTGGAAGAGACCCACTGGATCATCGAGGCCAACCATTCCTATCAAACACTAAACCATTCCTCTTAGCACCTCGTCTACCCATGCCTTAAACACCTCCAGGGAAGGTGACTCAACCACCTCCCTGGGCAGCCTCTGCCAGGGACCAATGACCCTTTCTGTGAACAATTTTTTCCTAATGTCCAGCCTGACCCTCCCCTGGCGGAGCTTGAGGCCGTTCCCTCTCGTCCTGTCCCCTGTCACTTGGGAGAAGAGGCCAGCACTCTCCTCTCCACAACCTCCTTTCAGGTAGTTATAGAGAGCAATGAGGTCTCCCCTCAGCCTCCTCTTCTCCAGGCTAAACACCCCCAGCTCTCTCAGCCGCTCCTCGTAAAACTTTTTCTCCAGCCCCTTCCCCAGCTTTGTTGCTCATGTAGGAGGAAGGCTTGTAAGATGGGGCTGTAAGGCAAGAAGGAAAAACCTTGGAAGCCATACAATGCATGGACCCCTGGACTCTACTGGTATTTATTTCTTGTGCTGCAATACCACCTGCAGGCCCCAGTCCAGGGCTGGATGCAGCAGAGAAAGGACGGCCTTATAACCCAAGGGGGCAGGTCTCATCCCTCAACCACCATGAGAGCCTTTCTGATTGCTGGGGAGGGTCTGGATGACGCCTTGCACACACTGTCAGGCAAGCGTAGCCCACGCTGCATCACTGCACGCATTGTCCAAACCGGTCCCCTCAACCCAACCAAATGCCTTGCAAAAAAAACAACTAGAAAAACAAACTATATGGAGAAGGGCTGCAAGGAAAATAAGCCTCAAAGCAGTCTTTGAGGTGGAAAGCTGCCAGTCCACCCAAGGAACCAAGCAGCAGTGCTCTTTCCCATGCCACTTGTGAACGGTGAGATCTTTGTCCTCTGCCAGCAAGGGAGAGGTTGGCACGCCGACCCCAAGTGGGGCTGCCCCGCTGAAACAGAGGGTGAGGGTGGAGGATGCCACCGCCAGGCCCTCACCTCAACGCCTGTCACCCCGATTGCGGTGGACGGGAGATCACAGGCGAGCGGCAGTATCTGCTCAAGAGACATCAGACGGCGTCGGAGCAAGGGTAATCCATTTATTTTTAGAGAAGTTTTTCCACTCAGAGATCATACACACTGCAGATCACAGAAACACATGCAGGCATGAAATTTAATTTTTAAGAATTCTTTTCCTGGGGCTTCCATGTAAAGCAGCAGTGAATGGGAAAAAGTATAATCATGACAAGACAATTACAGAGGGGTTTTTTGCTAAGCATGAAACTTCGAAAAAACAATGTTTAGGGAAAGAGGAAGAAAAGAAAAACCCACTAGAAAAGTCATTTTTGTCCAGTTTTCTTGTTCCACTGAAGCAGAATTAGACATCACATCACATAAGTGACTTTTTAAAGAATAATCGGCTTTAAAGTACCAGAGAAAAAAAAATGTTTGAGTTTGAACTACTTTTCCTGGTTTGGCTCTTATAGTGACACAGTAGGTATGCAAATGTGGAAACTGTCTGCAACCTCTGAAATGCTGCAAAACACACGAACACGTACATTTTCCATGAAATGACTGGGAAACACGGATTAGGATTTATGGGATTATGGTGAGAAAGCAGGAGAACCTTGATGTTCTTTAAGATAGAAAAAAAAAAGAATAGTGAAAAGGCAGAAAACTGTGAGTGGCTTTTCTCTCCTTGGCAAAGCCCCCCAGGAAAGAGCTAGCATGGAAAATGAATCCCGTCTCATCTTCCAGAGAGTCAATTCCTTCCCTTCCAGCCTAAGTTCACTGATATGGCTGCGCAGGGACCTCAGATGTCTGAGCATCTGCTTAGCCTGCGGATAAACAGAGGCAGTAGTTTCTACAACAGGCAGCCACATAAAACTTCTGAAGTAGCAAATATTCCCTGCAAAATAAATACCTATTGTACATATGGTTGGACTCGATGATCTGGTGGGTCTCTTCCAATCTGGTTATTCTATGATTCTATGATCTGGAAACGTAAAATAGAACCATTCTGGTAGCAGCAAGAAATTAATGATCACCACCTCAGCAGTCACCTGGATGGGAATTCCAACTCTGGGGAAGGTTTCTAACTTGCTTCTCATTAAAGGGAATCTTTTCTTGGTGTGGGTCTCTTCTAATGTCGCAACAACTACTTGGAAGCTTTTGCAACTGCCTTGTTCATAACTACAATGTCCCAGTGGCTTTAAGGAAGAAATGGAGATTCTGGTAAAAAAAGAACAAACAGCCCAGAGACTCACAGCAGAGGGAATCAAGATGTTCAAAAATTGCTGTGAAACTTTCAGCTGTCCTTATTCAAGAGGCAATGGTTTTAGTGCTGCTTGCTTAGCAGGGAAACGGCATAAAGCAGAAAGTCTAAAAGGGTTTACCTCGATTTTGTAGCACTGCAGCATCCCTTTGGGTCCCTCGTCCCTGTGTCAGGCAGTGCTCAGCTGCAATCAAAGGTGGGAGCACCAAGCTCAACTCCTCCAGGTCTAGAGACAACACAACAAAATGATTTGTCAAATTGTCAAAACTTAACAGACATGGTAGAGGAGCAGACCAGGGAAATTTGGATAGACTGTGCCTTCACCCAGTCCTAATCTCACCACTGGAGGCTGTAAACATGATGGGTAAGTGACAGTCTGGCTACAAATCTGTCTGGCAGCTTCATTAGACATCTTTCGCCTGACTGATTAAACTGCATTTAAGACCCACTTTCATTTTTTCAAGTCTTTTGTTTAAATTAAAAGGTCATGTTTTCAAGCGAGTGATCCGCTGCCCTCTCCAGTCTCCTGCCACAATACAGTTACATTAGTACTAGTGTCGCACAAAGGGCTGTGAATGAGATCCACAGACACCAACAAATGTCACAGCCAGCAGAGGTTACAGAAAGGGGTTTTTGTCTGTTCGTTATATGCCACAGCAGGGATACAAGCCTGAAAAGTCCCCCAGCCTCAAACCTGAACTATTTCTGCTGTGTACTGGGGGACTTGCAAAGAGGACTTGCTACTTCTGCAAATATATTAAAGCAGCTGAGTTTGCCTGGTGCTTCTCACACCATTTTGGTTTTGCTGCTGTCTCAACGCTTGGGAACCAAAAGAGATTTTTGGTAGTTAGACAAAAAGAAAAAAAAAACAGGACCTGGGATTGGGGGTCTAATGCTGCCAAGTGCTGAGTGCCATCTGTTCCCACTGGCTCCAAGTGGCCGTGGAGTTGCTCCGGAGCTCACAGGATGGGGCCCCAAGTGGCAGAGCCTGATGGAGCAGGGCAGCTCTCCAGAAGATGTAACACAGCGTCTTGGGAATGCTCCCAGCTTACACCTCTGCGTCTCTGGCCCGCAGACAGACTGCACTTAACCTGCCGCCCTGCAGCCAAGTGCTTCTCTGAGCTCTCAGAAAACTAGCAAGCCCACTCAAAGCTGGGAGAGGGGTCTTGGTCGCATTTGAGACTTATGTATGCTTTATTCCTAACTAAACTCACCGAGGGAACCCCTCGTTATCTGTGCTGGGAGGCAGTGATGCACTGAGCATCACAGTTTCTTGTGACACGCTGATGCTGATCTAAAAAAAAATCCCCCAACCTCTCTTGCACTTTTCTGTAGGCTTTTGCTTGGCAGAGAGGAGCACAAAGATGAATTGGAAGGTTGAGGCACAGAGCAGCCGTTCCGAGGAGGGTGATGGCTGAGCTGTCTGCTCCTCTCAGGTGAAAAGCAGAAATCAAGAGAATTGAACAAAAGGACTGAAACTCAAACACTGGGTCACTGCCTGGGAGGAGTCCTTGCTTCCTGCTGATTTAACTCCAACACGAATGGTTCAGTTCAGAGCCTTGTGTGAGAGTCAACGCCAAGGGGATGTAAAAGTTGATTAAACTTTTACTAGTTAAGATGAGCCCTACACAAGGACTCTGCTATAGGTGACTGTACTCTGCACAGTGACCTGTTGTGCCCTGTCATATTCCTGAAACTGCAATTCTGTTAACTAAGAATATTAGAAATGTGACTTAAGAAACCAAACTGCAGCTTGGATTGCAATATTCAGCGTGTCTCGTGTCCAACGTGCTTCCTCCCAAGTCTTTTTTTGTAAATCATATTGCAAAGCTGCGGCTATGAAATTGTACACAGACATGTATTTGGCAGAGGGTTCCCTTCTTTTTCAGGTACGATTAACTCCTTGATAACCACTGAGGTTTTCAGAAGTCGTGGTGACATCAGAATCTCTCAGAAATAGGGTTTCCTTTGGATTGCAATGGAATTTGATTTATAACAAGCACAGGCTGATATTGCAAATGCAACCCTGTTGTATCTTTCATTTATTGCAAGGGCCAAAGGCTGGTTAAGTATAACAACTGCATTACTATTCTAAAATCAAGCTGGCTTTTCTGACCCACTGGCACAGAAGCTGCTGAAATCCTGTAGTGTAACCATTGTTTTAGGACTATGTTTCTCTAACTGATGTGCTTCAGATCTATTTGCAGGTATTGACAGAACAGACCCTTTAGCATTTAGAAGTAAACCCTTGACATTTCTATCTCATACAGTAAGTCCAATTATCCTCCTTTTGTTTTGTTCTCCAGTCAGAAATACGAAAGGCCAAAGAAAATCCAGAATACAGAGTAAAAAGTTCCAAGTTGTGTGAATTGCTGTAATTAAGTGCAGTGTATATGATGCAGCAATGAGTAGAAATACTTTGGATTCAGAGCTAAAGCAGAGTTTAAGTTGTTTCCGACTGGGCCTGCTTTTGTAAAGCCAGAGGATATTTTGCCATTGAGTGTTCATTTGTAAAAATGAAGTAAAGTAATCTTTCTTTCTTGATACCTAAGAGAAATGCTCCTGTATGACCCTTTGCTTTTTTTTTGCACTGGCTATGGTTGTTTTCACAACCAGCTGACTATGAATAGGCACAACCATTCCAGTAAGCCGTCAGTTTGCACTGCCAACAATTATATTCATTATCCAGGACCTTACGTGTCACCTACATTCATAGAGGGGGAGATGAAAAGAACAACTACAATAAGATGCAGATAATTATGGATATGTTTAGAAGCAGTCTAATGAATAACAAACAACATTTTATTTCCTCCATCTATGACACAGTGGTGAATAATTAAGAATCAAAAGAATTCAAAGTATTAGGTAACAATCAGAAAACTTGTGCAAGATTTTTCTGCTCAGCTTTAATTGGTTCATTGTTCCCATGAACTATAAACCACGGGGTTGATAGCGGTGCTGAAGTTTACTTCTATAAAGGAAGATTAACATATTCGGGAACTTTACCCTAATCCTTGTTTTGCGTTAACTCAAGCAGATTGGATTAGTAATTCTTACCTACCACCCACTAGAAGAAAACGGGTTTCTTTTCTCAGACAACTGGCTGCATTGTACCTCCGTGTGCATTATCTGCACTGAAAGCATTCTGCAGGAAGAAATGATGTGAAGTGAAAGGGAAAAGAGTTTTACACTGTGAACAATTGCTGACATTGCAGTGTCTGAACTCTACTGAAAGGCTAGACCTGTTCCTCCCCACTTCATCTGCTGGGATTTCAGGCAAAATGAGAATAAGTCTTCCTCAAACTTCTCATTCAGGAAAATCATGACAATTAAGGAAAGTTGATTTACTGTGTGGAGATGTCTCAGGTCTTTCTGATGTGGAAACCTGTGGGGTGTGCTGGTAGCCACCCAGAGAGGCAGCAGAGCTGGTTTTGTGGTTCAGCTCTGCTGAGCGTTGACTGTTAACATAAGCATTACAACCTACTGAGGTCCCGTGTGCTCAGCCCTGCTGGCAAGTGGGGGCAGGCACAATGGGAAGCATCCCATCCTGGTGGTCCTCCCAGCACATGGACACAGTGCAGTGCAGACCAATCACAACTACCAGTATAACTCAGGTTCCACTGAAGAGTTAGATCCAACAAGTGTCTCCCATCCCATTTTCAATAGTTTCCTGAACAAAGCCAGGTCTTACTAGTACTTAACTGAGCACCACATCTTCACCCCAGAAAAGAGGTCACAATTACTTGCTCTGTTTGCAACTGTTTTCTCCCACTTTTTCCCCCCTTCAGATTCTATAGCCCGGCCTCTCCTGCTCCCTCTCCATACACAGAAGCTATTCCTTTACTCCAACAGGAGTAGGACAAGATCCCAATGAGAGATAAACCCTAGCATTGACATGAAGGCAAGCAGAAGGACTTGATACCATGCAGGTTTCTGTATGTCCTAAGCATCTTCCAGATGCTTCACTGGAGAAAATTCCCTTCTTACATATATGGGCACATTTAGGCAGGCCATTTCTATCATTCACCAAGAAGTCACTTCAGGAAATTTGAGTAGGTTTTGAATATGCAGCATCAAACTCATTTGCACAGTATTTATGAGCAATCTGATGCCCCAGGTGAACACAACATCTCCACAAATCTCAGGCTGAGGACCAAACTATACAGGGCCATGGAAGAGCCCAATGCAGGTGATGGTTTCCATTCAAGCTCCATCCAACCACAAACCCGTGGAACTCCCGCAAAATGTGTTAGCAGCACGTGGAAGCATATGGCAATGTACAGAAAGGCAGCTTTTGATTTCTTGTTGGTGCTGGTTGCCTCTGCACCACAACAGAGCTGCTGATCTTCTCATCACGACAGGAAAAATAATTGAATTATTATCTGGATGGTTTCTCTTTTTTTTTTATTAAGCAGTGATGATAACTTGGGGTAGCTTTGTGACAATGCAGTTGCCAGGACTATAGGAGATAAAGAACTAGCAAACATATATACATTAAGTATTGAAAATATGGGGCACAACTGCAACTACAGCCATGAGCTTGGTGTCAAACCACAGCGAGAAACAACAGAGCAAAAAACAATGTCACATACTAGCTGTACATGAAGGAGCCAACTGTCTAAATGGTGACCCTTTTGAATATGGAATTCTAGTTGGAACTCAGTAGTTATCAATAAATCCCATTTACTCCTGCTTATTTGCGGGGAGGGATATTAATTAGCTCTGCACCTGGGAATGAAAGAGAGCACCTTGAAGAAGCTCTGTCTATATCCCCCTCATTCCAGCCTGGTGCTGTCTCAGGTGGCTAAGGACTGACTCTTCCACTAAGTCAAACTCAGTATTTTGGAAGGCAGAAGCAGACCATCAGAATGAAAATTAAAGAGGCAATACAGTGGTCTGAGGTATCTTGCTTCTGTATCTCAGCTTTCCAGTACTGAAAGGGTCCTACAGGAAAGACAAGAAGGGATTTTTCATCAGAGAGTGCAGTAGTAGGACAAGGAGGGATGGTTTTCATCTGAAAGGGGGGAGATTGAGATGAGATCTTAGGAAGAAATGTTTTCCAGTGAGGGTGGGGAGGCCCTGGCCGAGGTTGCCCAGAGCAGGGGTGGCTGCCCCATCCCTGGAGGGGTTCAAGACCAGGTAGGATGGGGCTCTGAGCAACCTGATCCAGTGGGAGGTGTCCCTGCCCAGGGCAGGGGGTGGGACTGGATGGTCTTTAAGGTCTCTCAACCCAAACCATTTTATGATTCTATGATCTCAAGGGTAAAAGAAAAAGTGCGCGCGCACACACACTCCTCACCCCAAAATAATATCAACAAGAAACAGGCGAAATCGAGACCTACTTCTTGTTTGCTACAAAAAGCATACAAGAAATTACTTAGAAGTTAATTTACCATCCCAAAGGAGGAGTGCATGACTCTACCCCATCTGTGAGCCACAAGGCCTGGTCCACCTCTGCTCAGCTGCCTGAAAACGGGTCACCTTCTGCCACCCTTCATTTTGCTGCAGAATATACCAGTTTTGGGGTGCAATGTACATGCAGCATCTCCCACAGCAGGATCCTGACCTCGTACAGACCTGCTCAGTTCAATTCCAAAGCTCATTAGCTTATAGCCAGAGCTGTGGGGAGTGACTTCCCAGTGTTCAGGGGGCAGCAAGAAAACCTTGGGGCGACCCAAGGGTCCTGCAAAACTTCTAACAAGCCAGTGCATTTCCTAGGAGGAATTTGGGGGTTTTCAAAACGGCTATGTGAACTACTTCTGAGCTTTGCTCTGTTTTCACTTAAAACCTCTTTTCTTCCTGAAGAAACTGTTGCTTCTGCCATATCAATAAAAGAAAAAAGGGGAGTGGATCAATAAATTGTTCAGACGCTTTGTACTGTCTGCTATAAGAGCTTCCACTACGACATTTCCACCTTCTTCCTTTTTCATGGTTTTCCACCAAGCTGTGCAAAATACACTGCATATCGCTTACTGTTTGGGATTTTAATATGAAAAAACTAAATAGAGCCTCCAAGTACTAATTTCAAACAGTTGTAGTGAACTCTCCCTTTTTTATTACATAATAGAGCCTTTTGTCCTCAGTTTTCCATCTGTTTGCTAAGCATTTTTCACTTGAAGACTCAATTAGGACAAAAAAATACCCACACAATCATTCAATTCAAAAATTAATTTGGAGATCAAGGGACTGACTTAGGCCTATACCAGTGAGCAAAAGCGATTCAGGCTTTGTCACATGATCCAAGAGAACTGAGCAACAACAGTTTAGCTGCTTTAATCCTGCTTAATTTGAGTGCAAAGAAATTCACATGTGCTACTAAGAACATTTTGTGAGTACACTGTGTCCATTTTTCTGGGTCCCCACGTCCAAAGACTTTGTTTCATTGAGAGCTCACGACATCCTTGATTAGCAACCCCCGTGCCGGCAAACGAAATGTACAGTATTTTCCAGAGGTAGTGAGCGACTTACTCAGAAAATATCCTGACAAAAAGAGGTGGTTTCAGAAAATGCACTTTACAGTCTGGGGTGACAGCACAACCAAGCACCTTTGGGAGCTTCGGCAGTGAAGCAGGTCCCACTTTCATAGAGCAGGGGCTCTATGAAACAGTGACCCAAAAAGTATATTTAAAGAAATAATACAGCTGTGTCATGAGAGATCTTAGCAATATACATAGAATCATAGGATCGTTAAGGTTGGAAAAGACCTTGAAAATCGTGAAGCCTAACCATCAACATAATACCAACGTGTCTACTAAGCCATATCCTGAAGCGTCATGTCACATCTACATGCTTTTTGAACACCTCCAGGGATGGAGACTCCATCGTTTCCCTGGGCAGCCTGTTCCAGTGCTTCACCACTCTTTCAGTAACATTTTTCCCAAGATCCAGTCTAAACCTCCCCCAGCACAGTCTGAAGCCATTTCCTCTCATCCTATCACATGTTCCTTCGGAGAAGAGACCAGCACCCACCTTGCTACGACCTCTTTTTTTTGGTAGTAGTAGAGACCAATAAAGTCACCTCTCAGCCTCCTCTTCTCCAGGATAAATAATTCCAGTTCCCTCAGTCAAACCAGACTTTGCATAGGCTACAGGGTCATTAGCAGTGAAAAGGTACCCCCTTGCCAGCCATCACCACATGATCCCAGGGCCACACAGTGGGGTACCAGCCCACCTGAAGCTTGGCTACAGCCTGTTTTGATGGAGACAGCCAAGCAAATTTTCATTAGATGAAAGAAATCTTACAAAAATCCCATCTGGCAAACCCAGGCACACACACATACCCTTTCCCTCTCTAGTGCCGCGTGCACTTGCTGCTTTTAGAAGAACTTAATTAAAGTCAGTAGTGAAATTTCTAAGGGAAAAAAAAATGTAATCCTTTACAGTAAATGTGCTGTGATTGTTCTGGGTTCACCCTGCCTCTCCCCCTTGACTGGTCTCACAGTGAGACAACATAATCTGAGAGATCAAATAGCTGAAACCAGCCATGCTTGCTTTCCATCCTCTTCCTGACAAAGCAAATGGCTTTGGACAAGGACTTGAACTGCTTGATCCAAGCCAGGAGTCATGCTCATCCCTGGATCTAGCAGTTCCCCCGGTTCAGTAGCTGGCTGCCCAGCTTGTGTAAACGCCTTTCCTGGACACAAAGATATCTCTCTGTAGGAAACCTCCCTTTCCAGGAGCATGATTGCAGCAGACAACTTGTGAAAAAGTCCTGGCTTTGTCCTCTGCCTACAAGCACAACATGAAGGTGTAATATCCTTACTCCCACCCCCTTCAATCCCTAGATGTCTGGTGAGGAGTCCCTAGGAGTTGCGTGGAATGGGTGGGAGCCCCCTGTTTAACCTGGAGAGGGCGAAACCGTAACTCTTCACCTGAAATAAGTGTGCTGGGGCAAGGGGATGGAAATGGGCTGAGGAAACCAAAGAAAACACCTGGGCAGCAGCCCTACGCAAAGTGCAACACAAAGGATCTGTGCTCCAAGGCACATAGCGCTGCCTGCTTGCTGCATTGTTGGGTCCTAGAATCTCCAAGCCCATATTTCTAGGTCTGTAACTTATCCAGCTTCGACGGGCCCAGTTTTCCATGAAATGTGAAGGTGCAGATGGAGTCACATCTTCAGATGTTTCACAGCAAACTTCATAGGCAGATTTAGCTGGGATTTACCATGGGGGAGTCTCAAGGGCCTCTTTGTCCATCACCTTTGCCTTCTTTTACAGCTCCATCAAGACCTGTGGTTAGCTGACGGTTGGGGAAAAGTGCCCAGACAGACATTCACAGGAATTTGTTCATTTAAATTACAGCCCTCCAAAATGCTGGCAGGTCGATTAAAGAAGCTACCAAATAAAAGCCACAACGACAACAATACTGCGGCTCTGTTAAAGAAAGAAGCCATACAGAAAAGTCTGTGCTGGAAAACCAACCAATTCAGCATCAAAGAGAGAAGAAATAACAAGCAAATCTTGCCCTCCTCCCCTTACCAGCGCGGTGTATTTTATCTAGTCAGAGTGGCGGTGCTGGCGTGGAGCCAAGGATCTCACCAATAGATACAAGCGATGCTGATTAAGAAACGTAACCAAAGTAATTAATGATGGGGGAGGACTGACTCCTGGTGCTGGCAGCAGAGCTGGGATCTGACTTGTTCTTTGCAATGGTTAACCTCAGAAAGAGTCAATTAGAGCAGGACTTCCCAACCTTTTGCAACAGACGCTCTCACTTTCAATTAAAATGGCTCGCTAGGAACCCAGAGCAGCAAGTTTGAGTCAGCAGGCTCCACAGAGCATCAGGCTTCCCATGCCTTTGTAGTTTCTGACTGGATTTTTCTAACATGCCAGTTTTTAATTTGCAAAAATATTGTCTGGATTTCACCCAGGGATTCAGATGGGCTTCAGCGCTCTGTGCTCTGTTCAATATTCTGGACAAGGTCCCAGCCTCTCCAGTATTAGCAATGGCACTTGCTCTGATTTTCAGGACAGCACTGGGATCTCCCTCTCTTTAGGTCAATCCTGTTGATGAGGTCCATGTATGTTAATGTTGGGTCAATATTCTGGACCGCTGTCCAGATCTAGATGTTCAGTTCTGTCCTCTGGACAGGGTCAGGTTTGTCCATACTCGGATCATAGCACAGGGTGGGTTTTGGGGAGATGAAAGTGATTTCAGCCCCCTAGATACATTAGCAGTTTGGTTCAGTTTGATATTCTGGGTGAATTCAGTAACAGCTCTAGCTGATTTTCTTCAATATCGACCAAAGGCATAAGCTAGAAACTCTAGGCTGAAAAGCAAATTTTAACTTTATCCATTCTCTCTTACATACTTTGTGTCAAAATAATAATATATGAGAGAATTTCAAGGGAATCAGAATAATTTTCATTTTTTATTTTATTTTGGGGAGGGACTTCTGTTCCTTGCAGGAAATCTGAGTGTTACTGAGCAAATCTTAGCCCCTTCTAGCAAGTCCAAAAGATGAGCTTCTGACTCTTCCTGGCTGGGCCTCCCTGGCTCTGCCAATGGACAGACATGGATTTATCCCTTGTTTTCCTTTACCCTTAAACTTCCAGATTGTCCACCTCCTCTTTTAGGGACAACAGGCAGAATTCACCATGAGATGAGATCTCAAACCCCGTGGCAGGGGGGTTGCAACTAGATGATCTTTAAGGTCCCTTCCAACCCAAACTATTCTGTGATTCTATGAAATTGAAACCAGGCAGAGGTTTAAAATAAAAGCTGTTTTCCTGCACACTGGAGACTGAGTCTTTCAAGCTCTTATTGCAATTCGTGCTGAAGTCTGTAGGCAACATCCAGACAGGCAGAAGCTCTACTGGTTTGAAAGGAGTGTCTGCCTTGTCTCCTTCCCAAGTGGAACTTCATTTTATGTAGCTTTGATTTATGACCACATAGAAAGACTGCACTGTGCTAAGCATTGGTGTTATACTGGGGAGGTAAGATCTTGAGCTTTATCCTCCCTTTGTCCCAGGCATAATCACCCTAAAAATACAAATTACTGAATATTTACTCTGTTTCTGGAGACACGTGTATATAGTCTCCTTTCCCACGCCCCTTTTTAAACATGTAAAGTCAAGGTTCGTTTTCATGACATTCTTTTACGATTTTCATCTCAACTGGAGAAGACGTTTTCCAGCCTGCAAGGCAGAGGCTTTGCTTCAAATTGTCAAAAGTAGCAAGTTCAAGTCCTGTGGTGAGGGTCACATTTTTTATAATAAACCCTTCATATTCTTTATTATGCACTTATTAAATGGTTCAGTACGTTAATTATCATTATCATCCAATATATTTTGAACGGAATGAAAATGTTTCAACAACACTTCTGCTTGAAGAGGGAAAACATAATTTACAAGTAATTTTCATGAAATTTTGCATGCATGGAGATCTTGTGAGGTAGGGAACACACTTCGTCTGAACTTTATAGCCTTCTTATTCAGTTTTCATTAATAATATTTCCTTTAGTTCTCAATAGGTTTCTCTAGCATTGAGAGAACAATATCAGAGCCCTCCTGCAGCTAATTTAATATCTGTAAATTTCCATGGCTGATAAGCAACAACTGCACAGATTAATAGAAAAGTGAAATAGTGAATGTAGAAGAAATAAACCACAAATGAAAGTGGAGACTGCAAGATGCTATGAAGTGATAATCATTACAAAAAGTTAGGCTTCATCAGGTAAAACCACTAGCAGAAGAACAGTGATTATTATTTGTCCTCTCAAAGAAAATCAAAGCTTTAAATTTGCTTGTTGTTCTCAAAAAACATTCTCTTGATAGAGAGAAAATACTTTCTAGTGGATTTCTTCATCAGCTGCTGAAAAGCATGGCTTATTTCATGAACACTTACTTGCAAAGCCTTTGCACTCCCCTTCTGAACTTTGAGTGACTACAGTCGCTCCCCATCCATCGTCCTCTGGAGAACAGGCCTTATGAGGAACGGCTGAGAGAGCTGGGGGTGTTAAGCCTGGAGAAGAGGAGGCTGAGGGGAGACCTAATTGCTCCCTACAACTACCTGAAAGGAGGTTGTGGAGAGGAGGGAGCTGGGCTCTTCTCCCAAGTGACAGGGGACAGGACGAGAGGGAATGGCCTCAAGCTCCACCAGGGGAGGGTCAGGCTGGACATTAGGAAAAACTTTTTCACGGAAAGGGTCATTGGGCACTGGAACAGGATGTCCAGGGAGGGGTTTGAGTCCCCTTCCCTGGAGGTATTTCAGGTACGGGTGGATGAGGTGCTGAGGGACATGGTTTAGTGTTTGATAGGAATGGTTGGACTGGATGATCCGGCGGGTCTCTTCCAGCCTGGTGATTCTATGATTCTACATCCAGCCCCTATTAATTACATCCCTCCCCATCCTCCTTGCTCCTGTACTGCTGCTTCTTCCCCCCAGCCCTGCTTTCATCCCCTCAGGCAAAACCCACAGCTTTGCAGTGTCTGATGGTATTGTCCTGTCTACGGAAACTCCACTTTTAGAAGACACATTAGTTGCAGCTCTACAGCAAACAAATCTTCCCACAACAGGTCTGTCCCATGCCAGCTTGGGGGAAGAGTCCCCTGGAAAGAATACTCATGAGTCCTGTCAATTTAAGATGTGTTTTTAAATCATGGAATCATAGAATCATGGAATGGTTTGGGTCAGTAGTGACCTTAAATATCATCTAATTCCAACTTCCATGAGCAGGGACACCTCCCACTGGATCAGGTTGCTCCAAGCCCCATCCAACCTGGCCTTGAACACCTCCAGGGATGGGACATCCACGACTTCTCTGCGTAACCTGTTCCAGTGCCTCACCACTCTCACAGTAAAAAAATTTCTTTCTAATATGTAATATAAATCTCCCTTCTTTCATTTTAAATCCTTGCCTGTGCAACAGGCAACAAAAAGTCCCCACTGTACAATCTTTTGTTGTAGCCATCACACACAAGAAAAATGTTGAGATAGGAGACAGCATATTGTGGGTGTTTTAGCAATGGGAAAGTCTGTGGAAGGATCGCAGACCTCATTGTACTAAAATTTTCCCTCCACAGTGAACTGTAGATGGTCTGTAGAGAAATGCAAGCAGTAGCAAGCTGGGAGGGTGCAATTCTGCTCGCACTGGACCAGTCTGGTCTGGTTCTGTGAGCCAATCCATCCTGTCTGGACAGGATTGGAGCCTAACACTGGGCCACCGGAAAGACAGGACCTGCAGGAGGAAATAAATTCCCCTGGAGCCACGGGACCAACCATGGTGCCGGTCACCAGGACTTATCAACAAGCAAATTCTTTTCCAATCCTGCAAATACCCAAAGCCCTGGCACCCGCAGACCTCACATCGCTAATTAAAAATGGCCGTGAATACCTCAATAAACAACACAATCCATCATGTTCAGGACATAATAAAGGGACACGGAGTGGAAAAGGAGCTGTGCCCCAATCCTGCGTGCTATACTGTATGTGTTTCACCACAGGGAAGCATGTGCTAATTTCTTACCTCTTTGCTGACTGCACTGTCCTTTTGCATAGTTGCTGCTAAACTGCATGAAAGGTATTTCTAATCTCGTGACGGTGACTGAAAAGGGTTGAAGGACACAAATTAAGTCTCATAGCAATAGAACAGCCCAAGAATGGAAGGTCAGCCAGTTGACTCTTCCCAGAATCCTCTGAACAATGCAATTATTCATGAAGGAAATTTCAAATTATTTTCATTAGACTTCTGTTTTACCAATCTAACCAAAGTGATTAATTAGGGATTAAAATATTTACTCTGCACATGCTGCCTTGGCACGGCACTAGAATATTTAAGCATTGTACTAAAAGGGTCAGCTGTCTCCAGTTTGGAATTAATTCTCTATTTTCTGTGTAAAAGGGCATTGACACTCATGTCTGTACTACACTTAGGATCCCATTAGGGACACGGAGCGAGAAATAAGTCTCTCTCCTGCCCTTGTAGCTGCCCCAAGCTCCTCAACTTCTTTACAGGGCTACTTTGACTGAGAAGAAGGCAAAAGCAGCAGCAGCAATGGCTACAGAGTGTCGTGCAGCAGATTTGAGGTTCAACATCTATTCCACAGAGCCAGAAAGGATGGAGATGCTCATGAGAACCTGGAAAGAGGTAGTTGTGCTGGAAGACTGAAGAACTGAACTCAGGTATTGTTCTAGCTATGAGTATACTGCACAGCCCTGGACAGTTTCTTGTTCTAATTTGTGCCTCAATTTCTTCATTTTCATTTGGGGCTCGTCAACAGCAGGGTGAAACTTTGTCATGCTTGGTAAAGAAGAGTGGTACTTTGATTTGGGCCTGTGAGGGAGCAAAATACTCTTCCAGTGAGGTTAGTAGGACATGGCCCAGCAGAGGATGCGCATACCCTGGTGTGGACATCTTAAAAATATTTGTCCTTATCTGAGCTTTGAGTTGGCGTTAGGTACAATTATCACACAACTATGATAGGGTGTGCAGAGAAGTGGAAGCTCCCATTACTGCAAGGATTAGGAACCCCAGGCCTCCAAAACCGGAAATTTTGACTTACTAAGAGTGGCAAATGTTTTCACTGGATATGAAGTTTAGAAAAAAGACCGCTTTGCATCCCCCCTGAGAAACAGTCTGCTGGAAGTGCCTCGCTTACTGCATTCCTTTCTTCCATAGGTGCAACCAGCAACCCCAGACCAGGGGCAAGTGCCGATTCATGGACAACAAGGCTAGCACACTTCCTCCATTGACCTTTGGAGCCTCCTGGAATAGATGTACAATTCACCCCTCATCCCCGTTTGCCTAACTGAATTCAAAGTAACGGGATTGAATCATAGAATCACCAGGTTGGAAGAAACCCACCGGATCATCGAGTCCAACCATTCCCATCAAGCACTAAACCATGTCCCTCAGCACCTTGTCCACCCGTCCCTTAAACACCTCCAGGGAAGGTGACTCAACCCCCCCACAAACAGCCTCTGCCAGTGCCCAATGACCCTTTCTGTGAAAATTTTTTTCCTAATGTTCAGCCTGAACCTCCCCTGGCGGAGCTTGAGGCCATTCCCTCTCATCCTGTCCCCTGTCTCTTGGGAGAACAAGGAAAGACTTCTAAAATTGTGAAGGTGAGAGACTGCACAACAAATGGTGCATCAGGCCACAGCAGCCCTCCCAGTGTGGTCAGGGATGGTTGCATTTCATAGAATCCTAGAATCACAGAATGTTCTGAGTTGGGAGGGACCCACAAGGATCATCGAGTCCAACTCCTGTCCCTGCATACGACAACCCCAACATTCCCACAACGTGCCTGAGGTCATTGTCCAAAAGCTTCTGCAATATTGTCAGGCTTGGGGCTGTGACTGCTTCCCTGGGGAGCTGTTTCAGTGCTCCAACACCCTCTGGGTGAAGAATCTTTTCCTAATATCCAACCTAACCCTCTCATGGCACATCTTCCTGCCCTTCCCTCAGATCTTGTCATTGGTCACAGAGAGATCAGTGCCCGCTCCTCCTCCTCCCCTTCTGAGGAAGCAATAAACCGTGATGAAGTCTCCCCTCAGTCTCCTCCTCTCCAGACTGAGCAGACCAAGTGACTTCAGGCGCTCCTCGTACGGCTTCCCCTCTAAACCCTTCACCAACTTTGTCTCAGGGCTGAGGACTGGAGTGGCTTTGCTGGCACGGCAATCTGACACATCTCAAGCAAGTGTGTGTCTCTGCAGGATAGTTAAGATGCAAGGTACCTCAGAGCTGGCGAGTGCTGCCACTGCAACCTCACCAAGATGAAAAAGATGTATAACAGGATTTGCATTCCTTTCTAGACTGCTGCAAGCAAACATTTCACCACTTATTTGTTACCAATATTATTAGAAGTCTCAAACCATTTCCTGGCTGGGGCATGTTTCCTTGAGGGGACTGAAGTCACCTGTCACTTTCTTTCTCATGTTACTTAATCGTTTTAGTCCAAGCAGTAAGCTGCCAATCATATTTAATATTTAGTCACCTTGAATGCATTGCTACTGATTAAATAGACCGCTATTTCAGTAAACAACTGATGAGAGAATACTTACAGCTTCATTATAATTATTCCACCAGATATTAGAACACTGTTCATACCTAAGTCCAAAGAAAATTTAGGTCTTTTCTTATTTATTTCACAAACAACATTTTAATTGCTGCCATATTAGCAGAGCTATCAGTACTAATTGGATAATACCCCTTCAAAGATTTTTCTTATAGCCGCCTCCTTTGCTTGCATGCTTTTAAGGAGTCCATGTTTTTTAGCATCTCTGCTGATTGCCCATGAAGAAATTTACCCTTATGAGTTTATCATCCTGCACCTATATATACATATTTTTCTTTTGGTCTGGTTTGTTTGTGATACAGTGAAAACAAGTGGCTCCTGCAAGAGGGAAGAATAGGATGGCAGGACAAAGACTGTACTGCAACTCATGGCAGAGGTGTGATGAAAAATCCAGGTCTTCTGAGATCATCTATGGCCTTATCACCACTGCCAGATGCGAGTTCCCCAAACGTATTTGTATCCTGGGAGGTGGTGGAGTCACCTTCCCTGGAGGTGTTTAAGGGACGGGTGGACAAGGTGCTGAGGGACATGGTTTAGTGTTTGATAGGAATGGTTGGACTCGATGATCCGGTGGGTCTCTTCCAACCTGGTGATTCTATGATGATTCCATGATGATTCTATGCTGGGTGCAACCCTGGGGAGATGGGCTGGATGTCCTGAACCCAAGAGTGAGAGCCAGCATCAGGCTGCAGGGTCATCTGCGTCTGGGGAGGTGGGAATGAGCTGTCAACAAAAGCAAGTCCAGAGAAGAGCAATGAAGCTGGGGAAGGGGCTGGAGAACATGTCTGAGGGACCTGGGGGTGTTTAGTCTGGAGAAGAGGAGGCTGAGGGGAGACCTCATTGCTCTCTACAACTGCCTGAAAGGAGGTTGTGGAGAGGAGGGAGCTGGGCTCTTCTCCCAAGGGACAGGGGACAGGACGAGAGGGAATGGCCTCAAGCTCCACCAGGGGAGGGTCAGGCTGGACATCAGGATGAAATCTTTCCCGTAAAGGGTCATTGGTCCTTGGCAGAGGCTGCCCAGGGAGGGGGTTGAATCTCCTGCCCTGGAGGGGTTTAAGGGTCGGGTGGACGAGGTGCTGAGGGACATGGTTTAGCGACTGATGGGAACGGTTGGACTCAATGATCCGGTGGGTCTCTTCCAACCTGGTTATTCTATGATTCTATGATTCTATATCCTCTATTCCACAGAGTCAGAAAGGAGGGAGATGCTCACGAGAACCTGGAAAGAGAAAGTTGGGCTGGAAGACAAAAGAATTGGACTCAGATTTTGGCCTAGCTATAAGTATCCTGCACAGCCCTGGACAATTTCTTCTTCTAATTTGTGCCTGAATTTCTTAATTTTCATTTGGGGCTCGTCAGCAGCAGGGTGAGACTTCGCCATGCTTCCATGGCCTTATCCATAGCACATCCCCTACTCTGGGCAACGTACTCCTGGAGGCTTGGAGGATCCTTTTAGAACATACTTGAAAAGAAAAGTAAACTTACTGTTAGTAGACTTGAAAAGCAGGAGTCTTGCTTCCAGCAGAAAACCTCTTACAGGGTGCACAGTTTGAGAAGTGGTGGCAAGAGATGCTGCAGAATCAGATTCATAGACTCATAGAATCACTAGGTTGGAAAGGACCCACTGGATCATCGAGTCCAACCATTCCCATCAATCACTAAACCATGTCCCTCAGCACCTCGATTGAAGCTGGGCAGCAGGTTTTGACAAATTATATGCTTGATAACGGGTCTTTGCACACTGATGGTAAATTTTTGGACTGAGTTTGGGTAAGAAATGAGAGGCAAAGAAAAGATGTTCTGTATCACCAGCATCTAGGCAGGATCTTCAGGCCTTGCTTCTGGAAGGAAGGTTTTATTTAGAAACTCTGCTAGGGCCACTTTTCAAAGGAAGAGATAATACATGTGTTTGTTTCGCTTCAGTGAGAGAAAATGAGAAATTGTTACTTAAGGTTGACCTAAACATTTCTTCTTGTTTCCCTCCCCCTCACTTACCTCTTCTCCTTCCTCCCTCACAGTTTTTCAGTTTGACCACTGAACTGAAAAATTAATTATTCTTACAGCTCTATTAAAGGATGACTTATGCCAGGCTGCTTATAGACAGCCTAGCCGATGTATATTAAATATCTCTATATATGTATATTATACATCTCTATTTCTTATTTGATTTTGCCTTTCTTTTAGCATCTATCCCTTCTTTTGATAATTTCAAAATGTTCAAGTGCTCACAGGGTGCCATTAAGCAAATACATGCTAAAATAAAATAAAATATGAGCCCTAGAAATACCACTAATAATAATGCTGAAGTTGAACCGGAAAAGTAAAATTGCCCCATCACTTCATAGTCAGAATTTTGTGCTACAAAACCCTCGGGCGCACATGGTCTTCAGTGTGCATTGTGATGATTATCTGTGTAGGAAAACAGCCTAAAATGCAAAATCCTAACCTTCATGCAGCTAGCTAAGGGGAGCAGCACACAATTAAAGCATGAGGAGCACTTACATTGTTTTCTCTTTCTTATGTTACCTTCTACTTGTGTCTCCTTGTACCAATGCACCATCCTGGGATGATCCACGGAGTAACAGCAGAAGACATCCAGGGCTGTTTCTCTGCAGCTGGCAACAGCCAACTACCTTTGTGCAAAAAGCAATGTAATTACAGGCTTTGGGATGTTTCTGTTTCCAAGAAACAGCAATATTTGAGCAAAGGAGAGGACAAAAGCATAGCTCCCACAGGAGAAACTTCAGAGCACAAGCAATAGCATGGTGTGAAGAGATATCACATACAGCTGGGGGGAAACCAGGACACTCACAGGCAAAATCCAGCAGTTAAGATAATAGCATCAGCTTCTTCCTCTTGCAGCTGGGTCAGATCTTTCTGATTTCTCAGGAAAACTCACTAACCTTAACATCTTCTGGAGTGAATTGTTTATCTAGGAGAGTAAGGAAGACATGGATTGAGAAACAGGTTTGTGTGATCAATAGAATGAGTATTCAACTAGAACTACATTCACATCGTTCTTCATTCGCCTCTCCCCATCCTCTCAAGGGGGTCTGTGCTTTGGTGAATCCCTGCTGGGGTCAATTAAACTCACTTTTCCAAGTGAAGAGCTTGAAGATAGAGAAAAGGCAGAATTCTGGCCTGGGCAGTGCAACCCCAACTGCCTCCACCATGGACAAGGTGGTTTTCACAGCCGCAAAGCCATGAATGGATCTGTCCATCCCTACATTAGAGACTACATATCCAGCTATGAATCAGCAAGGCTGCAGGGTTTGCAGATGCGAAACCAAAGATAAAACATCCAGAAGTAGACATAAGGCATTCTTAGTCAATGGGATCCAAACTGTGAAAACACTTCCAGAGGAGATGACATAAATGTGAGGTCCAGCTGTATTTATGTCACATCATAAGACATTTTATACTCCTAGAAGAACCCCGTAGAGAACAATCTCAGGCAATGTCTTGCACTGCTGCAAGAGATAGAAATGTTCACAAATCCTATCAGATACTCTTCCTTACTTGTCTCAGCCACAGTAACATGGATCGCTGGTTCAAACCCTTCCCAACCCAAGGATCAGGTAAGATATGTTGCTATAAAATCATAGAATAGTTTGAATTGGAATGAACCCTAAAGCCCACCCAGTTCCAACCAACCTGCCATGGCCAGGGACACCTCCCACTGGATCAGGCTGCTCAAAGCCCCATCCAACCTGGCCTTGGACACCTCCAGGGTTGGGGCAGCTAAGATTTCGCTGGGCAACCCGTGCCACTTCCTCACCACCATCGTTGTGAAGAATTTCTTCTTTAGATTAGATTTTCCTCTAGTCTAAATCTGCCCTTCTCCAATTTATAGCCATTCTCCCTAGTCCTGTCACTCCATGCCTTTGTAAATGTCCCTCTCCAGTTTTCCTATAGCCCCCTTCATGGGGAAGGTCACTATAAGGTCTCCTCGGAGCTTTCTCTTCTCCAGGCTGAACGACCACAACTCTCTCAGCCTGTCTTCATATGGATGGTGCTCCAAGCCCTCTAATCATCTTTGTGTCCTCCTCTGGACCTGGTCCAACAGTTCCATATCCTTCTAATGTTGAGGATTCCAGAACTGGACACAATACACCAGGTGGGTTCTCACAAGAGCAAAGCAGAGGGGCAGAACCTCCTCCCTCAACCCCCGGTCGCTGTGTAACTTACTACACCATCTTAAGTAGTATTTCAGGGTGTAGAATACACCCACTCTTCTTAAATTGTCTGAAAAGGTCTTACTTTTCTCACTCATTTAGTTTCAAACAGGCCTATGGAAACATTCAGTTTCCAGCCCAGCTAAGATTGGCAGCAGGAACAAACATTAAAATGTTCAGAACATCTTAAAGAGCAGAGTTGCAGAGTTAGAGCTTTTTATTGTTGTGTTATAACTTTGCTTTAATCAACTTTTTATCCATTGACTCCCTTGCAAGTTCCAACCAATATAATTAGCACTATCTAAATTAGTTATCACTCAAAATTACTTCCTTCTTGGAAAAAAATTTTTATTTTAAAATTATAGGTGTTGCCATAGGCTATGCCAGAACTATATGCTTGGGCACATTTTAAGTAGATAATATTTTTAATCCTAATTAAAAAAAATATTTCTCCCTCCATAAAATGTTAAGATTTGTGAATGACCTTGTTTTCCTTTTGATAGACACATGGTAACAATCAACTGATCTTCATTCATATACATACTCTGCACGTTTCATTGAAACATTATATTGTTCAGCTAAGCTCTTATATAAACTGAACACACTTTTTCATTGTCAGGTTTATTCTCATTTCATTGCACACTTGATAGAGAGCAGAGAATCTAACATTTCCAAAGGGTCCCTATTTCAGAACCTGCTATTTACACAGTGCCATCAGTAAGCAAGACTGTGTCCTCAGTAGGTGCCACAACATCAGTTCCTACTGAATTCAAGGCAAAGTGCAAGCGCATGAGTACATCTGATAAAACATTGGTCAACTCGCAGCTGTGTGAGCCGAGAGCGGAGGTGCTAAGATACAGAATCTCCTAGATGTGGTTTTGGACCCAGGACTTGTGCAGGGTGGCTAGTGGGCCTGGGTAACCCAGCTGAGCCGCTTCAAAGAGACCAAACTGGGTAGTCAAAAGAAGTCCACAAAGTTGTTAGCTGGCTTTGAAAATGTTTTCTCTGATGGAAATTTTCAGGCATCCAAGCTTGGAAATACTGCTTGGAGATTTTGTACATTCTCTCATAGCTCAAGCCATTGAGAAGCATGCGAGTTCAGCACTGCTGCAAAAGAGCTGTTTGTAGATCTTAGGGGAATTGGCTTTAGTTGTTGATCTATTATCTTAAGTCAATGTGGAAGGGTGGGCAGTTCCTTCGAAGCCCCAGCTCCAAATCTGAATGTTGCTGACAGCCATGGGCTGCACACTGTGTTCTCCCACCCCAAGGGGAGGAGATGTTGTTCACAGAACAGTTTACAGGCAGAGGACAACAATGGCTCTTTAGAGTTCCCATTGGAAGAATCTCCTGGTAATGGGGGGTGTTTGCTTTGGCATTCTTCTCTCGCTCTCTTCCTCTAGGAGAAGAATTCAAGTATATCCACCCACCTACACAGCACCTGCCAATTATCCCTTGTTTACAGAAATAAACATGGGATGGGGATGCTTCAGAATGGCCTGAACTCTGAGTACAGACTCCTCCAAACACAGAAGAAGAACAGGATGAAGCATCTGATGTAGGATGCGGGAAAAGACATGAGCAAGACAGGCTGTTGGCACATGGCTGGAAGGAAAGCTGCAGTGCTTCACAAGGAAAGAACTAGCCTCACCAAAGGACCACCCTAGTTCTTAGATTCTAGTGTCCTTTAATGTTATCCTGCAGTGCAAGGTAGTCAAATCAGCTTTATTATTCACTTGGTCACTTGGTTCCCACAGTAACTCATTGCAATAACAACATTCACCACAAACCACCCTTTTCACATATTCATCCTCCAATCCCTCTCTCTGTCTCAGTTCCATGTCATAGAAGTAAGAGTCGGGGGGAGGTGGGAGGTGCAACAGGAATCCAAGCCACCTTATGATTTAAAGATATTACTTGGTATTTGGTAAAGAGAAAGCTGAATAATTTCCCACAACCGGAGGGCAGTGCTATCTTTCATCCTGACTTGTTCTGCTATTTACAAAAACTGCATAATTACCAGAGCAAATGCCACGTCACAGCCTGCACCTGCTACGGGCAAGATAGAGAACATGTTTCTGAAAGTAATAATTAAATAAACCCATCAGTCAATCAGCTTCATGGAGTTTTGTAGCTTCTGTGTGCTTTAAAAGGAGCAAAACAATGCATTTGTGCATTGAGCTCTCTCTCCACATTTTTAATGGCAATTATTGCATGTAAACTAGCTTTTGTAAGAACAACGAAGCAGATGGATGTGGTCTGAAAAAAAACCCAAGCAAATACACCCACTGGAAAATCAAAAAGATAAAAATGCAAAGTCACTGCGTGTGCAGTTGTCTGTATGCTATGAAATGATTCTATTTAGCCTCAGCATCTGAATATTCCCAATGGAAATGTTATTATAAAAGACAACAGGTTGTTTCAGCAGGATTGATCAAAAAGTGTAATTGCAGTTTCAGGCATGGTACCATGAAGTGACTGACAATCCCAAGTGAAATAATTATTTTTACCCAGCAGCTCACTCTGAAATGGAAGAGCCATCCGGGAAGAGAGGAAGATGCTTGAAATCATGGGAAGCAGTGAGAGGGTAAGGATGTGAGGAAAGGATTGACTGCAGAGAAGTGTCTTCTCTTCTACTCTTCATTTCTCCTTTGAGCTGTGCCACTAATGCTGCTGCCAGACCTGCTGAGCACGGCAACCCTCCCAGGCTGCATTCAAAGACAGGATTCAGGCTCTCTCTGTGGCTACAGCAGTTTCATGATGCAAAAAATTCATCCTAGCCCAAGCCAAAGGAAGTGATGGGTGCTAGATCTTCACATGGACAAGACAAAAGTTTAGTGCTTGGGTTCAGATATCTAGACAATACCCCACATCTGTCTGCGTGAGTCCCTCTACATCTTTTCATTAAGTATTTTCTTCTCTACCAAACTGATGTTTGCAGTGCCCGTTCCCTTTATTTTGCACTTTAACTTAAAACTAGGATGAGAAACTGGATGGGACACTTACCCTGTGTCACCACTGGAGAGAGCCATATGTCATTGCTTCTTCTCTGTCAACAGACAAATTTGCAGTAATAAGCCTTTTCCAAGTTTTGGAAAGTTGCATGCAAGGAAGGATTATGAGGATTAAAGGGGTGGAGGGCTCTACTTTCCATTAAGGATTTGCTGACAAACAATCTGTTGGCAATTAATAGATGTTTTTGGAAGTGGCTCGTGAATTCTTAACTGAGTTGAGTAAAGCAGTGATCCCAGTTCACAAGCCCACAGAGCACTCTGGTCTGTGGTATCTGCATCTGTGGTTTGCAACTCCTTTTTTCCCAACTTCTGATGTTTAAAATTTCACGACAGTGGTCTAGCCACTGTGTATTTAAACCAGTTGCTAATGTTATTCTTCTTCATTACCTTCAGACACCTTTCAGAAGCAGTTCTTGGACAAGTTTGGAAATCCTTGGTTTTGACCAAGAAAATCAGCAAATCCTGACTTCAAAATGTGGATTTTAATTGCTAATTAAGCCTTTACAAAGTACCGGAGAATCAATTCTTGAAACATAGTGTAGCTAAGAAGTATACTTGAAAAGGCATCACATCCTGAATAGGAAGGCAATAGAAATGCTTCAAGAAAATCCCAGCTGATGATTCCTACAGGCAAACAGACCTAGGAAATACCCTTCATAATCACCTCTTAAAACAGCGAGGAAATAACTTCTAGGAAGGATTTTCTTCCTTTCCTTTTCAGTACCCTAGACATTCGGAAACTCTTCCTGAGATTTGTGGTGGTACCTACTTAAAGAGTAATTTATTGACATTCCTAAGAGAGAAAGCTTTAATTCACAAAATATTATTCATCAAAACGCTACAAAAATGGCAGTTTTATTCTGATCCTAATCTATAAAGCTTTTTGTCTATCTTTAAAGCTATGGTTATCTTGAAGTGCTTAGTCTCATATTCATTGCTTTTATAATTGGACAACATAGAACAATGGGAGATTTACTAGTTTATTAAGAACCAAAATGAATGTAATCCAATATCACCCTTTGTTGAAAGCCACCTACAAAAGAATTGCATGAGGATGTGAAATGAATAATCTTTCTTGGTTTTCTCCTCTTGAAATCACTATAGTGCCTTTCCAGAGCATAATAAATGGCAATGTGTTATGGAAAATTACTACAAGTCTTACCAAGTAAACAAGTTCAGTAGATATTTAGGAACTGCTGCAGCTTGTTTCTGACAAATGTTTCCACAGAGGAATCCTGTTTTTCAAGTGCTTCTGATGGTCCAGGATTAAAAAAGAAAGACTTAAAATCATCAGTCTTGTTCTTGTTCTACAGACAAGAGTATGTTCGATTCAACCTAAACTCATTCGTTCTTTTCTCATCATTATAGATGATTATAGTCTCATTAGCCCTTTAAAAACCAACTGAATGTTGAACACTGAACAGGAGTCAAATCTTCAAGGATAAGAGCAATGAAAACATGGGAACAGTGTGTCCCAGTGATGTGTCAGAGTTTAAAACAAGTAGTCAGACAAGCAAATGGATTTTGATGCATATTTGCCATATACAGAACTTATTTTTCAACTCCTGCATCCTTTCTAGGCTGGGATGAAGCTGAAACAGGTTGAAAAAATTTTCACAAATCCTGGTTTAGATGAAAATGGGCCTCGATTCTGCAGTGAGCTCAGAAAATAACTTTTGCCAGCTTGGCCTCCTGAAGCCTGCTTCAAATTTCCTATTGCAATGCTCTATGACCATTCAGTTATACCTTTAATTACGTTTTCTTCCTTGGCCCTCAAAGGGCTTTATAAAGAAAATGGCACTATGCTTGTTTTACAATCAGAGAAACCGAGGCACAAAAAGACAAAACAATATTTTCTCCTTTTAGACTGGACCTTGAGACCAGATCAATGAAACTATTAAGAATCATTGTTGCCTGATACATGGAAAGGTCTGTGCTCTAAACCAAGCGATGCCCATCGGCTGTATTTTGTGGTCCTGGGAGCACTGACCATCTCCCTGCCAGCTCAGCCAGTTCTGATCTTGCTCTGTAGCTTCTGGGCTTTATTGTAATGCAACTAAAAGAAGTATTGAGCCACTTGGAATAGACCGTCAGAGAGATATTGAGAGCTTCAGGGAGGGAATCAGAAAGCAGAGGTGTAATAAGCTAATTCTTTAATTTTATTTTATTTAAGGTGGTGTTTATGATAGCCCTTATTCCTACCTCACTTTCCTGCACCACGATCCTGTGATCTTCTCATCTCCTGGGTGAACATGGTGACCACAAGATGGGAGAAATCTCTTCTTCTGCAAGACAGGTTTCAGCTTCCCACTTCCATGAGGGGTCTGGGCTGATGAATCCCCGATGAGCTGGTGAGGAAGATGGGAAAGTTCCAGCAAACTGCCACAGCTCAGCTTCTCCCTCTGCATCACCTGTATCCAAAATAGGTACACACTGCCACCAGAACAAAGCATTTAAATCCTTTCCATGCCAAAAATCAGGGGCAGCATGCTGGATTGGCACCAAAGGCTCCCGCCAACCTCAGCAGTCACTGACAAACTGATCCTCTGGGGTCTTTGTACATCTACACCTTGCAGAGAATCTGGCCGGTTCTCGAAATGCCTCAAAGAGGGGGGGACTATCACTACAAGCTCCCTCAGGCAGATCGTACCTAAGATCATTTATCAAGTTAAACTTTACTCATTGGCTTAAAGAACACATAACCGTTATTGTCGATTTCTCTGCTCTATCACAGCTAATGGCAGGGCAGGATGTCAATTGTTTCTTTCCTCAGGACTTGTATGCTCTTCTGCTTTTCCCCATAGATGCTTTCTTATATAGAGTAAAAAAATGTAATGAATAAATTGAAAAAAAAAATGCTTGTAGACCCAAAAGAAAGAATAGGTCTATTATAAAATAAAATCTCTTTTAGTAGCTATTAGAATGCATTAAAAATATTCACAGGATTCTTCCCTCCAGTTATGTTGCAAAAGCCATGCAAATAATAATTGTGGCTAAGTGCACTACAGTGACAGTCAATATTGTACTTCCCAAGCTAGTACTCATTATTCTTTATGGAACTCATGCATTTTGTGAAAGATCAAAAGATTTACATATCATATGGAGTGCTTTAGGGAGTGACTTGCTGTGCACTTTAAATGTGCGATGTTCCACAGCCATTTAAATACAGATTTCATTTCTCTCTTTTTTGTGATATTAAATTTGAAAAAAAGAGGGAGAGAGAAACGAAATCGACTTGGGTACCTTTGTTCACATCATGAAATACAATTTTAATTTGGTTCCAATATAGAAGTTTAATATTTTCATGGGATGTTATTGAATAATCTGCTAGGCTCAGCACTGGCCTTTGCTCAGGAATGAGATGAAAGAAATCAATTTTTTTTTATGAGCATCGCAAGCAAAATCATCTGCTCTTCCATGCCCTGGAGAAAGGGACAGACTCTGACACGCAGCTTTGCCTCCCTCCATCACTGGCTTCCCTGCATCCTCCTCCAGTTAGACTGGTCTGTGCTCATGGGTGGAGGGTAGCAGCAAATGAAGGAGCTGATTTCTTTAGTGCAAGAAAGAAGGAAAATGACGTGATCTTATCAATGTTTATCAATTTCTAAAGGCCAGAGAATGGGGAAAGACCCTTTTCAGTGATGCCCAGCGACAGGACAAGGCACAAACCAGAGAACAGTAAGTTCCACGTGAACATGAGGAACAAATTTACTGTGAGCGTGACAGAGCACTGAACAGGCAGCCCAGGGAGGTTGTGGAGTCTCCTTCTCTGGAGATATTTGAACCCACCTGGATGCCCTCCTGTGCAGCCTGCTGTTGTTGAAACTGCTTTAGCAGAGAGATTGGACTCGATCTCCAGAGGTGCCTTCCAACCCCAACCATTTTGTGATTCTGTGCTGCCCTAGGCTGTGGGAAACAAGGCAACATCATTCTGCCACAGCCTGTTTGTGTGCCCTCAGGTGAACCACTGCACACAAAGTTCCTCTGTGCAATAGAGAGAAAAAAGCATTTTTTTGCTTTTTTTGCCTTTCCAGGATGTTGTGAGGATAAAGAAACGCATTAAGGACAGGTGAATGGTTAGTAACTAAGGTAATACGGCCACATGGCTGCATAGAGGGTTTTTGAGGCCATTTTTTGCCATGCCTACACTCTACTCAACATGTTTGGACTCCTGAGATTTGCCTTTTCTCATGTGTTCAGCTGTGAAAGGATCAGCTGCTTAGACTAGCCCCTTCATCTACTTTCTCTGCCCCTGTGGTCATGCCATGAGACCAAAGATGGGGTACAAGCCCTGGGAAAATTCTTTGAATTCTTCCAAACTGAAGGTGAGATGAAATCTACAGATACCCTGAGCCACACTCCTGGGAGACCCACGAGTACACCAGGATGGGCTTTGCAGAATAGTCTTTGTGACCAGAGAAGGATCATAGATAAACACAGGTTTTGGGCAGTCCCTAAGGGAAGGATTAAGAGGACAACAGCCTGTGTCATTCTGAGTCCACTCGTCAGCAAGGTGAGGAGCTGGGCACCACCCAATATGTGCAGCTACACTACTAAGGTCTGGGAAACGTAACCCTATTTCTCCTCTGACGGAAGAAAAGAAAGGCTACTGAACAAGTAATTAGACCTTTATTTCTATGGAGGAAAGAAAGCGTTGCGTGAATAGGAAATCTACACAATTTGTTTGCTTCGGGTGCATCCTGCTTTATTTTCCGAATGAAGCAAATGGAAAACCACTTTAATGAAGCATAACTATGTTGTGATTAAGGCTTACTCTGTCTAAATATTGACTCAGATAACATTTTCTCAGGACGAACAAACCATAACCATGAATCTGGCATCAAATTCAGGAAGATTAATAGGAAAGATGAGTTTTCCGGCTGTCTGAAGGGAAGTTTGACATGGCCAAGGCAACATTCAGAGACTTTTCTTAGTATTTATGAGACCCAGCCAGAGAGCTTTCAAGAGGCTGTAGCTTTCTTGTTCCACTGGACTTTTGAAAGCTCAAGGAAAAATATCTCTGTCCTCTGTCTCTGGTTAGCACAGAGAAGGAACAGAAGGATAGGAATTTCTGTAAGAAAACCCCGTTGTCTTGGAGCCAAGATTAACCAGAGAGTCTTGCAAGCCCTAGTGAAATACAGACCCTGGCTCTTTGATCTGCTCCTGCAGGTAAACTCAGAATAAGACTGCATTCAATTCTGGAGTCCTCAGCGAAGCAAGTCCAGAGGGGCCACAAAGATGATCAGAGGGCTGGAGCACCTCCCATATGAGGACAGGCTGAGAAGGTTGGGGTTGTTCAACCTGGAGAAGAGGAGGCTCCAGGGAGACTTTAGAGCAGCTTCCAGTACTTAAAGGGGGGGCTACAGAAAAGCTGGGGAGGGAAAATATGTGAAAGACATTTTTGTTTAGCCATTGTCATCTGCTTTATACTCAGGCTCAGAAACTCCAGCTCAATCAGGATCCTATTTTGCTGGAAAACAGACAAGACAAGTGAATCTCTGGGTTACCACATCATGAAGAAGGCATACATATGGGTAGAACACCACGATACTTTTTCTTGGGAGCTCAGATCTTTCCATCGCTATCTACAACCAGAAAAGCAATAGTGGCTTGCAGAGGAATACCACCTCCAGGGCTAACCAACTGCCATGGATAAGAATATCTAGGAAATATACATAAATAGACAGAAGAAGATTAATTTTTTTGCACAAACACTTAAGAGAAAAACCTTTCTGGGAAGACAAAAAAGCTCCCTGAAAGATGTATTAGCTCCTCAGTCCAGGGGAGTTTTTGATCATTCTTAGGATTTTGGAATTAAAAAACACATGACGACAGACAATTGTGTTAAAC
Source organism: Phaenicophaeus curvirostris (assembly GCF_032191515.1). Classification (NCBI taxonomy): domain Eukaryota; kingdom Metazoa; phylum Chordata; class Aves; order Cuculiformes; family Cuculidae; genus Phaenicophaeus; species Phaenicophaeus curvirostris. The sequence continues at coordinate 67,254,001 of NC_091396.1, read as the reverse complement.
AGATGCAGATGGACTTAAAGGAAAGATTGTCTTTGAACAGAGAAATTCCTCTCTAGCTGTGAGCTCTCTCATTCCTCATTGGGTATTGCCAGTGCTATGGATGGCCCATAAGCTCTCCAGTATAGATACAAAGCATCTGGAAGTATAGAAAGCTGTCTAGAAAGCTGCCTGGAGGAGAGGGACCTGGGGGTGTTGGTTGACAACCGACTGAATATGAGCCAGCAGTGGCCCAGGTGGCCAAGAAGGCCAATGGCATCTTGGCTTGTATCAGAAACAGCGTGACCAGCAGGTCCAGGGAGGTTATCCTCCCTCTGTACTCGGCACTGGTGAGACCGCTCCTCGAATCCTGTGTTCAGTTCTGGGCCCCTCACCATAAGAAGGATGTTGAGGCTCTGGAGAGAGTCCAGAGAAGAGCAGCAAAGCTGGTGAAAGGGCTGGAGAACAGGCCTTATGAGGAGCAGCTGAGAGAGCTGGAGTTGTTTAGCCTGGAGAAGAGGAGGCTGAGGGGAGACCTCATTGCTCTCTCCAACTACCTGAAAGGACGTTGTGGAGAGGAGGGTGCTGGCCTCTTCTCCCAAGTGACAGGGGACAGGACAAGAGGGAATGGCCTCAAGCTCCGCCAGGGGAATTTCAGGCTGAACATTAGGAAAACATTTTTCACGGAAAGGGTCATTGGTCCCTGGCAGAGGCTGCCCAGGGTGGGGGTTGAGTCCCCTTCCCTGGAGGTGTTTAAGGCACGGGTGGATGAGGTGCTGAAGGATATGGTTTAGTGTTTGACAGGAACAGTTGGACTCGATGATCTGGTGGGTCTCTTCCAACCTGGTTATTCTGTGATTCTGTGATTCTGTATTTCCAACACAAACAAAATAAGAATAACCCTCTAGCTCAGGAACAAAGAGTGGGAAGGGAGAGACAAAGAGGTGTAGAACATGTTCTAACCTGTCACTGTGAGATAAGGCTCAGCTCGATCGCTTCACTGAGTACGAGTGGGCACATGTTCAAATATCAATGTTTTCTTACCCTTGTCGGTGTGCAAGCACGAACAACTAGTTAACATGAAGCTTCTTGTGAAACTGAAGAAATTTGCAATGGAAACTTTTCTGTCCCTCCGTACCTCTCTTGTGACACCTCATCTGGAGTATTGTGTCCAGTTCTAAAATCCTCAACATAAGACGGATATGGAAATGTTGGAGTGGGTCCAGAGGAGGCTACAAAGATGAAAGATGATCCGAGGGCTGGAACACTTGCCGTATGAGGACAGGCTGAGAGAGTTGGGGTTGTTCAGCCTGGAGAAAAGAAGGCTCCAAGGAGAACTTATAGCAACCCTCCAATACCTGAAGAGGCAAAAAGAAATCTGAGGAGGGACTGTTTACAAAGGCAGGTAGTGATAGGACCAGGAACAAAGGGTATAAACTGGAGAAGGGTAGATTTAGACTAGACATAAGGAAGAATTTCTTCACTATGAGAGTGGTGAGACACTGGAACAGGTTGTCAAGGGAAGTTGTGGCTGCCTCATCCCTGGAGGTGTTCAAGGCCAAGCTGGATGGGGCTCGGGTAGCCTGATCTAGTGGGACATGTCCCTGCCTATTGCAGGGGGGTCAGAACTAGATGATCTTTAAGGTCTCTTCCAACCCAAACTACTCTATGATTCTATGAAATTGGTGCTCATAAGAATCTGGTTTTTTATTGGCAGAAGATGTAAAAGCAATGATGGAGATTCTCAACAAGCTTTCAGAAAGTGATCTGTGGAATTGCTTTAAACATTGGTGGCATTGTATGTAGCTGTGTGTCAGCTCAGAAGGGAACTGTTTTGAAGGTGATCATAGCTGATTTTCTTTATTTGTTTAAAAAAAAGAGTTACAAGCCCAGCCTCATTTTTTTGTATCAGACCTTGTATAGCATTTTGTCATTGTATTTCCACCTTATCACCCATCTAGCCCACCTAAACTTTCGAATTTCAGCTCCATTCACATTGTAAACTTCTCAAAGCTAAGCTCTGCAGTTCCAAGGATTTCTAGATGGACAGGCAGGAGAAGCGTGCAGGTTAGCTAACTGTTTGTAAAAGATAAAATTATTCTTTCCCGAAAAAAACCACCAACAACAACAGGAGAGACACAAAATAATAAACCGGCAGATTTCACAAGCCAATTGACAGAAACCTTTACGCTGATGCTTTGTCTTCCTACCAGCTGCAGATCCCAGCCCTTATTTTGGGCTCTGCACTGCAATACAGGGCTTTCCTTTGCACTAGAAGACACTAGAAATAAAAGAAATATAGAAACGTAAAGGCTGAAATTAAAGTGGAAGAGCAGCGGGAGCATGGCAGTAGTGGTGTTAATGCTGAAGTATTCCCTGGGAGCGTGAGCTGGCAATTGTAGTGGACACCCAGATATTTGAAATGCAGCCAAATAATTTGGCACGTCTTTAACTGGCACAAAGCAGTCTTGGTAGAGCTTCCTACTGCTGCTGGCACTTTTACAGCTGTCTTTCTTCATCTTGCTCTTCCCACTGCAACAGCAACTCAACAGGTGTTTCCACAGACACAGTGTGTTTGGCAGCTGTAACCCTTCAATATTATCGCTGGAATACATTTTTGTCCCTCTCAACAGCATCGCTTGGGTCCATTGCCCAGAGGCTGACATGGCAACAGGGACAGCTGACCAACTGGATTTGGGAAAAGGGGGCTGTGTGTTTGGGCAGCCAGATGTATGAGCCGGTAAAACAGTTGGAGAACATCAATGCTTGGCGTGGCCCTGGGAAGCTGGATTGATGCTTTGCTGAAATTTGTCAGGAACCCATCTTCGGCTCACCTGGATCTTCCCTGGCTTTTTCATTCTTGCCCTAGGACCTCCTAGTCCCATGTCCCTTTTCTTCATTGCAAATGTCCTCCCAGCTTTGACCTTCCAATCTTGAGCTTTCATAAGGACTGAGCGTATGCTCAGATCACAATGGGTTTTCTTTGTCCAATCCTACTTAGCCTTCAGCTCAAATGTGCTTAGGGAAGAAGACAGAAGAACTCAGATCCTGGAGGAAGCCTGTGAACTCTGAGATTTTCAAACCCAGAAAATACTCAGAGAGATTCAAAGGTGAATAATTTCAGAGTAGGGTTAACAAGAACATTAAAATTAACAATTGTCTTGTTTTCTTTATTTTTCAGCATACCTCTATATTTTTTTGGCCTTGAGTAGCCATTTCTGTTTTCTGATTTCATATCCAACAAAGCAGTCTCCATTCTTCCTGAAATGCAGTCCATATCTTGCTGAACATTATCTTCTTTAGGTCTCTGGTACATGGTGTATGTGAGAAACACAGCCTTGAATGATTTTCTTACAGGACTCCAAGCAAGGATACGAAGAATTTTTTTTAAAAAAAACATCTTTTATTAATCTATAAACACATAAATGCACACAAAAGCCAAGAACAACTGTGCTATTTCAGATGAAAGTTTCATTTAACTTATCATCCTGCCTCCAACAGCTACAGAAAGCCAATGGCTAAGGAGAGGTTTATGAACCAGACTGATGTTTCCACAGCACATCTTCCCAGTGTGCAAAACTTTGCAGCTGAGAAACTTCCAGAGCAAGAGACAGATGGCGCTTAATAGCTCCCAGACAACTTTCTGTCTATGAATTTATCCACTTGCTTCTTGCTTAACAGGCTACCCAGGGAGGTGGTTGATTCACCTTCCCTGGAGGTGTTTAAGGAACGGGTGGACGAGGTGCTGAGGGACATGGTTTAGTGTTTGATAGGAATGGTTGGACTCGATGACCCGGTGGGTCTCTTCCAACCTGGTTATTCTATGACTCTGTGATTCTATGAACTTATGCAAACTTAGAGCATCCAGCAGATCCCACAGTAAGGAGTTCTACCACTTCACAACACTGTAAGTGGCACCCTGGGCAGCCTGATCCAGTGGGAGGTGTCCCTGCCCCTTGCAGGGGGGTTGGAACTGGATGATCTTTAAGGTGCCTTCCAACCCAAACTATTCTATAATTCTATGTGAAGAACCACCTCTTCCTATTTATTGTGAATGTACCTCCCAAGAGTTTGTCTGATGTCCTTGAAACTTGCATTAAAAGAGAGGTGGAAAAACAATGAGGTTTTGTCCCTCCACTTCTTCCGTGATTTCACAGGTACAGTTTTAGTGGTACGTTATCCCTCTGCCTTCCTCCCTTACTGCAAAGTGATTGACACAGAACTTCAGAAATGTAAATTTGGAAATGTCCCATTGGATCTGTAGTTTCTTTCCGCCTCAGAACCTCTCACCTCTCTGAAGAGGCGGAATAACATTTCTAGCCCCTATGTTGCTCTTGTTTATATATCTATAGGTAGACACACGCCTGCTAAACTACAGCCAGGGCAATTAAAGAGCATTCCTCATGGTATCGCTGCCACAGAATAAAACAGTGCATTAAATCTTGGTCCGTAGCTGTGTAAGAATTCACTTTCTGATTAGGGCCGGAAGGCCACAAGGCTGTTAAAGCCCTCTTTCCACTCTCCCCAATGTTGCCATTAATATGTAAAAGCTTAAGCTTGCTAAAGGGATTATTTCCCATCCTATCTGATTGTAAACTGGCATTTCAATGATTACATGTATCTTTTTGTCATTTTCTCGTAAAACATCTTATTCTTGAACAGCATAATTGGCCTCTTACTAATGTTTAATGAATGATTAAATCAGCATAAATGCAACATACAGCTCTACATGGAAAGCATGTTTGCAACCTCCAGAGCCACAGAAATGTAGTTTTGCAATACAGGTTTTAAACGTTATAATTTTCTAATTATGGACTTTCTGGTGTATTTCACACGAAGTACATGGGGAAGTAAATGTGAATTCACCTGTATGAGCTCTCAAGCACTTCAGATGCTTATCATTTTGCTTGCAATTTCTAACTTACCTATTAACAACACCTCCATGGTTTTTATACATTATATAATCAGTGCAAATTAAAAGCCAATTAGAATCACATTAATTGCACAGCTCAGGAAGGCAAGTCCTTTCAGGGATAGCCAAGCCAGAACACTTCTTTGCACTGACATATCACATTTAGCAGCCTTAAAAGAGACTCCAGATGTTGTCCAGGCAAAAGAGTTCAAGTGAAATGAATGTTTATCTGAGTGACAGGAGAAATGGGAAGGTGTTTCTTCAAAAGAGGGAGAAATAAAGGAAGGTGCAAATTCAGTTTGCTGAAGATCCAAGTTTGAGAGGTGTTTAGAAGTGGAAATCCTGTGGAAATATGATGATTATGTCAGGAGTCACAGATGTAAGAGTTGTTTAAGAAGGTCCACTTTAAGGAGGGACCCTCAGCTGACAAAACCCAGATAGATAAAATCACGACATGCTGTTACCAGGGTGCCTATGGGACTCCAGCACACTATGGCAGTTGAAAATCCAAGTACAGTCCTAGAATACCTCAGGCCAACAAAGTTGAGGAAGTGTCACTGACCTTGGTGGTGGCTGCCCCATCCCTGGAGGTGTTGAAAGCCAGGTTGGATGGGTCTTGGGGCAACCTGATCCAGTGGGAGGTGTCCCTGCCCATGGCAGGGGGGTTGGAACTGAGTCATCTTTAAGGTCCCTTCCAATCAAAACTATTCTGTGATTCTCTCCAGGAACACTGGTAGAGCAGAGTGCATCGTTCAGGAGAGATCTTCCCACGTCAACAAGTACAGAGAAAAGTGAGTCAGGGGGATGGGAATTCCAGTCTCCCAAGATGCAAAAGAATTCAGCTTTCCCTGTAGAAATATGGCAGGGAAGTAAGCACAACAAAGCAAAGATGCCTGCTTAGACAGAAAACTGGCATTACCACAAGAATATACCAGAGCAAGCCAAATAGTTTCAGGGGGGAAGTTCAGTTACAGCTCCCACGCACTATAAGGTCCTGAAGCAGCTATTTGACAGATGCTGCAGGGCCAAGAAAATGTATGGGGTTTAAAGTGAAGCTGGATGTGTTTATGAGGGAGACTGGAGGTCAGTTCTCCCAACAAAGCTACTATCTGCATTGTTCAGGAAAAAAACTTTGTCTACAATGTCAGCAAGCAAAATGATACGCTAGAAAAGCCTTCTTGAGAAGTGCAGAGCACATGCCATGCTGCTTTTCTAACCAGGCTCAAGACAGCCTACACTAAGATACACGACCACTGGACACCTGAGCCCTCCAGCATCCTTCAGGCTCACCAGCATGTCAGGTACTCTGTTCTACTCCAGACGCATTTAGATAACATCATTTGACAGCCATGGTTTATATGGGGTAGTTGAGGTTCATGGGAGTGAAGTCCATCAGGTGGAACAGTCAAAGCCTTGTTTGGGAGTAATGCTGCTGCAAAGATTATTCTTCAAGCTCAGTCTGCTGCCTGGCTTTTCACCACAAATCTGTGTGGGTACCTGCTCGTGAGCCATTGAACGAGGGTCAACATATGCCAGCAAAGCTTTGCAAGTGGTTATGCAGTTAAAATAGGGTCCAGCAGGCTTAAGGATAATTAATATAGCCAATAGTTTTAAGAATCACCACTGTTTACTCCCAAGTAATTCAGGCTCAGGAAATACTGTGAAAAATATTTTAAGCTACATGTGTTAGTTTGCTGGCCTGCATTGTCCAACAGTTTTATTTAATGAAACTCTCTGGAGACTCCTTAGCTAGCTCTGGACTTTTACTCAAGAAACAGCTATATTGAACGTGGAGAGGAGAAGAAATGGTTTTTTTTTTTTTTTTTTTTATCCAGCCATTCCAGTGTGAATTTTCACTATAAATGCCTTCTTCCTCCTGCTCTCCAGTAGCTGCAGCCTTTCCTCACATGTTTGTACAGCACAGCCCCACGGTCAGGACTCCCTCTTTCTGCCCACCACCCAGCCTGTGATGTTGTCCATAGAGCCCAGCTAAGAAGAATTCTTCCCTGCAGCCTGCTTTACCATATAACCTTCCCATCTCTTCCTTCCCCATCCACTTCTGGCTTGCAGTACAATCTCAAGCCAGTAAAAAAACCATATATGTATAGTGGCCTGTTTTGGTGACAAATACAAAAATAAAATAAAATAAAATAATAAAAAAAAAAGAAAAAAACCCTAAAATAACTCACTGAAATGGCAAAACAAGGTCCTATGTAATGAACTTGAGTATTTAAAAAAAAAATGGTGAGAAATTTGTTTTCCAGTTTCTGTAATTCTGGTACTCCAACACTTTATCCAGCTACAACTGCATCACAGAGTAAATCTGAGTTTGGCAAATGCTTACTTGGTCTCATTATCTGGTTTACAAACTCACTGAGGGATTTTATAGGGCCACAAGCAGGTGGACCTTTGGTTGGCATCGCGATTTGGATTAATGGAATGCCTTGTCCACCAGCAGGAGCAAGTGTTGCAGCTCTCAGCAAAACCAGTCTGGATTTTATTAATTAACATTATAAGGAAGAAAACACAGGCACTGAAACAGACACAAATTCACCTGCTAGAAATAACAAAAAGCCCAAGCAGGAAATGAGAGAGCATAATTTTTTTACCAAAATCCAAGGTAAAGGCATTAATCAAAACCTTTAGAAGTCAAGAAAGCTGGGGAGGGACTTTTTATAAAGGCATGTAGTGATAGGATGAGGGGGGGTATGGCTTTAAATTAGAGAGGGGCAGATTTAGATTAGAAATAAGGAGGAAATTCTTCACGATGAGAGCAGTGAGACACTGGCACTGGTTGCCCAGGGAAGCTGTGGCTGCCCCATCCCTGGAGGTATTGAAGGCCAGGTTGGATGGGGCTTGGAGCCCCTAATCCAGTGGGAGGTGTCTCTGCCCATGGCAGGAATGGAACTAGATGATCTTTACGGTCCCTTCCAACTCAAACCATTCGATGATTCTGTGATTGATTCTGATCTACCTGACTGATATTATGGCAAGACCAAAGGGTTAAGTTAGCGTTCCAATTTTCAGTACAATCCCAAACTGGTTTTATGCTAAACAAAATGTTAAACAAAATCACAGCATCATATTATCTCTCTTTATAAATAAGCCACTGCCCCTGCAATCCCTGATAATGCAGCATTGGGTGCCGTGGCTGTCTGGAGGGCTTCTCTGCTTTGAAAATCTTAGAAGAGATACTGAAACATCCAAGAAAGACATTTCTGGAAAATCTGCAAGTGGAGAATTAGAGCTGAATGGCTGACCAACCAGTTTTTTTTCCAAATTGATATAAGATGCCTTTTTTCATCAAGTAAGCCAATCTTGTATTTTAGGAAAATAATGGTAATAAAATAGAAAAAAACATGCAGTGTTAAACTCCTTCAAGAATCCACTGATCTATCACTAAGGAAATCCTCACCAGCCATGTCAGAGGGCTTCACATGAACCATAACAGAATCTACTAAGCTGCTCTGTTTGCACTCCCTGCCACAGTACAGTGGTTTCAGTCAACACAGATACCTGGAGACGACTGACTTCAAACACTGTTTATTGAGCAAACATCCACCATACAGCTCAAAAAAAAACAAAGAAAGGAAAGAAAAAAAATGGGTAAGTATCTCCATGAATGTGACTCAGGAGAGACACAAGGACTTTGAAGAGTCAGTGGCAAATATCCTACTGCTAGAAGCATCTGCCTAATGAAAGAGGCCAAGGATAAAATACTCGGTGTACCAAAATCTAGAACCACGGTTGGACTTGGATGTCTAGATGAAGAGTTTTGCCAAGTTGCTGCTTAACTCTCACAACACATAAATTCTCCATGTGCTCCAGTTTCCACCAGACAAGTCTTCACAGTACCTGAATTTCACCTCCCCACTCAGGTACTGCAAAACACTGTTGGGATTCTCACATTGGATTCTTCTAGAGAAAAAACAGGGAGGCTGTACTCAGTCAAAAATAAAAGAGAAAGGATATGCTACTTGTTAAAATGTTCTGTAACAGCACCCCAGATTTCTCTCACGTCCTTCACTGAACCTGATCATCTTTGTGCAAAATTATTCAAAGTGTCCTAGAGAAAACAGCCCTTGCCTGCATGTTAAAGGTACTAATTTGCCAGATCTATAGTAATATTTAAATATTTATGGAGAGCAGAGCAGTCTCTGTAGCAAAGATAGAGAGAGACTAAACTCAGAACACAGCCCATTGGCTGAGTCTTCCTTCCAGAAAGGCACTAGAAAGGAGTTTAAACTCCTGGTCCTTCTCATGCCATAGGGAACTGCTTCTAATCCTGCTGGTCACCTTCCTGTGGATCATGTAGGAAGAAGCTGCCCTGTCCCACTACCAAGTGCCAGCAAAGAGTTAACCTCTGTGAACTTGACGTTTAAGGATCTCCCATCCCTTCTCCTCAACATTTCCAAGCAGCTGGGAATGAGCTACTGCTTTTTACCTCCAATACCCTTCCCAGCCCCTTCAGATGCATCCTACCATCTCTCCGTTACTATTAACAATTAATATTGCCTCAACAGACCTGAATCCTATCTTACCCCTTACACTTCCACACATACTTTCTTCCCAGCTGCCTCTCATGCCTGTGAGGACATTCTTCACATGTATCTCATATCTTGCCATCCTTCCCAAATATTCCCTCTGTGCTCTGGTTTGACAGCTGTCAGACTGCTGGATCAGTGTAACTGATGTCAACTATGTCAGCCAACACCATCTCTTTGTTTCCACTTTTTTTTGACCCTCCCTTCTCCACTACCCTCCTGTACCGATATTATCAGCTCCTTGGGGCAGGCATAACCTCTTTGTTCTGTACCCATACAGCACCCACACAATAGTACTCTCCAAGTCTGAAATCCTTCAATATTATGAGTAACAAAGGTGGAGCTCAGCTTGAGTCCCTGCCTACTTCCAACATTACTGCACTGCACCATGTGTAAACCGTGTGACTTAAGGATGTTCCCAGCTTTAAGGTTCAGAAAAAGGCTCCAACTGCATCTCTGACTCCATTTTGGTGTTTGTATTTGGTGAAAATCTTCCTTCCCTGAACCTGATTTCCTGTGCCAAGAATCACAGCATGTGCCTGTGTCATTCACTGGCTCTCAACAATTCAGGGAACAGCATCTGTGGAGCTCATTTTTTTCTTAGCCCAGTCAAGACCCGCCCGAGGTGTGGAAGAGAAGTCTTGTCAGACAAAGAGCTCCTGGCTCATTCTTCATCCCTTTTCATGACAGGACTTACCCTCAGCTCCACTTAAATCACAGGGAAGGGTTACCTTGTGTGGCAAAGTGACATGTCTTATAAGTCCTGGCAACTTCTTAGTCTTTAACCACAGTGGTTTAGTTTCTAAATGACTCATGTTCCTTAGCTATTCAATCACATCACTCCTGTGAAAGGACGCACCAGTATTAGCACATTGTAAAACCAGGCAAAAGAAACAGAGAATCAGAGAATCATAGAATAACCAGGTTGGAAGAGACCCACCGGATCATCGAGGCCAACCATTCCTATCAAACACTAAACCATTCCTCTTAGCACCTCGTCCATCTGTGCTTTAAACACCTCCAGGGAAGGTGACTCAACCACCTCCCTGGGCAGCCTCTGCCAGTGCCCAATGACCCTTTCTGTGAAGAATTTTTTCCTAATGTCCAGCCTAAACCTCCCCTGGCGGAGCTTGAGGCCATTCTCTCTCGTCCTGTCCCCTGTCACTTGGGAGAAGAGCCCAGCTCCCTCCTCTCCACAACCTCCTTTCAGGGAGTTGTAGAGAGCAATGAGGTCTCCCCTCAGCCTCCTCTTCTCCAAGATAAACACCCCCAGCTCTCTCAGCCGCTCTTCGTAAGACCTGCTCTCCAGCCCCCTCATCAGCTTTGTTACTCTTCTGTCTCTCTAGAGACAGACAAAGAGATTGCTCAAACTGATTTTGGCCATTTTAGAATGTTTTCCAGGGGTTACGCCTCTATGAGTTTTTGACATAACTTACCTGGAGAGGTACATAGCACGGCAAAGCCCTGGAAACTTCAGCTGCTTTACTGCTTAGGTCAATATTCTTTTGTTCACAACAAACAGCAGAGCCTGGAAAAAGAACTCGAAATGAGTCAAGCTTATACTTGCAGGGAATTTCTAAGGACTGTGAAAGAGAAGGGTATATGCAGAAAAGCAGAGATGACATGAGGCAGAAAGGCAACAGGAAATGTATAAAGCTCATTAAGAAAACCACTGAAATCTTTCTGAGATTTCCCAGATGAGGACAGCTAAAGGCTGTGCAACTGGAGCACCTTCGGTCCCGCATATCAGAAGGAAAGAAAATGTGAGAGAAAATGCAAGAGAAAGAACAAATTAGGCAATAGATAGTGAAAGAGAAGCACGATGTGTTCTTTTCCGTTTGTTTGCAGGAAGAAGAGAAGCTGGACAAGATACCAGCATCCCTATCTGCTCTAGAGGAAGGCTGAGCACCACGTCTCCTCACTGCCGATTCGTTGTCATAGCTAGTCCCCATGGCCAAACAAGCGTTAGCGGTTGGTCTGTGTATGGGACTGCCCTGTTCCTCTCCTTCACGGGGAGGATATGCCCTGCTTTCTTCTCAGAGCAGGAGAATTGGCATGGCAAAGCTATTGCAGATGGATGAGCAAAACCACAGCTGGCATTGCAGCTTGCATTTAGACAACTGAAGAGCCTGCCAGCAGCCACGCTTCTTGGAAGTGATCATGCCGTAAATATTTCACTGAGTGTTGCCCATGGCCACTAAGTACTGAAATATGCTTCTATAGCAAAGGCTCTGTATCTGGACCTCAAATCTCCTCAGTCCCAAACTTCAGCCTTGCTCCCATCGACTCCCATAACTCGTCTTCATTCTGCTAAGATTTAGTGGGATTAGATCAACACAGCTGCACCTACTTCCTGTGGTTCTTTATATTCTTTCTGCTTTCTTTTTTAATTCTCAAGGTTTTATTGTTTCTGGAGAATTTAATTTAAGAAAAAGACTTGTTTTCTGGTTTCTGGGGTTTGGGTTCTTTTTCAAATAAACAAAAAACCCCACAAACCTGTGCCTCCAGTGAAAGGGAAACTTTTCCTGCCAGAATTAAGTGGAGGTGGTAGAAATGAGGATATTTGAACAAAGAAAACAGGAGTGATCACTACCCCATCGCTGGAGCACACAGGGAAGGCAGTGAGAGAAATGGAACAGCAGCAGTGAGAAATATGCATGTGTATTCAGCCCCTTTGTCAAAAAAACCTTGTGCTGCAGCATTTCAATTAACAAAGTAGGATGGTTTACCTGATAAAATGCTCCCTGTGTGAGTGTAATTACATATTTATGCCCCACAGAGATTTTTTAATTTCTCTTCAGTTTGTTTGCCTTGAAAGTATTTGTCACTGGAAATGTTCTTGATGTGTAATTTTAAGGCAGGGTTGGCCAAATCTGTAGTTTGTTTTCATTTTAGATTTACTTCACTGAAGAAGGATTGGAAGATAATGTATATTTTCAGTGCAAAGAAAAAAAAATTCAATAAGTAAGGTGATGCATCACCCAGCAGCAGAAAAAAATGCACTCAACTGCTGCTTCAGAAATTTCAGTCTTTTTTTTCCTCTGTCTCTTACTTGAAATATATTCTTAGGTTCTTGAAATAGCTTATTGTTCTGCCACTTTCATTCAGTCTCTGTTCCCCACACATGTTCCAGTGAAGCTGCAATGAACAGGCAATATTTTGGTCACTATTTTCCTATTTTTTGAGCCCCTCACTGAGCAATCCCTGCTTTAGAAGCTTGGTGCGAGCATCAGCCCACCTCCAGCAAGGCATTACAGATGTTGCTCAAGCCTACACATGTGAGCAGTTGCATTGCACTCAAATAGACAAGCATTACTTGAAGCTTAATTACTCTGGTGGGTCAAGATCTCACAGAGTACAACTGCTGTGAATTCCTCATCATGGCTTTGTTTAGCCATAGAAAAGAATAGTTAAGACTTAGGAGAGCTGCTCAAATGCTTGATGAACTGCAGAACCCTAGTTCCCATCTAAACCAAATCTGTCATAGTCTGGTTTTCTTCCTTATTTTCACTGAACATCTTCAGAAAGGAAGTGAAAAATTCTGAAAGTCCAACTGCACCAGGTTTGGCTGAAGGTCCCTGCTGGCCGTGGAGGTCAGTATCTCTCTAAGAGATTACTAGAGAGGTTTCCTCAAGCTACGGCAGTAGTTCAGCCGGTGTTTGAGAAGCCACCACTGTGTGAACATTTTTACTGAGGACTACCCTAGTTCAACCTTGCAGGCAGGCAAAAAACTTTGAGTGGAATCAGGAGTCAAATCTGCAACTGAATCCACTTCCCAGAGAGCAGGCATGCTACACTGGGTGGTTCACTGGCACAGGAATGGTACTGCTGGGGCAGGCAGAGCTTCTTGCTCTGGAGATGATGAATATCCATATTCATCTCCTAGACTAGCAGTTTCTGACACTGGCATGGTTGAATTCATCTTACAGGCCTGGCGGAGATAAATGGAGTCATGAAGTTGGCTTTGCTTCTTCCTCTCAGACAGATCCCGGAGGGTCGCAATGAGCATCTGTTCTGTCTCTTCAAGGATGTGCAAGGCGAACTCGTGTCTTCTTTTTACTACCAGGTTGTGTGAGAACTCCAGGAGCGAGGCTCAGAGATGTTATTTGACTTTGTTCTCTGCCAAACTGTCACACTTCCCTATCACAGCCAGAATTGTCTTCTCTCCCCCAGCTGTCCTGATGCCCGTAAAGGAAAAGCTCCTAGATGAAAGACAAAGAAGTTGGCTAAAGCCCAACACATGGTCATGGGAACCGATGTAGGGCATAAGGAAAGCATGCAAAGGAAATACCCTAACATCGTAACCTCTTCAAAATGACAGTGCTCCTAAGCAGTGTGGAATGGAGGATATTTCTCCCCACTTCGGTTGCCCAAGAAATGCAAACTTCCTTTCATATACTAACCTGGATCTGCGACTGCTGTGCTGTATCTGCATTTGGTTGCTCTTAGAATCATAGAATCATAGAATCACCAGGTTGGAAGAGACCCACCGGATCATCCAGTCCAACCATTCCTATCAAACACTAAATCATGCACCTCAGCACCTCGTCCACCCTCCCTCAAACAGCTCCAGGGAAGGTGAAAACACCCCCTCCCTGTGCAGCCTCTGCCAGGGACCAATGACCCTTTCCGTGAAAAAGTTTTTTCTAATTTTCAGCTGAAACCTCCCCTGGTGGAGCTTGAGGCCATTCCCTCTCGTCCTGTCCCCTGACACTTGGGAGAAGAGCCCAGCTCCCTCCTCTCCACAACCTCCTTTCAGGGAGTTGTAGAGAGCAATGAGGTCTCCCCTCAGCCTCTTCTTCTCCAAGATAAACACCCCCAGCTCTCTCAGCCGTTCCTCATAAGGCCTGTCCTCCAGCCCCTTCACCAGCTTCGTTGATCTTCTCTGGACTCGCTCCAGAGCCTCAACATCCTTCTTGTGGTGAGGAGCCCAGAACTGAACACAGGATTTGAGAAGCGGTCTCACCAGTGCCGAGTCCAGAGGGAGAAGAACCTCCCTGGACCTGCTGGTCACACCGTTTCTGCCCAGTGGTCCAGCCTGTTCAGATCCCTTTGGAGCCTCCCTACCCTCCAGCAGATCCACACTTCCATCCAGCTTAGTGTCGTCCGCAAACTTGCTAAGGGTGCACTCGATGCCTTCATCCAGGTCATTGATAAAGACATTGAACAGGGCTGGGCCCAGCACTGAGCCCTGGGGAACCCCACTTGTCACTGGCCTCCAGCTGGATTTCACACCATTTCCCACCACTCTCTGGGCCCTCCAGCCAACCAGTTTTCCACCCAGGAGAGTGTGTGCCTGTCCAGCCCAGAGGTGACAGTTTCTCAAGCACAATGCTGGGAGAAACTCTCTCAAAGGCTTTGCTGAAGTCCAGGAAGATACATCCACAGCCTTTCCCTCATCCAGCAGCCGAGTCACTTGGTCATAGAAGGTGATCAGGTTAGTTTGGCAAGACCTGCCTTGTGTGAACCCGTGTGGACTGGGCCTGATCACCCGGTTCTCTTGCATGTGCTTCATGATAGCACTCAAGATCACCTGCTCCATGACTTTCCCTGGCACTGAGGTCAGACTGACAGGCCTGGAGTTCCCTGGATCCTCCCTGCGGCCCTTCTTGTAGACGGGCACAACATCAGCCTCCAGTCCAGTGGGACTTCCCCAGTCTTCCAGGACTGTTGGAAGATGATGGAAAGGGCTTTGGCCAGCACATCCCCCAGCTCCTTCAATACACTTGGATGAATCCCACCCGGCCCCATAGACTTGTGGCTGCCTAGTCGGGCTAGCAAGGCTCTGACCACCTCCTCTTGGATCACGGGAGCCTCATTTTGCTCCTCTAGCTCCTGGGTTTGTACACAGACGGAACGACTTTCTTTACAATTAAAGACTGAGGCAAAGAAGGTGTTAAATACCTCAGCCTTTTCCTCATCCCCTGTCACTGTTATTCCTTCTGCATCTAATAGGGACTGTATGGTCTCCCTAGCCCTCCTTTTATTATTTATATATTTCTAGAAAGATTTTTTTGTTCTCTTTCACAGACTTTGCCAATCTGGTTTCTAGTTGAGCCTTAGCCCTTCTGATTTTTTCTCTACACAATCTCACTTCCCTCCTGTAGTCCACCCAAGAGGCCTGTCCCCTCTTCCAGAGCCCATAGACATTTCTCTTCTTTTTGATATCACTCAAGATCTCTCTGTTCAACCAAGCTGTTTTTTCCCCTGCCGGCTTCTTTTCCGGAACGTGGGGATGGCTTTCTCCTGAGCCGCTAGGATTTCCTTTTGGAAGAGCTCCCAGCCTTCATGGGCTTCCTTGCCCTTAAGTACTGTCTCCCATGACACTTTTGCTTCTCAAACCTTACCCTATGTGATATTGTAATAATTGTAATAAGACTAATAATCCACAATCATGGCCTTGTAATGCCGCTATTGTATAATAAACTGTACTGTAACGATACCGGGTCGTAACGCTTGGACAGCAGGTTCCATTAATTGTTTCACAAAACATGCGTGATTCCAGGAAGGACGTTGGTTGGAAATAAAAACTTGTCCACCATTCTCTACCAGCATTTTGTGGACATGTCATTTGAATCTGCTCATCAAACAGCGGCTGCAATTTGTGGCAGGGAGAGACTTTACCCATTCAATTGCTCAGCCACTTTTTCGGTCTGCGCTTTCTGCTCTCTGAATTCAGCTTGCCAAACATCTCTTGCAGCTTGTAACTCCTCTTGGGGCAGTCAAAGCACGTGAAGAGGGGCTACAGCACCTCCCATACGAGGACAGGCTGAGAGAGTTGGGGTTGTTCAGTCTGGAGCAGAGAAGGCTCTGAGGAGATCTTACCGTGACTTGAAAGGGGCCTACAGGAAAGCTGGAGAGGGACTGTTCCTAAAGGCTTGTGGTGATAGGACAAAGAGGAACGGGTATGAACTGGAGAGGGGGTGATTTAGACTAGACATTAGGAAGAATTTCTTCACCGTGACAGTGGTGAGACACTGGAACGGGTTGCCAAGGGTAGTGGTGGCTGCCCCATCCCTGGAGGTCTTCAAGGCCAGGCTGGATGGGGCCTTGGGCTGCCTGATCTAGTGGGATGTCCCTGCCCAGGGCAGGGGAGTGGGAACTGTGTCCCAACCTGACGGGCCTGCGGTGGTCAGGAGATGCATCACAGCTGTCTTGAAGGTATAGATGGACGAGCTACTGCCTACCAGGATGAGTTGCCCCTGGATCCCAAGGAAGGCACTTCAGGATCCCCATGACACAAAGGCAACGTGCACAGCTGGGGAGGGGGACAAACTATTCCCGTCGGCTCAACGTGGGAGCGCAGAGAGCTGGGGGAATCGGTGAAAGCAGAGCCCAGTGCCCCAGTCCTTCTGGAAATGCTCCTCGGCTCTGCGGCAGCTGAGCAGCCAGCACCCTATGCCCACGGCCCCTGGGAGAGTGATGCACAGACACGCAGAGACGCAGCCTTTGTTCAAACACACCATTTATTGGCAACTTTGTACAGGGTAAATAGCCCGGAGGGAATGGATTCCCTCCAAGAGACGGGGACGGTCGCCGTGTAGGGGAAACAGGAGTCTCTGGCACAAGCCTCCTCGCAAGGGGCTCTTCAGCTTCATCGGGACCTACCGCCCCGAGTGCGCTTTTGCTCTGGAGGAGACGTGTGGCAGCAACTCCCCGAGTGCTCACGTGCAAACCCCAGTCAAGGGTCCTTCCCTCTTCTAAGGGTCATTACTTTGTCTTTCTTTGTCCTCCTCACTTGTCCTTTGGCTCTCTTTGGCCACCTTCCCTTTTTGGAGAAGGACACTTCCAATAGGACAGTTTGTAACTTGGATGGGAAACACAGTTGAGAAAGCCCATCTTCTTCTCCATCTGCTTCTGCCTTTGACAACACCGTTCCTCATGGTTCTTAGCACAGTCTTTCTCCTGTGGTGTGTCAAGTGCCAGTCAGGCGCTTGCTTAAACTCGCAACAATACAATACACCGTCTACCTCTCCACATCACGTGTGAGGATGTCACCTGCTATCAACTGTGAGACCAACAATTAGACTCTGTGCATGGAGACCTCTTTCAACGTCTCCTCACACAGCCTTACGAATTGATATTGCAGCTGTTGGAAATCACGCAACGCCTCGGCATAGGCCGCTAGATCCTGTGTGAGGCGTTGGAAGAGATTGAGTGGCTCGGCCTTTCTGAAGGACGGCGGCAAGCTTATCTCCTCGGGCACGTTCTCATTGCCAAGGAAGAAGTGTTTGAGGCACTTCTCCTTCAGGCAGCAGTGCATGTATAGCATGATGTCTCGCAGCCGCAGTAGCACATACCTGCTGCGCCAATCTGAGAAGGGGATTGTGGTCAGGAGGTGCATGACAGCTGTCTTGAAGGTATAGGTGGAAAAGCTTGTGCCCGTCAGGACGTGGGCGCAGTAGTGAAGGCATTTGAGGTGGACACGGCCGGGTGGCACCTGCCTGGCCACATACTTGAAGAACTTTGCCTCGGCCACAGCGTAGGTCACTGGCCACGTAGTGCTTGGGGTGGAGGTGTCGTCTGGAGCCTGGCTACTTAGGAAGATGTCCGAGTCTCCGTGCTGCACCCCAAAGATCAACTCAATGAAGAAGGTTCTTCCAGAGGCACTTGTCAGCTCCAGCCTGCAGGACCGGCTGGAGGGCAGAGTCTTCATGTTGTAGCAACACAGCTGAGGCACATCCCTCCAGGCTGACATTGTGAGGTTCTGGAACCAGTGGGCAGTTTTGTGCACATCTAGGTAGCAGCCTGTGCAGAGGGTGTGTAGGAGGCTGGGGTCCTGGTTTTTTGTGATGTCCTTCCGAGAATGGTGGAGGAAGCAGGTCATGTTCTCCTTCATCTGCTGCCCTGTGCAGGTGCACTCCAGCTCCACGTGGATGCGGGGGTCTCCTGCTGGCATCTCCCTTGCGGTGCCAAGCTCCAGGTTGAAGGTGTGGCCGCGAGGTGCCTTCAGGGGCAGGAGCAGCTGGTGGACAGCATCACCATCACAGGGAAACCAGCCTTCGAAGGAAGTGCCCACACTGATGGCTTGTGGCGGCACAGGGTAGAAACTCTCACACAACTGCTTGTGGACAACCGAGAGGAGTTCATCCACCAGATCCTCCACCACCAGGCAACTGTACATCACATACTGCACTGGCCTGCAAGAGCGCCTTTCAGAAATCCCAACCCGATCCCTCTCATCATCAGAACCTTCTCCTTCACTTTCTTCCTCCTCCTCTTCAACCTCCTTCTCTTCCTCCTCCACCTCCTCTTCTTCCTCCTCCTCCTCCTCCACCTTCAACGTTTTGCAGCCAGCCCTTTCCTCAGCGCTGCTGCTGTCTGCCGCACGGCTCCTTTTCCTAAAGCACCAGCAGAGGCCCAAGAGCAGGACCAGGCCTCCAGCAATCACCCAGAGGTGCCACTGCTGCAAGGCAGTAGAGTGCAGTGCTACCCTGGCAACGTCCCACTGCTTCTGTGTCTTCAGCTCCAGGGACCTCTCCTCTACCACCTGCCATAGCCGAGCCGCCTCCTTCTCCAGAAACAGGGCATGCCGTGCCATGCGCTCACGCGTGGCCTCATCCAGATCATCACCAGCCATCGGCAGGCCCGGGATGAGGGATAGGAACACACGGACGAGGAATGCTGTGGCAGCCATGGCCTGCAGGAGGAAGGAGAAGAGGGCTTCAGAGGGGCTGGGCTGGAGGGAGCTGGTGGCAGGGGAGAGGGACCTTTGGGGCAGGCAGGAGTGGGGACGAGGCAGCTGGGAGGCAGCGATGCCTTTGAACCGCTCCCTGCCCAAGGTGCTCCTGCCAGCGTCAGGGGCCTCGGTGCTGGGACAGAGCCGACCCTCCCTGGGACCCACGGTTCGGCCCCAGCCCTCGTCCAGCCCAGCCTCCCGCCACGTGTGCACTCACCACTCTCCCACGCCGCAATGGCCAGGGCTGCCTGTCGGTGCCTTTATAACCTACCCCGTGGTCCCTCGTCCTTTGTGATGTCACAGGCACCGGAGCACACCACGGGAACCGGAGCACACCACGGGAACCAGAGCACACCACGGGCTCACCCCCCAGCCAGCCCCAGCCTTTGCCCCCCCGGCTCAGCGACTTTCACCTGTCCCTTCCCTGCTCCTGCTGGCCACACCATTTCTGACCCACGCCAGGATGCTCTTGCCCGTCTTGGCCACCGGAACCCCTACTGCCTCATGCTCAGCCACTGTTGACCTGCACCACCAGGTGCTTTTCCTCCAGGCAGCTTTCCAGCGGCTCTTTCCCAGCCCTGGAGTGATTCATGGGGCAGTTGTGACTGAAGTGCTGGCCCTGGGATTCTGCCTTTTTGAACCCCATAGAATCGACCTGGGACCATAATCTGTCCTGTCCCCATTCCACTGGAGAGGCTTCTTGCCCTCAAGCACGCCAACATGAATGAACCAGCAGTGGCCCAGGTGGCCAAGAAGGCCAAAGGCATCTTGGCTTGGATCAGAAACGGCGTGACCAGCAGGTCCAGGGAGGTTCTTCTCCCTCTGGACTCGGCACTGGTGAGACCGCTCCTCGAATCCTGTGTTCAGTTCTGGGCCCCTCACCACAAGAAGGATGTTGAGGCTCTGGAGCGAGTCCAGAGAAGATCAACGAAGCTGGTGATGGGGCTGGAGAACAGGCCTTATGAGGAACGGCTGAGAGAGCTGGGGGTGTTAAGCCTGGAAAAGAGGAGGCTGAGGGGAGACCTCATTGCTCTCTATAACTACCTGAGAGGAGGTTGTGGAGAGGAGGGAGCTGGCCTCTTCTCCCAAGTGTCAGGGGAGGACGAGGGGGAATAGCCTCAAGCTCCGCCAGGGGAGGGTCAGTCTGGAAATTAGGAAAAAATTTTTCACGGAAAGGGTCATTGGGCACTGGCAGAGGCTGCCCAGGGAGGGGGTTGAGCCACCTTCCCTGGAGCTGTTTGAGGGACAGGTGGACGAGGTGCTGAGGGGCATGGTTTAGTGGTTGATAAGAATGGTTGGACTGGATGATCTGGTGGGTCTTTTCCAACCTACTGATTGTATGATTCTATGATTCTAATTTTGTGTCATCTGCGGAGTTACCTAGGGAGCACTGAATCCCCTCATCCAGATGAACAATAAAGATCTTAAACAAGACTGGCCCCAACACTGAGCCCTGGACAATACCGCTTGTGACCGGCCACCAAAGGATTGAATTCCCTTCCCAACCACACCCTGGGCTCCACCATCCAGTCAGTGTTTTACCCACCTAAGTGCACACCTAAGCCATGAGCTGCCAGTTCCTCTAGGAGAAGGCAGTGGCAAACGGTGTCAAAGGCTTTACTGAAGTGCAGGTAGAAAACATCCACAGCTTCTCCCTCAGGCACCGAGCGGGTCAGCTGGTCATAGAAGGAGATCAGACAGGTCAAGCAGGACAGTCCTTTCATGAACCCGTGCTGGCTGAGCCTAATCCCCTGCTTGTGGTGCACGTGCTTGGTGAGCACAGTCAAGGGGACTGCAGCAGGATGCAGGGTGGCAATCAAAATGTCTGCAGCAAATCAAGTCTCCTGCACACCAGGGCTGACTCTGTCTTCTTCGGATCCCACGTCCGGCTTAGAATCATAGAAGCATCAAATAACCACGTTGGAAGAGACCCACCGGATCATCAAGGCCAACCATTCCTATCAAACACTAACCCATGCCCCTTAGCACCTCATCCACCCGTCCCTTACACACCTCCAGGGAAGGTGACTCAACCCCCTCCCTGGGCAGCCTCTGCCAGTGCCCAATGACCCTTTCCGTGAAAAATGTTTTCCTAATGTCCAGCCTAATCCTCCCCTGGCCGAGCTTGAGGCCATTCCCTCTCGTCCTGTCCCCTGACACTTGGGAGAAGAGCCCAGCTCCCTCCTCTCCACAACCTCCTCTCAGGTAGTTGGAGGGAGCAATGAGGTCTCCCCTCAGCCTCCTCTTCTCCAGGCTAAACACCCCCAGCTCTCTCAGCCGTTCCTCATAAGGCCTGTTCTCCAGCCCCATCACCAGCTTCATTGATCTTCTCTGGACTCGCTCCAGAGCCTCAACATCCTTCTTGTGGGGAGGGGCCCAGAACTGAACACAGGATTCGAGGAGCGGTCTCACCAGTGCCGAGTCCAGAGGGAGAAGAACCTCCCTGGACCTGCTGGTCACACCGTTTCTGCCCAGTGGTCCTGCCTGTTCAGATCCCTTTGGAACCTCCCTACCCTCCAGCAGATCCACACTTCCATCCAGCTTAGTGTCGTCCGCAAACTTGCTAAGGGTGCACTCGATGCCTTCATCCAGGTCATTGATAAAGACATTGAACAGGGCTGGGCCCAGCACTGAGCCCTGGGGAACCCCACTTGTCACTGGCCTCCAGCTGGATTTCACACCATTTCCCACCACTCTCTGGGCCCTCCAGCCAACCAGTTTTCCACCCAGGAGAGTGTGTGCCTGTCCAGCCCAGAGGTGACAGTTTCTCAAGCACAATGCTGGGAGAAACTCTCTCAAAGGCTTTTCTGAAGTCCAGGAAGATACATCCACAGCCTTTCCCTCATCCAGCAGCCGAGTCACTTGGTCATAGAAGGTGATCAGGTTAGTTTGGCAAGACCTGCCTTGTGTGAACCCGTGTGGACTGGGCCTGATCACCCGGTTCTCTTGCATGTGCTTCATGATAGCACTCAAGATCACCTGCTCCATAACTTTCCCTGGCACTGAGGTCAGACTGACAGGCCTGGAGTTCCCTGGATCCTCCCTGCGGCCCTTCTTGTAGACGGGCACAACATCAGCCTCCAGTCCAGTGGGACTTCCCCAGTCTTCCAGGACTGTTGGAAGATGATGGAAAGGGCTTTGGCCAGCACATCCCCCAGCTCCTTCAATACACTTGGATGAATCCCACCCGGCCCCATAGACTTGTGGCTGCCTAGTCGGGCTAGCAAGGCTCTGACCACCTCCTCTTGGATCACGGGAGCCTCATTTTGCTCCTCTAGCTCCTGGGTTTGTACACAGACGGAACGACTTTCTTTACAATTAAAGACTGAGGCAAAGAAGGTGTTAAATACCTCAGCCTTTTCCTCATCCCCTGTCACTGTTATTCCTTCTGCATCTAATAGGGACTGTATGGTCTCCCTAGCCCTCCTTTTATTATTTATATATTTATAGAAAGATTTTTTTGTTCTCTTTCACAGACTTTGCCAATCTGATTTCTAGCTGAGCCTTAGCCCTTCTGATTTTTTCTCTACACAATCTCACTTCCCTCCTGTAGTCCACCCTAGAGGCCTGTCCCCTCTTCCAGAGCCCATAGACATTTCTCTTCTTCTTGATATCACTCAAGATCTCTCTGTTCAACCAAGCTGTTTTTTCCCCTGCCGGCTTCTTTTCCGGAACGTGGGGATGGCTTTCTCCTGAGCCGCTAGGATTTCCTTTTGGAAGAGCTCCCAGCCTTCATGGGCTTCCTTGCCCTTAAGTACTGTCTCCCATGACACTTTTGCTTCTCAAACCTTACCCTATGTGATATTGTAATAATTGTAATAAGACTAATAATCCACAATCATGGCCTTGTAATGCCGCTATTGTATAATAAACTGTACTGTAACGATACCGGGTCGTAACGCTTGGACAGCAGGTTCCATTAATTGTTTCACAAAACATGCGTGATTCCAGGAAGGACGTTGGTTGGAAATAACAACTTGTCCACCATTGTCTACCAGCATTTTGTGGACATGTCATTTGAATCTGCTCATCAAACAGCGGCTGCAATTTGTGGCAGGGAGAGACTTTACCCATTCAATTGCTCAGCCACTTTTTCGGTCTGCGCTTTCTGCTCTCTGAATTCAGCTTGCCAAACATCTCTTGCGGCTTGTAACTCCTCTTGGGGCAGTCAAAGCACGTGAAGAGGGGCTACAGCACCTCCCATACGAGGACAGGCTGAGAGAGTTGGGGTTGTTCAGTCTGGAGCAGAGAAGGCTCTGAGGAGATCTTACTGTGACTTGAAAGGGGCCTACAGGAAAGCTGGAGAGGGACTGTTCCTAAAGGCTTGTGGTGATAGGACAAAGAGGAACGGGTATGAACTGGAGAGGGGGTGATTTAGACTAGACATTAGGAAGGATTTCTTCACCGTGACAGTGGTGAGACACTGGAATGGGTTGCCAAGGGTAGTGGTGGCTGCCCCATCCCTGGAGGTCTTCAAGGCCAGGCTGGATGGGGCCTTGGGCTGCCTGATCTAGTGGGATGTCCCTGCCCAGGGCAGGGGAGTGGGAACTGTGTCCCAACCTGACGGGCCTGCGGTGGTCAGGAGATGCATCACAGCTGTCTTGAAGGTATAGATGGACATGCTACTGCCTACCAGGATGAGTTGCCCCTGGATCCCAAGGAAGGCACTTCAGGATCCCCATGACACAAAGGCAACGTGCACAGCTGGGGAGGGGGACAAACTATTCCCGTCGGCTCAACGTGGGAGCGCAGAGAGCTGGGGGAAGCGGTGAAAGCAGAGCCCAGTGCCCCAGTCCTTCTGGAAATGCTCCTCGGCTCTGCGGCAGCTGAGCAGCCAGCACCCTATGCCCACGGCCCCTGGGAGAGTGATGCACAGACACGCAGAGACGCAGCCTTTGTTCAAACACACCATTTATTGGCAACTTTGTACAGGGTAAATAGCCCGGAAGGAATGGATTCCCTCCAAGAGACGGGGACGGTCGCCGTGTAGGGGAAACAGGAGTCTCTGGCACAAGCCTCCTCGCAAGGGGCTCTTCAGCTGCATCGGGACCTACCGCCCCGAGTGCGCTTTTGCTCTGGAGGAGACGTGTGGCAGCAACTCCCCGAGTGCTCACGTGCAAACCCCAGTCAAGGGTCCTTCCCTCTTCTAAGGGTCATTACTTTGTCTTTCTTTGTCCTCCTCACTTGTCCTTTGGCTCTCTTTGGCCACCTTCCCTTTTTGGAGAAGGACACTTCCAATAGGACAGTTTGTAACTTGGATGGGAAACACAGTTGAGAAAGCCCATCTTCTTCTCCATCTGCTTCTGCCTTTGACAACACCGTTCCTCATGGTTCTTAGCACAGTCTTTCTCCTGTGGTGTGTCAAGTGCCAGTCAGGCGCTTGCTTAAACTCGCAACAATACAATACACCGTCTACCTCTCCACATCACGTGTGAGGATGTCACCTGCTATCAACTGTGAGACCAACAATTAGACTCTGTGCATGGAGACCTCTTTCAACGTCTCCTCACACAGCCTTACGAATTGATATTGCAGCTGTTGGAAATCACGCAACGCCTCGGCATAGGCCGCTAGATCCTGTGTGAGGCGTTGGAAGAGATTGAGTGGCTCGGCCTTTCTGAAGGACGGCGGCAAGCTTATCTCCTCGGGCACGTTCTCATTGCCAAGGAAGAAGTGTTTGAGGCACTTCTCCTTCAGGCAGCAGTGCATGTATAGCATGATGTCTCGCAGCCGCAGTAGCACATACCTGCTGCGCCAATCTGAGAAGGGGATTGTGGTCAGGAGGTGCATGACAGCTGTCTTGAAGGTATAGGTGGAAAAGCTTGTGCCCGTCAGGACGTGGGCGCAGTAGTGAAGGCATTTGAGGTGGACACGGCCGGGTGGCACCTGCCTGGCCACATACTTGAAGAACTTTGCCTCGGCCACAGCGTAGGTCACTGGCCACGTAGTGCTTGGGGTGGAGGTGTCGTCTGGAGCCTGGCTACTTAGGAAGATGTCCGAGTCTCCGTGCTGCACCCCAAAGATCAACTCAATGAAGAAGGTTCTTCCAGAGGCACTTGTCAGCTCCAGCCTGCAGGACCGGCTGGAGGGCAGAGTCTTCATGTTGTAGCGACACAGCTGAGGCACATCCCTCCAGGCTGACGTCGTGAGGTTCTGGAACCAGTGGGCAGTTTTGTGCACATCTAGGTAGCAGCCTGTGCAGAGGGTGTGTAGGAGGCTGGGGTCCTGGTTTTTTGTGATGTCCTTCCGAGAATGGTGGAGGAAGCAGGTCATGTTCTCCTTCATCTGCTGCCCTGTGCAGGTGCACTCCAGCTCCACGTGGATGCGGGGGTCTCCTGCTGGCATCTCCCTTGCGGTGCCAAGCTCCAGGTTGAAGGTGTGGCCGCGAGGTGCCTTCAGGGGCAGGAGCAGCTGGTGGACAGCATCACCATCACAGGGAAACCAGCCTTCGAAGGAAGTGCCCACACTGATGGCTTGTGGCGGCACAGGGTAGAAACTCTCACACAACTGCTTGTGGACGACCGAGAGGAGTTCATCCACCAGATCCTCCACCACCAGGCAACTGTACATCACATACTGCACTGGCCTGCAAGAGCGCCTTTCAGAAATCCCAACCCGATCCCTCTCATCATCAGAACCTTCTCCTTCACTTTCTTCCTCCTCCTCTTCAACCTCCTTCTCTTCCTCCTCCACCTCCTCTTCTTCCTCCTCCTCCTCCTCCACCTTCAACGTTTTGCAGCCAGCTCTTTCCTCAGCGCTGCTGCTGTCTGCCGCACGGCTCCTTTTCCTAAAGCACCAGCAGAGGCCCAAGAGCAGGACCAGGCCTCCAGCAATCACCCAGAGGTGCCACTGCTGCAAGGCAGTAGAGTGCAGTGCTACCCTGGCAACGTCCCACTGCTTCTGTGTCTTCAGCTCCAGGGACCTCTCCTCTACCACCTGCCATAGCCGAGCCGCCTCCTTCTCCAGAAACAGGGCATGCCGTGCAATGCGCTCACGCGTGGCCTCATCCAGATCATCACCAGCCATCGGCAGGCCCGGGATGAGGGATAGGAACACACGGACGAGGAATGCTGTGGCAGCCATGGCCTGCAGGAGGAAGGAGAAGAGGGCTTCAGAGGGGCTGGGCTGGAGGGAGCTGGTGGCAGGGGAGAGGGACCTTTGGGGCAGGCAGGAGTGGGGACGAGGCAGCTGGGAGGCAGCGATGCCTTTGAACTGCTCCCTGCCCAAGGTGCTCCTGCCAGCGTCAGGGTCCTCGGTGCTGGGACAGAGCCGACCCTCCCTGGGACCCACGGTTCGGCCCCAGCCCTCGTCCAGCCCAGCCTCCCGCCACGTGTGCACTCACCACTCTCCCACGCCGCAATGGCCAGGGCTGCCTGTCGGTGCCTTTATAACCTACCCCGTGGTCCCTCGTCCTTTGTGATGTCACAGGCACCGGAGCACACCACGGGAACCGGAGCACACCACGGGAACCGGAGCACACCACGGGCTCACCCCCCAGCCAGCCCCAGCCTTTGCCCCCCGGCTCAGCGACTTTCACCTGTCCATTCCCTGCTCCTGCTGGCCACACCATTTCTGACCCACGCCAGGATGCTCTTGCCCGTCTTGGCCTCCGGAAACCCTACTGCCTCATGCTCAGCCACTGTTGACCTGCATCACCAGGTGCTTTTCCTCCAGGCAGCTTTCCAGCGGCTCTTTCCCAGCCCTGGAGTGATTCATGGGGCAGTTGTGACTGAAGTGCTGGCCCCGGGATTCTGCCTTTTGGAACCCCATAGAATCGACCTGGGACCATAATCTGTCCTGTCCCCATCCCACTGGAGAGGCTTCTTGCCCTCAAGCACGCCAACATGAATGAACCAGCAGTGGCCCAGGTGGCCAAGAAGGCCAAAGGCATCTTGGCTTGGATCAGAAACAGCGTGACCAGCAGGTCCAGGGAGGTTCTTCTCCCTCTGGACTCGGCACTGGTGAGACCGCTCCTCGAATCCTGTGTTCAGTTCTGGGCCCCTCACCACAAGAAGGATGTTGAGGCTCTGGAGCGAGTCCAGAGAAGATCAACGAAGCTGGTGATGGGGCTGGAGAACAGGCCTTATGAGGAACGGCTGAGAGAACTGGGGGTGTTAAGCCTGGAAAAGAGGAGGCTGAGGGGAGACCTCATTGCTCTCTATAACTACCTGAGAGGAGGTTGTGGAGAGGAGGGAGCTGGCCTCTTCTCCCAAGTGTCAGGGGAGGACGAGGGGGAATAGCCTCAAGCTCCGCCAGGGGAGGGTCAGTCTGGAAATTAGGAAAAAATTTTTCACGGAAAGGGTCATTGGGCACTGGCAGAGGCTGCCCAGGGAGGGGGTTGAGCCACCTTCCCTGGAGCTGTTTGAGGGACAGGTGGACGAGGTGCTGAGGGGCATGGTTTAGTGGTTGATAAGAATGGTTGGACTGGATGATCTGGTGGGTCTTTTCCAACCTAGTGATTGTATGATTCTATGATTCTAATTTTGTGTCATCTGCGGAGTTACCTAGGGAGCACTGAATCCCCTCATCCAGATGAACAATAAAGATCTTAAACAAGACTGGCCCCAACACTGAGCCCTGGACAATACCGCTTGTGACCGGCCACCAAAGGATTGAATTCCCTTCCCAACCACACCCTGGGCTCCACCATCCAGTCAGTGTTTTACCCACCTAAGTGCACACCTAAGCCATGAGCTGCCAGTTCCTCTAGGAGAAGGCAGTGGCAAACGGTGTCAAAGGCTTTACTGAAGTGCAGGTAGAAAACATCCACAGCTTCTCCCTCAGGCACCGAGCGGGTCAGCTGGTCATAGAAGGAGATCAGACAGGTCAAGCAGGACAGTCCTTTCATGAACCCGTGCTGGCTGAGCCTAATCCCCTGCTTGTCGTGCACGTGCTTGGTGAGCACAGTCAAGGGGACTGCAGCAGGATGCAGGGTGGCAATCAAAATGTCTGCAGCAAATCAAGTCTCCTGCACACCAGGGCTGACTCTGTCTTCTTCGGATCCCACGTCCGGCTTAGAATCATAGAAGCATCAAATAACCACGTTGGAAGAGACCCACCGGATCATCCAGTCCAACCATTCCTATCAAACACTAACCCACGCCCCTTAGCACCTCATCCACCCGTCCCTTACACACCTCCAGGGAAGGTGACTCAACCCCCTCCCTGGGCAGCCTCTGCCAGTGCCCAATGACCCTTTCCGTGAAAAATGTTTTCCTAATGTCCAGCCTAATCCTCCCCTGGCGGAGCTTGAGGCCATTCCCTCTCGTCCTGTCCCCTGACACTTGGGAGAAGAGCCCAGCTCCCTCCTCTCCACAACCTCCTCTCAGGTAGTTGGAGGGAGCAATGAGGTCTCCCCTCAGCCTCCTCTTCTCCAGGCTAAACACCCCCAGCTCTCTCAGCCGTTCCTCATAAGGCCTGTTCTCCAGCCCCATCACCAGCTTCATTGATCTTCTCTGGACTCGCTCCAGAGCCTCAACATCCTTCTTGTGGTGAGGGGCCCAGAACTGAACACAGGATTCGAGGAGCGGTCTCACCAGTGCCGAGTCCAGAGGGAGAAGAACCTCCCTGGACCTGCTGGTCACACCGTTTCTGCCCAGTGGTCCTGCCTGTTCAGATCCCTTTGGAGCCTCCCTACCCTCCAGCAGATCCACACTTCCATCCAGCTTAGTGTCGTCCGCAAACTTGCTAAGGGTGCACTCGATGCCTTCATCCAGGTCATTGATAAAGACATTGAACAGGGCTGGGCCCAGCACTGAGCCCTGGGGAACCCCACTTGTCACTGGCCTCCAGCTGGATTTCACACCATTTCCCACCACTCTCTGGGCCCTCCAGCCAACCAGTTTTCCACCCAGGAGAGTGTGTGCCTGTCCAGCCCAGAGGTGACAGTTTCTCAAGCACAATGCTGGGAGAAACTCTCTCAAAGGCTTTGCTGAAGTCCAGGAAGATACATCCACAGCCTTTCCCTCATCCAGCAGCCGAGTCACTTGGTCATAGAAGGTGATCAGGTTAGTTTGGCAAGACCTGCCTTGTGTGAACCCGTGTGGACTGGGCCTGATCACCCGGTTCTCTTGCATGTGCTTCATGATAGCACTCAAGATCACCTGCTCCATGACTTTCCCTGGCACTGAGGTCAGACTGACAGGCCTGGAGTTCCCTGGATCCTCCCTGCGGCCCTTCTTGTAGACGGGCACAACATCAGCCTCCAGTCCAGTGGGACTTCCCCAGTCTTCCAGGACTGTTGGAAGATGATGGAAAGGGCTTTGGCCAGCACATCCCCCAGCTCCTTCAATACCCTTGGATGAATCCCACCCGGCCCCATAGACTTGTGGCTGCCTAGTCGGGCTAGCAAGGCTCTGACCACCTCCTCTTGGATCACGGGAGCCTCATTTTGCTCCTCTAGCTCCTGGGTTTGTACACAGACGGAACGACTTTCTTTACAATTAAAGACTGAGGCAAAGAAGGTGTTAAATACCTCAGCCTTTTCCTCATCCCCTGTCACTGTTATTCCTTCTGCATCTAATAGGGACTGTATGGTCTCCCTAGCCCTCCTTTTATTATTTATATATTTATAGAAAGATTTTTTTGTTCTCTTTCACAGACTTTGCCAATCTGATTTCTAGCTGAGCCTTAGCCCTTCTGATTTTTTCTCTACACAATCTCACTTCCCTCCTGTAGTCCACCCAAGAGGCCTGTCCCCTCTTCCAGAGCCCATAGACATTTCTCTTCTTCTTGATATCACTCAAGATCTCTCTGTTCAACCAAGCTGTTTTTTCCCCTGCCGGCTTCTTTTCCGGAACGTGGGGATGGCTTTCTCCTGAGCCGCTAGGATTTCCTTTTGGAAGAGCTCCCAGCCTTCATGGGCTTCCTTGCCCTTAAGTACTTTCTCCCATGACACTTTTGCTTCTCAAACCTTACCCTATGTGATATTGTAATAATTGTAATAAGACTAATAATCCACAATCATGGCCTTGTAATGCCGCTATTGTATAATAAACTGTACTGTAACGATACCGGGTCGTAACGCTTGGACAGCAGGTTCCATTAATTGTTTCACAAAACATGCGTGATTCCAGGAAGGACGTTGGTTGGAA
Organism: Phaenicophaeus curvirostris; assembly: GCF_032191515.1. NCBI lineage: Eukaryota > Metazoa > Chordata > Aves > Cuculiformes > Cuculidae > Phaenicophaeus > Phaenicophaeus curvirostris. Next base: position 67,223,797 of record NC_091396.1, on the reverse strand, counting down.
ATAAAAACTTGTCCACCATTCTCTACCAGCATTTTGTGGACATGTCATTTGAATCTGCTCATCAAACAGCGGCTGCAATTTGTGGCAGGGAGAGACTTTACCCATTCAATTGCTCAGCCACTTTTTCGGTCTGCGCTTTCTGCTCTCTGAATTCAGCTTGCCAAACATCTCTTGCGGCTTGTAACTCCTCTTGGGGCAGTCAAAGCACGTGAAGAGGGGCTACAGCACCTCCCATACGAGGACAGGCTGAGAGAGTTGGGGTTGTTCAGTCTGGAGCAGAGAAGGCTCTGAGGAGATCTTACCGTGACTTGAAAGGGGCCTACAGGAAAGCTGGAGAGGGACTGTTCCTAAAGGCTTGTGGTGATAGGACAAAGAGGAACGGGTATGAACTGGAGAGGGGGTGATTTAGACTAGACATTAGGAAGAATTTCTTCACCGTGACAGTGGTGAGACACTGGAACGAGTTGCCAAGGGTAGTTGTGGCTGCCCCATCCCTGGAGGTCTTCAAGGCCAGGCAGGATGGGGCCTTGGGCTGCCTGATCTAGTGGGATGTCCCTGCCCAGGGCAGGGGAGTGGGAACTGTGTCCCAACCTGACGGGCCTGCGGTGGTCAGGAGATGCATCACAGCTGTCTTGAAGGTATAGATGGACGAGCTACTGCCTACCAGGATGAGTTGCCCCTGGATCCCAAGGAAGGCACTTCAGGATCCCCATGACACAAAGGCAACGTGCACGGCTGGGGAGGGGGACAAACTATTCCCGTCGGCTCAACGTGGGAGCGCAGAGAGCTGGGGGAAGCGGTGAAAGCAGAGCCCAGTGCCCCAGTCCTTCTGGAAATGCTCCTCGGCTCTGCGGCAGCTGAGCAGCCAGCACCCTATGCCCACGGCCCCTGGGAGAGTGATGCACAGACACGCAGAGACGCAGCCTTTGTTCAAACACACCATTTATTGGCAACTTTGTACAGGGTAAATAGCCCGGAGGGAATGGATTCCCTCCAAGAGACGGGGACGGTCGCCGTGTAGGGGAAACAGGAGTCTCTGGCACAAGCCTCCTTGCAAGGGGCTCTTCAGCTGCATCGGGACCTACCGCCCCGAGTGCGCTTTTGCTCTGGAGGAGAGGTGTGGCAGCAACTCCCCGAGTGCTCACGTGCAAACCCCAGTCAAGGGTCCTTCCCTCTTCTAAGGGTCATTACTTTGTCTTTCTTTGTCCTCCTCACTTGTCCTTTGGCTCTCTTTGGCCACCTTCCCTTTTTGGAGAAGGACACTTCCAATAGGACAGTTTGTAACTTGGATGGGAAACACAGTTGAGAAAGCCCATCTTCTTCTCCATCTGCTTCTGCCTTTGACAACACCGTTCCTCATGGTTCTTAGCACAGTCTTTCTCCTGTGGTGTGTCAAGTGCCAGTCAGGCGCTTGCTTAAACTCGCAACAATACAATACACCGTCTACCTCTCCACATCACGTGTGAGGATGTCACCTGCTATCAACTGTGAGACCAACAATTAGACTCTGTGCATGGAGACCTCTTTCAACGTCTCCTCACACAGCCTTACGAATTGATATTGCAGCTGTTGGAAATCACGCAACGCCTCGGCATAGGCCGCTAGATCCTGTGTGAGGCGTTGGAAGAGATTGAGTGGCTCGGCCTTTCTGAAGGACGGCGGCAAGCTTATCTCCTCGGGCACGTTCTCATTGCCAAGGAAGAAGTGTTTGAGGCACTTCTCCTTCAGGCAGCAGTGCATGTATAGCATGATGTCTCGCAGCCGCAGTAGCACATACCTGCTGCGCCAATCTGAGAAGGGGATTGTGGTCAGGAGGTGCATGACAGCTGTCTTGAAGGTATAGGTGGAAAAGCTTGTGCCCGTCAGGACGTGGGCGCAGTAGTGAAGGCATTTGAGGTGGACACGGCCGGGTGGCACCTGCCTGGCCACATACTTGAAGAACTTTGCCTCGGCCACAGCGTAGGTCACTGGCCACGTAGTGCTTGGGGTGGAGGTGTCGTCTGGAGCCTGGCTACTTAGGAAGATGTCCGAGTCTCCGTGCTGCACCCCAAAGATCAACTCAATGAAGAAGGTTCTTCCAGAGGCACTTGTCAGCTCCAGCCTGCAGGACCGGCTGGAGGGCAGAGTCTTCATGTTGTAGCGACACAGCTGAGGCACATCCCTCCAGGCTGACGTCGTGAGGTTCTGGAACCAGTGGGCAGTTTTGTGCACATCTAGGTAGCAGCCTGTGCAGAGGGTGTGTAGGAGGCTGGGGTCCTGGTTTTTTGTGATGTCCTTCCGAGAATGGTGGAGGAAGCAGGTCATGTTCTCCTTCATCTGCTGCCCTGTGCAGGTGCACTCCAGCTCCACGTGGATGCGGGGGTCTCCTGCTGGCATCTCCCTTGCGGTGCCAAGCTCCAGGTTGAAGGTGTGGCCGCGAGGTGCCTTCAGGGGCAGGAGCAGCTGGTGGACAGCATCACCATCACAGGGAAACCAGCCTTCGAAGGAAGTGCCCACACTGATGGCTTGTGGCGGCACAGGGTAGAAACTCTCACACAACTGCTTGTGGACGACCGAGAGGAGTTCATCCACCAGATCCTCCACCACCAGGCAACTGTACATCACATACTGCACTGGCCTGCAAGAGCGCCTTTCAGAAATCCCAACCCGATCCCTCTCATCATCAGAACCTTCTCCTTCACTTTCTTCCTCCTCCTCTTCAACCTCCTTCTCTTCCTCCTCCACCTCCTCTTCTTCCTCCTCCTCCTCCTCCACCTTCAACGTTTTGCAGCCAGCTCTTTCCTCAGCGCTGCTGCTGTCTGCCGCACGGCTCCTTTTCCTAAAGCACCAGCAGAGGCCCAAGAGCAGGACCAGGCCTCCAGCAATCACCCAGAGGTGCCACTGCTGCAAGGCAGTAGAGTGCAGTGTTACCCTGGCAACGTCCCACTGCTTCTGTGTCTTCAGCTCCAGGGACCTCTCCTCTACCACCTGCCATAGCCGAGCCGCCTCCTTCTCCAGAAACAGGGCATGCCGTGCAATGCGCTCACGCGTGGCCTCATCCAGATCATCACCAGCCATCGGCAGGCCCGGGATGAGGGATAGGAACACACGGATGAGGAATGCTGTGGCAGCCATGGCCTGCAGGAGGAAGGAGAAGAGGGCTTCAGAGGGGCTGGGCTGGAGGGAGCTGGTGGCAGGGGAGAGGGACCTTTGGGGCAGGCAGGAGTGGGGACGAGGCAGCTGGGAGGCAGCGATGCCTTTGAACTGCTCCCTGCCCAAGGTGCTCCTGCCAGCGTCAGGGTCCTCGGTGCTGGGACAGAGCCGACCCTCCCTGGGACCCACGGTTCGGCCCCAGCCCTCGTCCAGCCCAGCCTCCCGCCACGTGTGCACTCACCACTCTCCCACGCCGCAATGGCCAGGGCTGCCTGTCGGTGCCTTTATAACCTACCCCGTGGTCCCTCGTCCTTTGTGATGTCACAGGCACCGGAGCACACCACGGGAACCGGAGCACACCACGGGAACCGGAGCACACCACGGGCTCACCCCCCAGCCAGCCCCAGCCTTTGCCCCCCGGCTCAGCGACTTTCACCTGTCCATTCCCTGCTCCTGCTGGCCACACCATTTCTGACCCACGCCAGGATGCTCTTGCCCGTCTTGGCCTCCGGAAACCCTACTGCCTCATGCTCAGCCACTGTTGACCTGCATCACCAGGTGCTTTTCCTCCAGGCAGCTTTCCAGCGGCTCTTTCCCAGCCCTGGAGTGATTCATGGGGCAGTTGTGACTGAAGTGCTGGCCCCGGGATTCTGCCTTTTGGAACCCCATAGAATCGACCTGGGACCATAATCTGTCCTGTCCCCATCCCACTGGAGAGGCTTCTTGCCCTCAAGCACGCCAACATGAATGAACCAGCAGTGGCCCAGGTGGCCAAGAAGGCCAAAGGCATCTTGGCTTGGATCAGAAACAGCGTGACCAGCAGGTCCAGGGAGGTTCTTCTCCCTCTGGACTCGGCACTGGTGAGACCGCTCCTCGAATCCTGTGTTCAGTTCTGGGCCCCTCACCACAAGAAGGATGTTGAGGCTCTGGAGCGAGTCCAGAGAAGATCAACGAAGCTGGTGATGGGGCTGGAGAACAGGCCTTATGAGGAACGGCTGAGAGAGCTGGGGGTGTTAAGCCTGGAGAAGAGGAGGCTGAGGGGAGACCTCATTGCTCTCTATAACTACCTGAGAGGAGGTTGTGGAGAGGAGGGAGCTGGCCTCTTCTCCCAGGTGACAGGGGAGGACGAGGGGGAATAGCCTCAAGCTCCGCCAGGTGAGGTTTAGTCTGGAAATTAGGAAAAAATTTTTCACGGAAAGGGTCATTGGGCACTGGCAGAGGCTGCCCAGGGAGGGGGTTGAGCCACCTTCCCTGGAGCTGTTTGAGGGACAGGTGGACGAGGTGCTGAGGGGCATGGTTTAGTGGTTGATAAGAATGGTTGGACTGGATGATCTGGTGGGTCTTTTCCAACCTAGTGATTGTATGATTCTATGATTCTAATTTTGTGTCATCTGCGGAGTTACCTAGGGAGCACTGAATCCCCTCATCCAGATGAACAATAAAGATCTTAAACAAGACTGGCCCCAACACTGAGCCCTGGACAATACCGCTTGTGACCGGCCACCAAAGGATTGAATTCCCTTCCCAACCACACCCTGGGCTCCACCATCCAGTCAGTGTTTTACCCACCTAAGTGCACACCTAAGCCATGAGCTGCCAGTTCCTCTAGGAGAAGGCAGTGGCAAACGGTGTCAAAGGCTTTACTGAAGTGCAGGTAGAAAACATCCACAGCTTCTCCCTCAGGCACCGAGCGGGTCAGCTGGTCATAGAAGGAGATCAGACAGGTCAAGCAGGACAGTCCTTTCATGAACCCGTGCTGGCTGAGCCTAATCCCCTGCTTGTGGTGCACGTGCTTGGTGAGCACAGTCAAGGGGACTGCAGCAGGATGCAGGGTGGCAATCAAAATGTCTGCAGCAAATCAAGTCTCCTGCACACCAGGGCTGACTCTGTCTTCTTCGGATCCCACGTCCGGCTTAGAATCATAGAAGCATCAAATAACCACGTTGGAAGAGACCCACCGGATCATCCAGTCCAACCATTCCTATCAAACACTAACCCACGCCCCTTAGCACCTCATCCACCCGTCCCTTACACACCTCCAGGGAAGGTGACTCAACCCCCTCCCTGGGCAGCCTCTGCCAGTGCCCAATGACCCTTTCCGTGAAAAATGTTTTCCTAATGTCCAGCCTAATCCTCCCCTGGCGGAGCTTGAGGCCATTCCCTCTCGTCCTGTCCCCTGACACTTGGGAGAAGAGCCCAGCTCCCTCCTCTCCACAACCTCCTCTCAGGTAGTTGGAGGGAGCAATGAGGTCTCCCCTCAGCCTCCTCTTCTCCAGGCTAAACACCCCCAGCTCTCTCAGCCGTTCCTCATAAGGCCTGTTCTCCAGCCCCATCACCAGCTTCATTGATCTTCTCTGGACTCGCTCCAGAGCCTCAACATCCTTCTTGTGGTGAGGGGCCCAGAACTGAACACAGGATTCGAGGAGCGGTCTCACCAGTGCCGAGTCCAGAGGGAGAAGAACCTCCCTGGACCTGCTGGTCACACCGTTTCTGCCCAGTGGTCCTGCCTGTTCAGATCCCTTTGGAGCCTCCCTACCCTCCAGCAGATCCACACTTCCATCCAGCCTAGTGTCGTCCGCAAACTTGCTAAGGGTGCACTCGATGCCTTCATCCAGGTCATTGATAAAGACATTGAACAGGGCTGGACCCAGCACTGAGCCCTGGGGAACCCCACTTGTCACTGGCCTCCAGCTGGATTTCACACCATTTCCCACCACTCTCTGGGCCCTCCAGCCAACCAGTTTTCCACCCAGGAGAGTGTGTGCCTGTCCAGCCCAGAGGTGACAGTTTCTCAAGCACAATGCTGGGAGAAACTCTCTCAAAGGCTTTGCTGAAGTCCAGGAAGATACATCCACAGCCTTTCCCTCATCCAGCAGCCGAGTCACTTGGTCATAGAAGGTGATCAGGTTAGTTTGGCAAGACCTGCCTTGTGTGAACCCGTGTGGACTGGGCCTGATCACCCGGTTCTCTTGCATGTGCTTCATGATAGCACTCAAGATCACCTGCTCCATGACTTTCCCTGGCACTGAGGTCAGACTGACAGGCCTGGAGTTCCCTGGATCCTCCCTGCGGCCCTTCTTGTAGACGGGCACAACATCAGCCTCCAGTCCAGTGGGACTTCCCCAGTCTTCCAGGACTGTTGGAAGATGATGGAAAGGGCTTTGGCCAGCACATCCCCCAGCTCCTTCAATACACTTGGATGAATCCCACCCGGCCCCATAGACTTGTGGCTGCCTAGTCGGGCTAGCAAGGCTCTGACCACCTCCTCTTGGATCACGGGAGCCTCATTTTGCTCCTCTAGCTCCTGGGTTTGTACACAGACGGAACGACTTTCTTTACAATTAAAGACTGAGGCAAAGAAGGTGTTAAATACCTCAGCCTTTTCCTCATCCCCTGTCACTGTTATTCCTTCTGCATCTAATAGGGACTGTATGGTCTCCCTAGCCCTCCTTTTATTATTTATATATTTATAGAAAGATTTTTTTGTTCTCTTTCACAGACTTTGCCAATCTGATTTCTAGCTGAGCCTTAGCCCTTCTGATTTTTTCTCTACACAATCTCACTTCCCTCCTGTAGTCCACCCTAGAGGCCTGTCCCCTCTTCCAGAGCCCATAGACATTTCTCTTCTTCTTGATATCACTCAAGATCTCTCTGTTCAACCAAGCTGTTTTTTCCCCTGCCGGCTTCTTTTCCGGAACGTGGGGATGGCTTTCTCCTGAGCCGCTAGGATTTCCTTTTGGAAGAGCTCCCAGCCTTCATGGGCTTCCTTGCCCTTAAGTACTTTCTCCCATGACACTTTTGCTTCTCAAACCTTACCCTATGTGATATTGTAATAATTGTAATAAGACTAATAATCCACAATCATGGCCTTGTAATGCCGCTATTGTATAATAAACTGTACTGTAACGATACGGGGTCGTAACGCTTGGACAGCAGGTTCCATTAATTGTTTCACAAAACATGCGTGATTCCAGGAAGGACGTTGGTTGGAAATAACAACTTGTCCACCATTGTCTACCAGCATTTTGTGGACATGTCATTTGAATCTGCTCATCAAACAGCGGCTGCAATTTGTGGCAGGGAGAGACTTTACCCATTCAATTGCTCAGCCACTTTTTCGGTCTGCGCTTTCTGCTCTCTGAATTCAGCTTGCCAAACATCTCTTGCGGCTTGTAACTCCTCTTGGGGCAGTCAAAGCACGTGAAGAGGGGCTACAGCACCTCCCATACGAGGACAGGCTGAGAGAGTTGGGGTTGTTCAGTCTGGAGCAGAGAAGGCTCTGAGGAGATCTTACCGTGACTTGAAAGGGGCCTACAGGAAAGCTGGAGAGGGACTGTTCCTAAAGGCTTGTGGTGATAGGACAAAGAGGAACGGGTATGAACTGGAGAGGGGGTGATTTAGACTAGACATTAGGAAGGATTTCTTCACCGTGACAGTGGTGAGACACTGGAATGGGTTGCCAAGGGTAGTGGTGGCTGCCCCATCCCTGGAGGTCTTCAAGGCCAGGCTGGATGGGGCCTTGGGCTGCCTGATCTAGTGGGATGTCCCTGCCCAGGGCAGGGGAGTGGGACCTGTGTCCCAACCTGACGGGCCTGCGGTGGTCAGGAGATGCATCACAGCTGTCTTGAAGGTATAGATGGACATGCTACTGCCTACCAGGATGAGTTGCCCCTGGATCCCAAGGAAGGCACTTCAGGATCCCCATGACACAAAGGCAACGTGCACAGCTGGGGAGGGGGACAAACTATTCCCGTCGGTTCAACGTGGGAGCGCAGAGAGCTGGGGGAAGCGGTGAAAGCAGAGCCCAGTGCCCCAGTCCTTCTGGAAATGCTCCTCGGCTCTGCGGCAGCTGAGCAGCCAGCACCCTATGCCCACGGCCCCTGGGAGAGTGATGCACAGACACGCAGAGACGCAGCCTTTGTTCAAACACACCATTTATTGGCAACTTTGTACAGGGTAAATAGCCCGGAGGGAATGGATTCCCTCCAAGAGACGGGGACGGTCGCCGTGTAGGGGAAACAGGAGTCTCTGGCACAAGCCTCCTCGCAAGGGGCTCTTCAGCTGCATCGGGACCTACCGCCCCGAGTGCGCTTTTGCTCTGGAGGAGAGGTGTGGCAGCAACTCCCCGAGTGCTCACGTGCAAACCCCAGTCAAGGGTCCTTCCCTCTTCTAAGGGTCATTACTTTGTCTTTCTTTGTCCTCCTCACTTGTCCTTTGGCTCTCTTTGGCCACCTTCCCTTTTTGGAGAAGGACACTTCCAATAGGACAGTTTGTAACTTGGATGGGAAACACAGTTGAGAAAGCCCATCTTCTTCTCCATCTGCTTCTGCCTTTGACAACACCGTTCCTCATGGTTCTTAGCACAGTCTTTCTCCTGTGGTGTGTCAAGTGCCAGTCAGGCGCTTGCTTAAACTCGCAACAATACAATACACCGTCTACCTCTCCACATCACGTGTGAGGATGTCACCTGCTATCAACTGTGAGACCAACAATTAGACTCTGTGCATGGAGACCTCTTTCAACGTCTCCTCACACAGCCTTACGAATTGATATTGCAGCTGTTGGAAATCACGCAACGCCTCGGCATAGGCCGCTAGATCCTGTGTGAGGCGTTGGAAGAGGTTGAGTGGCTCGGCCTTTCTGAAGGACGGCGGCAAGCTTATCTCCTCGGGCACGTTCTCATTGCCAAGGAAGAAGTGTTTGAGGCACTTCTCCTTCAGGCAGCAGTGCATGTATAGCATGATGTCTCGCAGCCGCAGTAGCACATACCTGCTGCGCCAATCTGAGAAGGGGATTGTGGTCAGGAGGTGCATGACAGCTGTCTTGAAGGTATAGGTGGAAAAGCTTGTGCCCGTCAGGACGTGGGCGCAGTAGTGAAGGCATTTGAGGTGGACACGGCCGGGTGGCACCTGCCTGGCCACATACTTGAAGAACTTTGCCTCGGCCACAGCGTAGGTCACTGGCCACGTAGTGCTTGGGGTGGAGGTGTCGTCTGGAGCCTGGCTACTTAGGAAGATGTCCGAGTCTCCGTGCTGCACCCCAAAGATCAACTCAATGAAGAAGGTTCTTCCAGAGGCACTTGTCAGCTCCAGCCTGCAGGACCGGCTGGAGGGCAGAGTCTTCATGTTGTAGCGACACAGCTGAGGCACATCCCTCCAGGCTGACATCGTGAGGTTCTGGAACCAGTGGGCAGTTTTGTGCACATCTAGGTAGCAGCCTGTGCAGAGGGTGTGTAGGAGGCTGGGGTCCTGGTTTTTTGTGATGTCCTTCCGAGAATGGTGGAGGAAGCAGGTCATGTTCTCCTTCATCTGCTGCCCTGTGCAGGTGCACTCCAGCTCCACGTGGATGCGGGGGTCTCCTGCTGGCATCTCCCTTGCGGTGCCAAGCTCCAGGTTGAAGGTGTGGCCGCGAGGTGCCTTCAGGGGCAGGAGCAGCTGGTGGACAGCATCACCATCACAGGGAAACCAGCCTTCGAAGGAAGTGCCCACACTGATGGCTTGTGGCGGCACAGGGTAGAAACTCTCACACAACTGCTTGTGGACGACCGAGAGGAGTTCATCCACCAGATCCTCCACCACCAGGCAACTGTACATCACATACTGCACTGGCCTGCAAGAGCGCCTTTCAGAAATCCCAACCCGATCCCTCTCATCATCAGAACCTTCTCCTTCACTTTCTTCCTCCTCCTCTTCAACCTCCTTCTCTTCCTCCTCCACCTCCTCTTCTTCCTCCTCCTCCTCCTCCACCTTCAACGTTTTGCAGCCAGCCCTTTCCTCAGCGCTGCTGCTGTCTGCCGCACGGCTCCTTTTCCTAAAGCACCAGCAGAGGCCCAAGAGCAGGACCAGGCCTCCAGCAATCACCCAGAGGTGCCACTGCTGCAAGGCAGTAGAGTGCAGTGCTACCCTGGCAACGTCCCACTGCTTCTGTGTCTTCAGCTCCAGGGACCTCTCCTCTACCACCTGCCATAGCCGAGCCGCCTCCTTCTCCAGAAACAGGGCATGCCGTGCCATGCGCTCACGCGTGGCCTCATCCAGATCATCACCAGCCATCGGCAGGCCCGGGATGAGGGATAGGAACACACGGACGAGGAATGCTGTGGCAGCCATGGCCTGCAGGAGGAAGGAGAAGAGGGCTTCAGAGGGGCTGGGCTGGAGGGAGCTGGTGGCAGGGGAGAGGGACCTTTGGGGCAGGCAGGAGTGGGGACGGGGCAGCTGGGAGGCAGCGATGCCTTTGAACCGCTCCCTGCCCAAGGTGCTCCTGCCAGCGTCAGGGGCCTCGGTGCTGGGACAGAGCCGACCCTCCCTGGGACCCACGGTTCGGCCCCAGCCCTCGTCCAGCCCAGCCTCCCGCCACGTGTGCACTCACCACTCTCCCACGCCGCAATGGCCAGGGCTGCCTGTCGGTGCCTTTATAACCTACCCCGTGGTCCCTTGTCCTTTGTGATGTCACAGGCACCGGAGCACACCACGGGAACCGGAGCACACCACGGGAACCGGAGCACACCACGGGCTCACCCCCCAGCCAGCCCCAGCCTTTGCCCCCCCGGCTCAGCGACTTTCACCTGTCCCTTCCCTGCTCCTGCTGGCCACACCATTTCTGACCCACGCCAGGATGCTCTTGCCCGTCTTGGCCACCGGAACCCCTACTGCCTCATGCTCAGCCACTGTTGACCTGCACCACCAGGTGCTTTTCCTCCAGGCAGCTTTCCAGCGGCTCTTTCCCAGCCCTGGAGTGATTCATGGGGCAGTTGTGACTGAAGTGCTGGCCCCGGGATTCTGCCTTTTTGAACCCCATAGAATCGACCTGGGACCATAATCCGTCCTGTCCCCATCCCACTGGAGAGGCTTCTTGCCCTCAAGCACGCCAACATGAATGAGCCAGCAGTGGCCCAGGTGGCCAAGAAGGCCAAAGGCATCTTGGCTCGGATCAGAAACGGCGTGACCAGCGGGTCCAGGGAGGTTCTTCTCCCTCTGGACTCGGCACTGGTGAGACCGCTCCTCGAATCCTGTGTTCAGTTCTGGGCCCCTCACCACAAGAAGGATGTTGAGGCTCTGGAGCGAGTCCAGAGAAGATCAATGAAGCTGGTGAGGGGGCTGGAGAACAGGCCTTATGAGGAGCGGCTGAGAGAGCTGGGGGTGTTTAGCCTGGAGAAGAGGAGGCTGAGGGGAGACCTCATTGCTCTCTATAACTACCTGAGAGGAGGTTGTGGAGAGGAGGGAGCTGGCCTCTTCTCCCAGGTGACAGGGGAGGACGAGGGGGAATGGCCTCAAGCTCCACCAGGGGAGGGTCAGGCTGGAAATTAGGAAAAAATTTTTCACGGAAAGGGTCATTGGGCACTGGCAGAGGCTGCCCAGGGAGGGGGTTGAGCCACCTTCCCTGGAGCTGTTTGAGGGACAGGTGGACGAGGTGCTGAGGGGCATGGTTTAGTGGTTGATAAGAATGGTTGGACTGGATGATCTGGTGGGTCTTTTCCAACCTAGTGATTGTATGATTCTATGATTCTAATTTTGTGTCATCTGCGGAGTTACCTAGGGAGCACTGAATCCCCTCATCCAGATGAACAATAAAGATCTTAAACAAGACTGGCCCCAACACTGAGCCCTGGACAATACCGCTTGTGACCGGCCACCAAAGGATTGAATTCCCTTCCCAACCACACCCTGGGCTCCACCATCCAGTCAGTGTTTTACCCACCTAAGTGCACACCTAAGCCATGAGCTGCCAGTTCCTCTAGGAGAAGGCAGTGGCAAACGGTGTCAAAGGCTTTACTGAAGTGCAGGTAGAAAACATCCACAGCTTCTCCCTCAGGCACCGAGCGGGTCAGCTGGTCATAGAAGGAGATCAGACAGGTCAAGCAGGACAGTCCTTTCATGAACCCGTGCTGGCTGAGCCTAATCCCCTGCTTGTGGTGCACGTGCTTGGTGAGCACAGTCAAGGGGACTGCAGCAGGATGCAGGGTGGCAATCAAAATGTCTGCAGCAAATCAAGTCTCCTGCACACCAGGGCTGACTCTGTCTTCTTCGGATCCCACGTCCAGCTTAGAATCATAGAAGTATCAAATAACCACGTTGGAAGAGACCCACCGGATCATCAAGGCCAACCATTCCTATCAAACACTAACCCATGCCCCTTAGCACCTCATCCACCCGTCCCTTACACACCTCCAGGGAAGGTGACTCAACCCCCTCCCTGGGCAGCCTCTGCCAGGGACCAATGACCCTTTCCGTGAAAAATGTTTTCCTAATGTCCAGCCTAATCCTCCCCTGGCCGAGCTTGAGGCCATTCCCTCTCGTCCTGTCCCCTGACACTTGGGAGAAGAGCCCAGCTCCCTCCTCTCCACAACCTCCTCTCAGGTAGTTGGAGGGAGCAATGAGGTCTCCCCTCAGCCTCCTCTTCTCCAGGCTAAACACCCCCAGCTCTCTCAGCCGTTCCTCATAAGGCCTGTTCTCCATCTCCTTCACCAGCTGATCCAAGCCAAGATGCCTTTGGCCTTCTTGGCCACCTGGGCACACTGCTGGCTCATATTCAGTTGGCTGTCAACCAACACCCCCAGGTCCCTCTCCTCCAGGCAGCTTTCTAGACAGACTTCTCCTAGTCTGTAGCACTGCATAGGGTTGTGCTCCAAGTGCAGGACGTGGCATTTGGCCTTGTTAAACCTCATGCCGTTGCACTCTGCCCAGCGTTCCAGACTGTTCAGATCCCTTTGGAGCCTCCCTACCCTCCAGCAGATCCACACTTCCATCCAGCTTAGTGTCGCCCGCAAACTTGCTAAGGGTGCACTCGATGCCTTCATCCAGGTCATTGATAAAGACATTGAACAGGGCTGGGCCCAGCACTGAGCCCTGGGGAACCCCACTTGTCACTGGCCTCCAGCTGGATTTCACACCATTTCCCACCACTCTCTGGGCCCGGTCAGCCAACCAGTTTTCCACCCAGGAGAGTGTGCGCCTGTCCAGCCCAGAGGTGACAGTTTCTCAAGCACAATGCTGGGAGAAACTCTCTCAAAGGCTTTGCTGAAGCCCAGGAAGATACATCCACAGCCTTTCCCTCGTCCAGCAGCCGAGTCACTTGGTCATAGAAGGTGATCAGGTTAGTTTGGCAAGACCTGCCTTGTGTGAACCCGTGTGGACTGGGCCTGATCACCCGGTTCTCTTGCATGTGCTTCATGATAGCACTCAAGATCACCTGCTCCATGACTTTCCCTGGCACTGAGGTCAGACTGACAGGCCTGGAGTTCCCTGGATCCTCCCTGCGGCCCTTCTTGTAGACGGGCACAACATCAGCCTCCAGTCCAGTGGGACTTCCCCAGTCTTCCAGGACTGTTGGAAGATGATGGAAACTGCTTTGGCCAGCACATCCCCCAGCTCCTTCAATACACTTGGATGAATCCCACCCGGCCCCATAGACTTGTGGCTGCCTAGTCGGGCTAGCAAGGCTCTGACCACCTCCTCTTGGATCACGGGAGCCTCATTTTGCTCCTCTAGCTCCTGGGTTTGTACACAGACGGAACGACTTTCTTTACAATTAAAGACTGAGGCAAAGAAGGTGTTAAATACCTCAGCCTTTTCCTCATCCCCTGTCACTGTTATTCCTTCTGCATCTAATAGGGACTGTATGGTCTCCCTAGCCCTCCTTTTATTATTTATATATTTATAGAAAGATTTTTTTGTTCTCTTTCACAGACTTTGCCAATCTGATTTCTAGTTGAGCCTTAGCCCTTCTGATTTTTTCTCTACACAATCTCACTTCCCTCGTCTTCCATCCAAGAGTGATTGCCAAAACGAAATAAAAATCTGATATGAGTTAACATACAGCAGGGAGAGCTTTCTGCTGCTGCACAAGTTCTCTGCACCCTTTCGAATCAGGTGCTCACCTGCAAAGCCTTCACTGGGCCATTTCCATCTCAGACTCCACCCCTGCATCCCAAGATGCTGTGTGGCACTGAGGCAAGCAGGTCTGAGGTGCACGGAACCACATGTAACCACCCAGGCACAGTGAAATTAGGGTACTTCACCCTGGCTTAATCTTTACCCATTCCATCAGGTGATAGGTCTCATACTCTTTATACAGTCCCATGCAGCGATTTCTAATGTTTACCTATATAAGAAATGCTACCATATAATCACAAGCATCCTCAGTTAGGCTGGACCCAACTATTGCAAGCCTAGCTGTTAGCACTAGATGTTCCAGCTTCCAGGAGCAGCCACTTGGCTCTCACCCAGTTTGAATGCAGCTCCCCAGGAAGACAGCACCCCTGGCCCAGCCTGTGCCAAACACAAGGGCTGCTTGGTAGTCCCACTCTGTGGTTTCTGGAGAAAAGTTAGCAAGGACTGCTAACTAAGGCTGCCAAGCATCACTGCACCTCAACCCTGCCTAGCCCAGCCCCACCTTGCAGCGTAGCACCACGGAGAACCATCCATCTACCACTCTTGAAACCCTCACCTTCCAAGCTCCAAAAGGCATGAGATGGGCCTGTTGGGACTCTTGGCACATGAAGATTTTGATATTCCTCCTGTAGGGACAGGAAAGGCACCTGCTCATTGATTACATGATCTCCTGGGATCTCTTCTGGCCCCATCTTTCCACAATTAATCACCACCGCCTGCTGTCAGGATGGTTTTGTGATGCTGGCAGCTATTTCCCAGCAGCAAGACTGAGGTCAAACACCAGGCAGTTGTTGACACCAATTAGTTCTGGCTTAAATGGCCCAAATTATCTGTTCCTTTTGCAATCTAAGACAACCAATAATAACAACAACATAGCAGCAACTCGAAAGAAATAAACAAACGAAAAACACATCCTCTTAAAACACATTAGCTTCTGTTACTGTCATGGTACCACTGTAAGACCCAGTGCATTCTCTATTCTTATGTTCCAGTGATATCTCATGAGACAGACAACCTACCACACACTGCAGCCACATCAAAAAGTGAAAGGCCACTCACAAGCTTCCAGCACCAGCTCTTCTGGTGTGTTCTTCTTCACCTAGAATTCAATTTGGCTTCCCCATCCTGTGTTTTACCCCTTAACTACAGAGGGTCCATCAGGGGCCCATGGCACTGCTGGGTACATTTGAGTGCATGAAAAACTCCTAAGGGATATTGATTTCTTTGAGTCATTTGCACTCAACTCCACATATCATCTTAGAAATATCTGCTTTTTAAGCTATATGGTAATGCACACTGTGCATCTGAGATTAGAATATGGCCCTGAGGAAAAAAATGCTCTTCTCTCTTTACAGCTGACAATGCATAGCTTATTTTTCTAAGCTCCTCGTTTTCAAGAGATTCAAATCCAGTGTTTGGCAGACACAGTTTCAAGGGAGATCTCCGAAGTTGGTTTGGCTTTGAGCATCACCATTTCTATCTTCAGGGTGCAAGCATTCACTGGGTGACATTGACCTGTGGCTTCTATGTCCAAAGGCAGATTGAGCAGTTCAAAACAAGGTGAAGAAACCTTCAGCCCTCCAACAAGCAGCCTCAGAAGTCTCTGGGGAGATACACTGTGAGAGGATGCTCTTGGAAACCCCAAAAAGATTGCTCTGCTCCTGTGGCTTCCATTTATTGCTTTGAAATAGTCCATCACCCACCACCTCCTGCCACCTTATACCACTAATGTTAGACCTAGCATCCACAGGTCCAAAGGGAGAGACTTAGAATCATAAAATCATTAAGGTTGGAAAAAGATCTCTAAGACCATGAAGTCCAACCATAAACACAACACCAACATGCCCACCAAACCATACCCTGAATGTGCCATGCCCATATATTTTTGAACATGTGCAGGGAAGGAGACTCCACCACTCTCCTAGGCAGCCTGCTCCAACGTTTCACCACTCTTTCAGTAAATAAATCTGTCTTAATATCTAATCTAAACCTGTCCTGGTGCAACTTGAGGCCATATCCTCTTGTCCTATCACTTGTTACTTGGGAGAAGAGACCAACGCTCACCTCTCTACAACCTCTTTTCAGGCAGATGCAATAGGGTCCCCTCTCAGCGTCCTCTTCTCCAGGCTACACAATCCCAGTTCCCTCAGCTGCTCGTCATAAGACTTGTTCTCCAGACTTTCTCTGTAGGTTATTGATCACCTCTTTTGACTATCCACCCCTCCGTCTTTTATTACTAAATAGTTCCATACAATTCCCATCCTTTCTCTTAAACCACAATATACAGATTTTTTTAAAGATTAACAAACCCCCTGAGAGAATGGGGAAATAAAACATCTTTTTTTTTGCTAACCTTATGGAACCCGAAGAACTGGTCTTTCCTGCACAAACAGGTTCCATCTCATGTCAAAATAAAGTATATACATGTCTTCTTCTCCAGCCCAATGAAGAAACGGCGCCTTTAAACTGCATCACTAACATCTCTACACAAATACAACTCCGAAAGTAGAACAAATTGGGCAATAAAAACATGAAATAAAGAAGCTGTTGTAAATGGGCACATCATCAGCACACAGGGAAGCGGACCAAGAGCCCCAAGACTGTGTGGACTTAGACTGCCACGTAGAGTGTGCTTGTAGAGTCTACCATTCTCTTGGCCTGCTCCTGCCCAGCCTCTAGCCTGCAACGATAATGAATTAAGTTCTGCCTGCAGTAGATGTGGCTATTTCATCTTGGCAGCACGAATGTTGCTAAGTGAAAGCACGTCTTTCTGAACTGCCTTGCTCATGGGAACCATTTAATCATTATAGAGCAATTATAGAGGTCTTTATTCAGTTGTTCCTTAAGTCCTCATTCAGGCAAACCTATTTCAATGGGAACTGTGCCTGAAAGGGACTCATCAAAACCTGACCAGGAAATGGCCAGTAAGAGTAACCTATTTCCAAGAGAGAAAAACTCGTGCATTACATCCATAATGGGTAACTTCTTATGAATACACCTATTGAAGTATGTTATATTCATTAAACTCCATTTGGAGAGGAAGGGTAACCTTCCAGTTAACACAATTTCTACGGGCTCATGAGAGCTAGGTTCTGTTCTTGGCTTTGACGTAGACACCCCCTGTGACCATGACCACACCACTTAGTAATTCTACCTTGGATTTAGTGAAATAGGTAATAAATTGGGACAGTAGTAAGCGTCAGTTTAAGTGTATTTGTGGACTGCAGCTCCTAGTTGCCTTCTCTGCAAAACATCAAAGAATAGACCAGCTCTCCTTTTTTTTTTTTTTTAACATGTATTTTTTTTCCGATCACATCTTGAGGCAGGGCTGGTCTTTTCTTCTGTGTACATCATACCATATGTCTTTAATAAGGGCTGTGCTGTAACACAGAGCAGTAATACTAATTGTTATCGATACAAGCAAACAATGCTGTGCTTTTGTGGCAAATGTCCACTAGGAGCTTGACTGAGACCATCAACATTTCATTTGGGACTTAAGCCCCATTTGAACTTGTCTCCCAACGCGAGAGTTTACAAACACAATTTAGTCCCTATTTGAGTAGTGCTTTGAAGATGTAAAGTGCTAAATTGTGTATCTGTGTGTATGAGAGACAGAGACAGAATGTGTAATTTCTTTCTGCATTCAGGGAACACAAGATTTCCTTTTTTTCCCGTCTTTTTGGAAGCAAGTTTACTGCTGAGACTATTAGAGAAAATGCAAATGTGCAGACTGTTTGTTAAGGCTCCAGGAGAGAAAGCCCAGGCAGTTGTTACCATGAGTATTTCTAGGAAAATGGGAAATCTTTGTCTTTAAGTGTATTTATTCGGCTAAAGAAAGTTTGCACATCTTGTGGAGAATGGTTCTGGAGGAAATTAAATTTCAGCTGCACCTCCATATCACTTCTACACCCGCCAGTTCTTTCTACCAGCTAGTGATGTCCTGCACCACGAATGCATTTGCTATGGTCACTAATGCTAGACAAGTGTTATTGTGCAAGCACTATGTTTTTTCTTATATTTATCCAAGAAAAGAAGACAACAGCTCTACTCCTGCACACAACAGATTGCCTGTTGTAGCAGAACCCACCAGGAAAGTTCCTGAAAGCACAGAGAGGAAACATGAGGAAGTTTTGAAGCAGAGTCAAAAAAAAATGAAGTTATATTATATGTCTATATAGGCTGGTGTAGCTGGATCCAAGGTCAACATATCACAAGCCATGTTTGGTCCAGAAGACATGGAGCTATATTAGTGCTTATTAGTGCTTATTAACTTGGACACAGCCTGGTGCTAACGTGTCTATATAGCTTTCAAACTGGTTGTAGCTTCCATCCATCTAGGTTGGAGAAGAGTCATTGGTGTGATCTCTGTGTCCCCATTTTATTGCATTTCTCTCCACACTTGCTTTCAATCTATGAAATCACTGATCTGTAAAAATGCTTCCACCAAAGGACAGTTGGTATCCTGAGGGAGAGGGAGGTTGCAAGGTTTGTGGCCATAGATAGAAGATCGAAGATATGAAGAAGCTGGAGTTTAAAATAAAACAAACTGAAGAGGTAAAAGCTTTATCCTTTTATGTAGTTGGTTGGCAAAAGAGGATGTGAGAATGGAAAATGGGCAAGAGAGACAGAAAAATGAGGGACATACAGACTTTGACAGTGACCTTGGAAACAGAAAACTGAGCAAAGCCAGAGGATGACTGTGCACAACACATCTGTCATGAAAGACAATCTGTGGTCAACTGAACTGCACAGCAAGTTAATGCAACAATCACAAACTGTTCTGATTATGTATACTTCCTAAACTAAATATTTTGACCCCTCTGTTTGAAATAAATGCTTCCATTTCAAAATATACCTAAATTTTATTTAAAAATTTTAATCCTAGGAGTCAAATCCAAAAATAAAATCCTTCAAATGGCACGGTCATATGTTGGCTCAAAGGCATTTAATTCCATTAAAGATGTTTTTCCTACTCATTAGAATATTGAAAACTTTTAAAAGAACTATATGACCCAAAATATTTTTCCCATTTTTCATTTATCATCACTGACACCTCCTGCCTTCAAATCCCTGTTTTCAGAAAGATTTATCATTGATTTTCTTGGAAGGTCAGCCATGAGCCGGTATGTTAGCATTACCGATCTTTTCCTTCCACAAAACATAATCATCTATTATGAATATATTCCCAGCAATTGTTCTATAAGGATTCTGGAGGCCAGAGCCTCAGCAGGCACAAGTCAATGCACTTTTCAACAAGTCACCAACGAATGAGAGTCAATGAACTCTTTTACCGTACCACAATAACTTCAGTAAGGATGAGAGCCGGCCAACTTTCCTTAGACGTTCGCCTTCTAATGATGGGATGCGAGTCAGTAGCAGCAAGAAGGATAAGCAAGTTCCCATACTGCCCCAACACATGAGCATCTCAACAACAAGACGTGAAGGCAGAGACAATGTCACATTATCAAAGCATTGCCAACATATTACAAGTGGAGGGTCAGACAAATAGAAGCGGTTGTAGATTTGGCTCTCCTGAACAGTGATGTGGTTTTTTATGGGTGAGTGGTTTTCGCTTTATTTTTGGTGTTGCATTTTTACATGTCCCAGATATTAGGCATTCACTTCTAGGAAACATCTGATGCTCTTCTAATTTGTGCATAATATTTTCTACATTCCTTGAAAAGGTATGTTACTTACATTTCAACAACACCAGGAAAGCCCAGCTGGAATCAGCATCGTGTCATGTTACACTTCACAGAGTTACCAGAGGTGATCCCTAATTCAAAGTTACAACATACAGGATAAACAGGATTGGAGGAACCACAAGTTAATACAGCCAGCATTAGATTCCAGTGCTATGTTTCATCTGCCTGAGTAGATTGGATATTAGGAAAAATTTATTTACTGACAGAAGGGTGAAGCATTGGAAGAGGCTGCCTAGGGTAGTGGTGGAGTCACCATCCCTGCAGGGGTTAAAATAAAAAGATGTGGCACTTTGGGACATAGTTTAGTGGGCACGGTGGTGTTGGGCTGACAACTGTCCTTGATGATCTTAGAGGTCTTTTCCAACCTTAACGATTCTATGATTCTATAATCACCCCAGTTTCTTCTTAAACCACTGGAGACCTAGTCAATAAAATCAGTTGAGTGCAGGGTGTAATTCAGTTTTTCTTAAAGCAGCTGTTGAAATCTGCTCAGCTGAGTTGTACCCTGAAAGCATCTTTGCTTCCCACCAGAACCACAGGGTGACTATAGCACGGTGGTATATGCATGGTTGGCATATAGACACATATGCTTACTCAGTTGTGTATGTCCCCACTTAATCTACCCCAGCTCTCTTGGCTTTCCATCCAGGCCCACTAAGCTGTGCTGCCATCCTGGCATAGGTAGAAGCAGCCTATTCTTCTATTCTGCAACTTTCTACCATGGTTCAAAACAAAGATCTTCCCCTCTCCAATTACCTTGAAAGTGAGAATAGTCAATGTACATGCAAACCCTTAACAAAAATCCGTAGGACCCGAAAGAAATGCATTGTACTTTTTGTCGTGCTAAGATATCAACTATTTTGCTTTGGTTTGATGTTTACGGCTCATGTGCACACACACTCAGCACCGTGGGGAAAAAAATAATCAAGAAAAAAAAAATGAGAAGCTATCTTCAGTAGCATGATAAGTTATCTTTCCAGTGATATTTTTTTCCCCTATCTGAATTTAAAATGAGTCAGATCTGGATAGAGGAATACCACTTGCTGCTTTATGTGCATACATACTGCTCTGCATGTGCTTCTATACTGGTTTTGTTTATGCATGTGCATTATGACTGTATTAATAATGACTATATTTTGTTGTTCATGAGGTTTTAGTAGATAAAAGGCTGAAAGAGACCTTAGAGCAGCCTTCCAGTACTAAAAGGGGGCTAGAGGAAAGCTGGGGAGGGGCTTTTTATCAGGGAGTGCAGGGAAAGGACGGGGGGGAATGGTTTTAAGCTGAAAGAGGAGAGATTTAGATTAGGTTTCAGGAAGAAATGTTTTCCTGTGTGGGTGGGGAGGCCCTGGCCCAGGTTGCCCAGAGCAGCCGTGGCTGCCCCATCCCTGGAGGGGTTCAAGGCCAGGTTGGATGGGGCTTGGAGCCCCTGATCCAGTGGGGGGTGTCCCTGCCCGTGGCAGTGGTGGAACTGGATAGGCTTTGAGGTCCCTTCCAACCCAAACCATTCTATGGTTCTATGATTCTATGATTCTATGATTCTATTTGATCCCTTTTAAACTACCACAGAAGAAAGACAATCACAACTGGGTATTTACAGCCCAGCATAATATGACAAATATTTTTGGACTACTTTGGTCACTTCGGAGGGACTTGAGAGAGATTACTCTTCACTGCTTGAACCCCATGAGAACTGCTTGATATGATACAAACTTTAGAAGGGGGTTGATGTCTTGGTGTGCAAGACTGAATATCTCTTTTTTCCATCTGATTGATACAAAGAATCCATACCTACTGCATCCATCTAGAGAGTCTCTCCCTCCAGTTCAGTTAGTGATAACCACAAAAATGCTAAACAGAACAAATAAGGATTTACCCTAAAGTAATCTGCAGGTGCCACATCAGCCAATCTTCCCTTCAGATACACATACAGAAAGGATAACACACAATATTTAGCAATCCATTTTTCTATTCCTTTTCATTACCACCTCAATGGAAAATACATATATATATATATATAAATACACACATATATATCTCAAATGGAGTGGGTGCAGGAGTAGAGAAGATAGAGAAAAAATGTAACATTTAAGTCCCTATAGTCAAGCTTATTGCTGCATAATCAAAGAGGAAAGTAAACCTTAGAATCTGCAGAAATTCCGAGCTAAGATCAAAACTGGAACTTGTTTTCCTTCCCCAAAACACTGTTTGACTTTAGGGCATTGTAGTCTTCCACCTTCTGCATGTCCTCAAAAAAAAAATTATTGAGCTGTGTAATGGGAACAGGTGCCAGTCATAAAGCCCAGAAACTCTGTTTGTCCTCATAAGAAATTGTCATCTCACTATGTAAGTACAGCCTGGTACTGTCGATAAATATAAACAGCATTTTGATAAAGAGAAATTATAAAGCGGTTCTTTGGTCTTCTAAAGAAAATGGGTATTGTGGACAGCTGTTTGGCTGCTGGAGCTACATTTAATGAGATTTATGCACAAAATTGTTCTCACGTTTGAGTGATATCTTTCACAATGGCACTGAAAACAATTGAGTGTTGTGGGATAAGTACCTTTTACAGTATATCAAGGTCAAACCTTTTACTTGATGTACTTAACTAACCATGTAAAATATTACATCAGCAAGCCTATGAGGCACTTAGAGATATATTCATATTTGCATAATGTCCTCTGTAAGTTAGTCTGCGGTCCTTAAGGGTGTTTAGAATAACTGCATGCAAGAATATACTTAATCCAATCTCATTTTAGCTTTTGCTCTTTTAAGATTTCAAAATTAATAAATCCTCCTGATACTCCAAATTACCATGAGCTTTTATAAGCATAACTTTGTAACTTTAACCCATTTATGAACATACCCTACAGGCATATGTACTAATGAATAAGAAATAACATTAGAAGTTTAAAGATGGTCTCTTTATGAAGTAATGTAAGAAAATCCTGTTAGCTGGATCAAGTACAAAAGTGTGATTTCTTAAAAATAGAAAATCCTTCACAAAATTACTTGTAATTACAATAACCAAAGGATAAAAAGTAAGAATAGTTTAAGTATTGTGCATTATTTAACTTGGTACATGAAATATGTTTTATGTATATGTATGAAGCATGCAAATAGAAATCTGATCTAAAGTGTGCTTCCATGGCTACAGGATTTTAATTTATTTATTTATTTTCTATTGTGCTTGATTGCTGTCAAGAATACTGACAGATAAAGGATTTCAAATTACCTTAAACACTTGGTGCTTCTTCAAGTGAATTAAGCTCTTCTCTTGTTTGCCTGTAAGACATTTGGAAGAGACAGGGAAATCTTCCTCGTTGAAGGCTCTCCCAGCATCCCACAAGTTCTCCAGATTCACAAACATCATCTTTGCAGAATTAAAAAGATGAAAAGAACCCTGACTATAATAAATGGGTCAGTAGTTGACATTCCTCCATCTACTTGCCGTAGGGTTGATGTAGCAACCGTTGTCTGTCCACAATCAGGAGTAATTACAATCCGTCAAATGAGATGTCCCGGTGACCAAACCCTATGAGTAGAGCAAGGGGAAGACACTGAGTCCCAGATATTGATGTTGGAAAAAAGGCCATGCGGGACCCACACGGAAGTGGGATGTAAAGATTTGTTTTGCCCACCATGAATTAAATATGGACAGAAGAAAACCAGAGCACCTCTTGCTTCCCCTCACCCCTTCCCACTTAAACATAAATGGCCAAATGATGAGGATCTCCTCTTTCCCAGTTATTACTTATTATGATAATCCAGTCTGTTTTGTTCCCAGATCGGCTTTAATCACTATTCTCCTTACACAAAATAACGAAAAAAAGGGATTTTATCTGGTACGAGCAGTCAGTGTGTATCATCAGAGCTGCTTTAGATCAATGGAGCTATGATACACAGAAAAGCTGAACAGCTGGCCCTGAGACCTTCGTGCTCCCAATAGATTAACTCTGTTGATTTCCTAAGAGTGGCATTTCAGCATATCGAGAATGTATTGCTTTCAGAAGGAGGACAGGTGCAAGTCCCAGACGTCAAAGGAGTCACCCTTTTATTGTAAGGGAGCTGAAGGGTATTGACAGGTCTTACAACGAAAGCCATTTCATTCATCACATGTTGACTTTGGCAAGTTTTCGCCCTGCTCAGTGGAGCAAGAATAAAATAAATTTAAAGCAATGACAACCAAGATTTTACCAGGTGGGTGTGCTACGGAGAAGCTCCACTGCTCTTCCACTGGATGTCACTCTGACATTGAGCCGAATTCTAGATCTCCCAGAGACCGAAGATGCTTTGTTCAGGGGATAATGCAAGAGCTGGTGGAGACAAAAGCTAAGTGGCTTCTTATTAAAGCAGCTTCAGAGATGCGATGACTCTTTGAGAAGTGGGATTGTGCTTTGTCACAGGGACATAAAGAATAATTCTTCAGCCTTAGCCAAACAAGGCTGTGAGGGGATAGATCTGCTGCAAATAAACCTAGAACTATTGCCTAGAGGGAGTAACTGAAGCTAAAGGACAGTAATGTACAGGAGCATAGGAGAGTCGTGCTCTTATTTAGACTGCTAATTAGAGGGAGATTTCAGAGTGTAAGACCAGAGAATCATAGAATCACCAGGTTGGAAGAGATCCACCGGAACATTGAGTCCAACCATAAGAAGGTGTGGGGTTGCCTTGCTAAGCAGACTAGCAGGACAGTTTTCCTTCTCCACCCAAGAAAATAAATGCCAGTTAGAATTAAAATGGACCTTGATCTGTTTATAGGTGACACTTCATCAATTCATGGGTCAGGAGGTGACCTAACTCTATAACCCAGGAGGTCTGTTCTAGTCTTCAGTTATCAACGACACATGAAATTACTAGGAACTGTATTTATCTCAAGTCATTAATACTTGGTCTAGACATAAGATTGAATATGAAGTGATACTATTCTGCGATATATAGATTATTCTTTACACTGAATCACAGAATGGTTTGGGTTGGAAGGGACCTTAAATATCATTCAGCTCCAACCACCCTGACACGAGCAAGGACAACTTCCACTGCATCAGGTTGATCCCCATCCAGCCTGGCCTTGACCAGCCTCCAGGGAAGGGGCACCCTGGGCAACCTGGGCCAGGGCCTCACCACTCTCACAGTGAAGAATTTCTTCCTAATACCTCATCTCAATCTCTCCTCTTTGAGCTTAAAATCGTTTCCCCTTGTCTTACCCCTGAACACCCTGACCAAAAGCCCCTCCCCAGCCTTCCTGGAGCCCCTTTCAGGACTGGAAGCTGCTCTAAGGTCGCCCTGCAGCCTTCTCTTCTCCAGGCTGAACAACTCCAACTCTCTCAGCCTGTCCTTGTATGGGACATACTCCAGCCCTCGGATCATCATGGTGACCTCCTCTGCATTTGCTCCAACGGATCCATGTCCTTCCTGTGTTGAGGGCTCCAGAACTTAACACAGGACTCCAGGTGAGGTCTCACATGAGGAGAGTAGGGGGGCAGAATCACCTCCCTTGACCTACTGGGCACACTTCTTTGCATGCAGCCCAGAGTACAGGTAGTTTTCTGGGCTGCAAGTGCACATTGCCATCTCATATTGAGTTTCTCATCTGCCAGCACCCCCAAGTCCTTCTCTTCAGGGCTGCTCTCAATCCATTCTCTGCCCAACCTGTGTCCATGCTTTGGATTGCCCTGACCCAGGCACAAGACCTTGCACTTGGCCTTGTTGAACTTCTTGATGTTCACACAGGCCAACCACTCATGCCTGTCCAGGTCCCTCTGGTTGACATCTAACAATATGAACTACTATCCACAGAATACACTTTCCTGTGACTGTGTAATAATTTTATGTACACAATTAACAGTGCCAAGCATACAGAGAAAAGATGTCACTGAACCTTACCAATATGACAAGTTTGAAGTGACTTTACCACCGCATTACTGAAATTATCAAGGAAAGAAGAGCCTGACATTCCTAAATTTCTTAAAGGATGAATAACTTAATTTAATTCCCCACACTGAATAACAGATTTACTTGTAAATGCGCAGACTTTCATTCTGTGCTCAGGTTAAGAACCCTGGCTTTGGGGAAGAAACACAGTATTTTCTTTTATACACAACAGTAAGTTTGAGACAACCCTTCAACTGTAAATCTCAATTCCCCTCATTTAATGGGCCATCACCAATGCACCCATAACAGCAGAAGTCAGAGATTTGAGAGTTTTGAAAGGGTTTAGATACACAAGTCCCATTAAACTCACAGGAACTGTTTCTGTAAATCTTTCAGGCAGCTCTAAAAAAATTCAGTCTAAACTCCTTCCCAGCTCTGACTGCATATGGTAAAGAACCTTAATGCAGCCCTGGAGAAAAACAGCAAGCAGAAAGACTACATTATCATCAGTGTTAGTATGGTAGAACAGGAGAATTGTCTTTAGAAGAGGAGGCTGAGGGGAGACCTCATTGCTCTCTACAACTACCTGAAAGGAGGTTGTGGAGAGGAGGCAGGCTCTTCTCCCAAGTGACAGGGGACAGGACGAGAGGGAATGGCCTCAAGCTGCACCAGGGGAGGTTTAGGCTGGACATTAGGAAAAAATTCTTCACAGAGAGGGTCATTGGGCACTGGCAGAGGCTGCCCAGGGAGGGGGTTGAGTCCTCTTCCCTGGAGCTGTTTGAGGGACGGGTGGACGAGGTGCTGAGGGGCATGGGTTAGTGCTTTATAGGAATGTTTGGACTCGATGATCCAATGGGTCTCTTCCAACCTGGTTATTCTATGAAGTTTAATAGAAGACACTTCTAAGTGCCATCACGTTTGTCCTGCACATGTAGCTGTCACATATGGTATCAAGTGAGTGATGGTGTAACACACGTAGTACAATTAGCCCCATATAGTTGTTGGCCAGAGGTAAAAAGAGGGCCACAAAGATGAGCCACAAAGTGGCTCCAGGCAAGCTCAGGAGGGGCTCTTGATCAGGGAGTGCAGGGAAAGGATGAGGGGGAATGGTTTTAAGCTGAAAAAGGGAAGATTTAGACAAGATATAAGGAAGAAATGTTTTCCTGTGCGGGTGGGGAGGCCCTGACCCAGGTTGCCCAGGGATGTAGTGGCTGTCCCATCCCTGGAGGTGTTCAAGGCCAGGTTGGATGGGGCTTGGAGCCCCTGATCCAGTGGGAGGTGTCCCTGCCCATGACAGGGAGTGGGACTGGATGGGCTTTGAGGTTCCTTCCAACCCAAACCATTCTCTGATCCTATGAAAAATGCTTCTGAAAGATTGAGAACTACTATTGAACATAACACGTTAAGTTCAAAAAGCTGAAGTAAGGAAATTAATCAAAGGCTTAATGGAAATATTTACTTGCAAATAGCACTACCAGTGATTCTGGTGAATCAAGCGTGATTCTCCTTTAGGGGACACAAAGTTTGATAAAAATGCAGAACCCTGATGTTGATTGAGTCCCGTGCAGGGACAGGAGTTGGACTCCATGATCCTTGTGAGTCCCTTCCAACTCAGGACGTTCTACGATTCTATGATTATGATAAATGCTCATTGAAGACCTACGTGGTGGTGACAAGGAGCTGTGTGGAGTACCAGTGCTCCAAGACGGACACTTGTGGCCCCAGCAGCTGCAATTCTGTACAGGAGCAGCCCTTCTGCAGAGGAAGCAAATAAAGAAAAGAGCTCAGCTCTGACACAAAACATCTTTTAACTCAATTACTGTTTACAAACACAGCCATGCTCCTGTCTGGGGAAGCAGAGCCCAGATACTGTCAAACTGGATAATGAAATGGAGAAGGAATAGGGGGAGGAAAAAAAAAAACCCAAACCCCTCTTCTTGGGCATCCCTTGATTTCCTAGCCCTGGTCATTTGGAGAAATGCATCCAAACCCACCCAGAGACACAGTGAGGATTGGCCTCCCGAGAAGAGCAGGCAACATAAAAGTCTGGAACGTACTCTGTCCTACACCCATCACAGCACAGCATTAGTATATTGGATTTAGTGTTGTGCTTCCACAGATATAAAATTAGGCCGACAGAAGCCTGGATTGAGGCCCTTGCTTCATACTGCTAACTTGTAGAGAACTGGTAGCCAAGAGCATTTGGAACGGTTGTCTCTCTCCAGATGCTGCCATTCATTTCTGTGGGAACAAGACCACTTACATCTAATTACAGTTTCTGCTCAAATTAACAAGACAAAAATGACAGAAAAAAAAAAAAAAAAGCCTTCTCTGGACTAACTGGTAGACTTCGCATCAGCACAACTTACGAAACACTTGACTTCCAGACACATCGACTTTTAAGTGATTTGAAGTTCACTTTTCAACTGCTCGATTTCTCATTGCTGTATTAAAGGCACAGCAAAAAGAAGAGGAAACAGTTTTACTAAAAAGAGCTCCTGCGTATGAAATATTTGTTAAATGACCATGCACTCAGCTGTGGAATTTTGATCATCATGGCATTAAATGCCGTTAGGTAAAATCATTCATATCATTCCAAAAGAGGGCGTTACATCAAGATAGTTAGTCATTTAATACATTCAGTGGAAAATTCTGGTGGGTTTTTGACATAAATTCTTCAGATAATGGGTTCTTTTGCAGTTCCTTGCTAAGGTCAAGCCTAGTTTCCACTGAAGTCAGTTCTTGGAGTTCAATGGCAGTTGTGTTGGACCTTTAAGGTCAGATTTTCAAAAGCTTCTCACTGTCTCACAGTGTGTCTCCACAGTTAGTTAAGCTTGTCTCTGAGCCTGATCCTTAATTTAGTAATCATCTGCCCAGTTAAACCTCAAAACACCTACAGATTGATGCCGGAAGACCTTCAGGAAGAGTAGGGTAAGAGGAAAAACAACCATTTTGGGGAGCTGTGAGGGAAGAAGATGTGAACCCCTTCCACAGACAATGCAGTAGGAGCTCAGGCTGAAGAAACAGCTTCTCAGGGTACTCCTCAGCTACTTAGCTGGTAATGGTAACTCCACTGTTTGACTTCGCAGTGGGAGCGACTGAAGTAGGACTTCATATGGTTGGTGACAGCAACATGGAAACTTAGAAATTTATGAGCACCTCTGTGATGGAATAACTGTTAACTAAGAGTACCTTAATACTGCCACAACAGCTGAAGTAATTTATATACTTAAAAGTAAGGTACGTTCATTTCTTTTGCTGAATCCAGTCTCCAGAATCTTCCTCAAAGTCCTATTTCCCAGAGAACTGATATCCCAGCCTACTCGCTAGAGAGGTTCCATGGAGTAGGGAACAGTAGGTACAGCAGTACCAATCCATTTTTATGTATTCTTTAAAACAAGTTAACATAGTTTTACTTTCCTGGATTCAAATTCACGTTGGTAATTATAAGAAGAAACCAATAGGTATGGACCTGATAAAAGAGAAAAGAAACCTTCATCTTCAAGCTGCTGAAAGATTCAAAGCTGTTTTATAAGGGCCTAGATAAATGTCGATTTTCCTTTCAGGTGGAAAAATCCAAAAATACTGCATTTGTGTAACAAGGAAACATCCCTAATATTTGACTTAAAAGAAATCTTTTCTGGGAAAGACTATGATGGTGCAAACCAATCACAAATTGATAATTGTATGTTGTCAGTTTGTTCCAAGGACAAATTCTTGGAATAACAGCCACTAAGTTGGCAGGTTTAAAGATTTATCTAGAGGGAACATGAGAGGGAATGTGCAACAGAACAGATTTTTCACTTGAGACACATTCCAAGAGCTGCAAAACTACAGCAGTTTCCAAAATGTAGGACAGACTTCCCCGGGTTATTGCCTTACACACATGTCCACACGGCCAACGATTAAAAATTCACAAGAACATCTTGTCGCACGGCTCAGCATTCAATTTGCTTTCCAGTCTCTGAATCTAATCTTACCTTGAGCATTCCTAATCCCGGGAGGAAGGCAGTCTTGTAGTTAAGACAGGACTAGACTCCAAAGTCACAAGAGTTCAAGTCCTGATCCTGCTTCTAAGTTTTGAAGAAATTGTTTAATCCCTCCAAGATGCAGCTTTCCATGTGTAGAACGGGGATAATGCCACTTGCTTTTGGTTCTCTGCTCAGGCTCTCCAGATCCCAAGTTATTTAGGAAACAGTTTCTTACCATACATTTACCTTTTGCTTTGTGGAGCAGGGCATCCGAAGCCATCGGAGCCCTTAAGCAATGTACCAATCTTAGCAGAAACTAGTGAAATAACATCAAAGGACATCATGGTGCATGCAGCTTTAAAACCCAGGTCAGACAAAAAGCTCTCCAGAATGCTTTAAACAAAATTGATCCTCTCTTGAAGGCCATGGATCAGCTACATCATTGCTTCTCAATATGGTTCACCACTTAAGAACTGTTTTTCTCCACCCCCACCCCGGTATGAGGCTCCTGGCTCTGAAGGAATTTAATCTCTAACTTAATATTTACTGTGTGAACACCAGGAAGGCATTGCTGAAGAAGGAATTCAGTTTTGTGATTCCTACCTCAACAAAAGCTGAACTGTATTATAAAGTCATAGAATGCTTTGGGCTGGAAGGGACTTTGACAGGTCACCTAGTTTAACCCTCCTGCAGAAGCAGAGACATCTTTAACTCGATCCGTTGCTCAGAGCCCCATCCAACCTGACCTTGTATTTCAACCTGAAATTGATGGGCTGGATGGAGAGACTTCAGGATTAAATTCTCTGGCTAATATAGGCCAGATGTCAGGGTAGATGATAACAGCAGATCCTGCTAGTCTCACAAAAAGTTGACTAATCCACTGTGGCCAACTCTCAGTTCGAGCTCAGCTTTTAGTCTGGAGAAGAGTAGGCTGAGGGGAGACCTTATCACTCTATACAACCACCTAAAAGGAGATTGTAGAGAGGTGGGTGTTGGTATCTTCTCCCAAGTGATACGTGATAGGACAAGAAGGAATGGCCTTAAGCTGCATCAGGGGAAGTTTAGATTGGACACTAGGAAATATTTGTTCACAGAAAGGGTTCTCAGGCATTGGAACACACTGCCCAGGAAGGTGGTTGAGTTGCCATCCCCGGAGGTGTTTAAAAGGCAGGTAGAAGAATTGCACAGGCAAATGATTTAGTAGTGGACAGGTACAGTTGGAGCAGATGATCTTGAAGGTCTTTTCCAACCTAACGATTCTGTGATTTATGAGCAAGCAATGATTTCTTACCGTATGAACATGGAATGCGTGCAAGGAGTAGCCACGGGAAAGCCTCTACAAAACTCTCAGGAGCAAATATCACCCCAAATATTGCTGCCCATTTCGTGATTTTTTTTGCATATCAGGAAAAGGGACGCGTTCAGAAGAATACAGGCTGCAAATTGTTCACCCCGTTCCACTAAGCCTACTAAATCATCTGGAGGTGTCCCAGTTATGCAGAACTACAATCCCTATTAAGTGGCACTCATTGCCACTAAGCATCATTGGACTTACATGATTTCCCTTGTAGATGTCTGGATTAAGTGGTTTTGCCAACTAAGCACCTCCTTTTTCTGATTCAGCGAAGCGTACTGAAACATACGTATTTTACTGCTTTATATATTTCACATAGCAAGAAAATGGGCTGGTTTTGTGGAAATGAAAATACAGTTTATCTGTTGCACAAATTTTCTATACACATGAGCTCCCAATGCACGTGGAATACATTTCATTCCATCTATATATGTAGCCCTACATTATGTTCATAGTGGTTTTCAGAGAGCAGCAAGCAGCCTCCCTGTGCACTTATCCTGGCCTGATAACATTCCTGTGAAACAGAAATCATACGCTGAACGCTGGAATAATGTCAACGCACAAAGGAAGGGGAAATAAATAAATAAACAAAACCAAAATCCAGGCACCTTGAAGCAAAGCTCTGAGAAACCGTCTGTCTCAATGGAAAATCCTAAGGCTGGTGCATTTGGCCGCTTTCAGAGCGTAGTTCAGCGAGTAATTCCTCTTTCATTGGACACTCAAAGCTCTAGAGTCACATCTGTTTGTGCTGGCTTGAGATTGGCACACTGCTCCTGCTGATGAAAGCTGAAGCGATGGGGCCAACCTACAGGGAAAAGCATGGCTTTCAGGATTTTTCCTTTCTTTCCTTTTGCTGCAAGTATTCTAATACAGTGCCAAGGCAGTGAAAGAGGCAAGCGCACACAAGTTTTCTTTGGAGGACGAGGAGAAAAGAAGGAGGAGGGAGTGAGCACTGCTTCAGGGTGGAGAGAGGGAAAGCGTCTTATCTGAAAGATGTACCTGTCAGAGTTTTTTTCCTTTTTTTTTTTTGATAATAACAGAACAGGTCAACAATGATCTGGACCACGGAAGGCAACAGAAGGCTTGCCTTTAACTCTGAGAGGCAGCTTCAGTCCTTGAGCCTCTGTGTAGCAAGCACACACCCCCAGCCTCTAGTGTAAATGTGCCTGATTTTCAGAATATAATCACAGAATTGTTTAGGCTGAAAAAGACCTTTAAGACAATCTTTCCAAACTGGTTCCATTTCAGGTGAGGCAGATCAAGGTTTTTAGACTCACGCGTTTGACCCAATGAAGCATTCAAGCACTGATAAATTAGGGGCTGCAAAGCCTAACATCCAGGTGCCCAGTCCCAGGAGACCACACAGCTTTGTGGCATGTGTCTAGGTTCCTTTCTCAATTGAAGGGAAGAGCTGGAGGCCTCTGGATTTGGCTGGTAAGTCTGCAGCTCATACTTAAAACAGTGACTCTATCACCTTTGTTCGTAGAATCACAGAATGGTCTGGGTTGGAAAAGACCTTTATAGGTCATTTAGTCCAACCCCCCTGCAATAATCAAGGACATCTTTAACTCAATCTTGTTGCTCAGAGCTCCATACAACCTGACCTTGAATATTTCCAGGGATGGGGCTTCTGCCACCTCTCTGGCCAACCTGTGTCAGTGTTTCACTGCTCTCACTGCAGAAAACGTCGTCCTTATATCAAGTTTGAATCTCCCCTCTTTCGGATTGAAACCATCACCCCTTGTCCTGAACAGACTAAAAAGTCTGTTCCCATAATTCTTGTAGCCCCACTTTGAGTACTGAAAAATGCCATAAGGTCTCCGTGGAGCCTCCTCTTCTCCAGACTGAACAATCCCAACTCTGTCAGCATTTCTTCGTAGAGATGTGCTACAGCCCCGTGATCATCTTTGTTGCCCTCCTCTGGACTTGCTCCAACAGGTCCACATGTTTCCTGTGCTGAGAGCTCCAGAGATGGACACAGTACTTGAGGTAGGGGTCTCGGAATCACCTCGCTTGACCTGCTGGCCACATACACTGCTTTTGATGCAGCCCAGGATATTGTTGGCTCTCTGGTCCGGGAGCTCCCATTACTCGCTCGTCTCCAGCTTTGTCTCATTGCTGGTGCAAGACCTTGAACTTGGTCATTGGGAACTGGAACAGGCTGCCCAGGCAGGTGGTTGATTCACCTTCCCTGGAGGGGTTTAAGGGACGGGTGGACGAGGTGCTAAGGGGCATGGTTTAGTGTTTGATAGGAATGGTTGGACTGGATGATCTGGTGGGTCTCTTCCAACCTGGTGATTCTATGATTCTATGATTCATGAGGCTCACACAGATCCACTCCTCTAGTTTACATAGGTCCTTCTGGGTGGTATCCTATCCCTCAGGCTTGTTATATTCAGCAAGGTCCAAATAACTTTCTATTTTTCTCCATCCTTTCTTGTGAGTACTTAATAAACAAAATCCACATAGGCCTGAGAGATGCAGACATTGTCCAAGCAGCTGCCTCCATCCCGGACTGAAGGGATGGACCAGGGACATGTACTTAATTTCTAGCTAGGCTCTTATTAACAGGAAATGATGTTATGGCCCGTAGGCTTCATCTAGGAATAAGCATAAGACTCAGGACTCTGCTCTCTTCTGAGGGAGCAAAGGCTGCAAATTCATTGAAACCCAGGTTTCAAATATGGTTCCCTAAACACCAAGTGGAAAGGATGGCCAGGAGAAGAATATACACTCTACAGCTCTTGAAACAGTTTCACCAGAAGGAAGATGGCACATGACGAGGAGCGGCTGAGAGAGCTGGGGGTGTTTAGCCTGGAGAAGAGGAGGCTGAGGGGAGACCTCATTGCTCTCTCCAGCTCCCTGAAAGGAGGTTGTAGAGAGGAGGGTGCTGGCCTCTTCTCCCAAGTGACAGGGGACAGGACAAGAGGGAATGGCCTCAAGCTCCACCACGGGAGATTTAGGCTGGACATTAGGAAAAAATTGTTCACAGAAAGGGTGATTGCGCACTGGCAGAGGCTGCCCAGGGAGGTGCTTGAGTCACCTTCCCTGGAGGGGTTTAAGGCGCGGGTGGACGAGGTGCTGAGGGACATGGTTTAGTGTTTGATAGGAACGGTTGGACTCGATGATCCGGTGGGTCTCTTCCAACCTGGTTATTCTATGATTCTATGATTCCTTAGGCCAGATCTCTGGGAGGTTTTCAGGATCTTCACAGGGGAAGATTACAAATAAATAAATAGAGATAAACAGAGGTTAAAAAAAAATAATCAAACAACTAGGAGTTGCAGCAGGGCTGAGATTTCACCCAGCCTCATCCTCATGCCTTGTGAAATATCTGAGAATAATTAAAGCTGTTCCTTTTCTTTAATTAGCCTTGTGTCTCATTAGAGCAGCTCACTGCCATGTCTTTATTTACTTGATTATATCTCCTCCACACCTTTGCCTTCCCTCATTCACCTAATCTTAACATCTCTTTTCCTCCCCTTAAAGCTCTTTATTTTAATGCTTTGATGTTATACTGGCTCCCCTCCGACATGCTTTGTTTAAAAGAAAAACAAAGATGGAAAAATCCATACACGAAACAGAAGAGTCAACTACATCTTGACAAATCAAGCTTTTAAAATGTCAGAAAAAGCAGATTTAAAGATGAAAGCTCATTCTTAACCCAGCTTCCTTCTTCAGAGACCTTAATATGATCTCTTTATGTAACCATTTCCCAATTAATTCAAAATATAATGCTAGCTGTGGTTTCTCATAGAGACTTGCATTCATTAGGTTTGTGGAGAGTATATAGTTTTCAGACTTTGATCGATTTTTAAATCTCATTGAGACGCACAGAACAAGGCATCTTTTAAAGACATCAATTGTCCAAACAACCACTGTTTGAATCTACAAACGTACAATAAGCAGATATTTTCCACTTGGGTGGCAAGCACAGTTTCTCTGGAAGACTGGTTACATTTAATCTTAGAGCAGCAAGACAAGCCCTGTTCAAGTTCTGACCTACATAAGGAGAAAACAGCAGTTCATAGATTGATGGAATCATAGAACAGTTTGGGTAGGAAGGGATCTTGAAGATTATCTAGTTCCAACCCCCTTACCATGGGCAGGGACAACTTCCACTGGATCAGGTTAATCAAAGCCTCTTTCAACCCTCCATCCATCAAACCCTCACACATATTCATCATCACAGTTTGCCTTTCTCAACACATTACCAAAGCTTATAAGCAGGGCCATGAGAGATCAGATCCCTCAATCTGTAAGATTATAACCTGTAAAAGTTGCTCTGGGCACTTGTAGTTATCTCTTCCATCCTCCTGAAGACGCTCATGCATTACACCTACGGTACGAGGACATACGGCTTTAAATGCAGACACACACCTAAAGCAGCCCAGATAAACACAGGAATATGAAAGTCCATTCCCACCAATTCTGTTGGAGAAATAGACACCTTAAACAGAAGAGACAGTAATTGCAGGGCCAGAGATTTCACAGGCACCATTTGAAAAGCCTTTCAGCTTTCAAATCTAAATAACAATGCTACCCCAAAGCCGTTCAGCTGATGCTTCATACAGTAGGTCGATGGCATACTCTGAAATACAAAGCAAGATGATAAGAAGCCATAAGCTGTGGGATATGGTATGACGGTTTCCCTATGCATGTTTTGGGTGATGGACGTGGTTTTGAGATGCTCTCTACAACTACCTAAAAGGAGGTTGTGGAGAGGAGGGTGCTGGGCTCTTCTCCCAAGTGTCAGGGGACAGGACAAGAGGGAATGGCCTCAAGCTCCACCAGGGGAGGGTCAGGCTGGACATTAGGAAAAAAATTGTTCACAGAAAGGGTCATTGGGCACTGGCAGAGGCTGCCCAGGGCGGGGGTTGAGTCACTTTCCCTGGAGGGGTTTAAGGCACGGGTGGACGAGGTGCTGAGGGACATGGTTTAGTGTTTGATAGGAATGGTTGGACTCGATGATCTGGTAGGTCTCTTCCAACCTGGTTATTCTATGATTCTATTTCATTTCTAAGGATTCCTGTGTGGAATCAGGAGTCCAATTCCTGTTGCCTTTCAGATCTTTCCACTCCTGACTTCTTCAAAGTGCTTCCAAGCCCATGCCCTGCTTTGCCTCCAGCTGCAGCCCTGTTATTGGACAACACTACTGCAGGAATGCACTGCGGATACAGCCTGAGATCCTGTCTGAAAATGAGTCCCTGCCTGAAAAATATGACACCCAAATCTTGGTATGAACCAGTGTTCCCTGCATTTTTCCTGTGTAAATGCCCTGAAATATCAAATATGTTCCCATGGGTCATTTTTAACAGGATCAGGAGGGGAGATGGCCAGAACATTGCAGCACACATCGATTCGCTTCCAAGTGAGCCCTCCTCTGCGAGCCTCACATTTTAAAAATTCCTATCCAGACATTCTTGTTACGTCCATGACATACATTGAACAATAAAATAAAATCATAGAATGGTTTGGGTTGGAAGGGATCTTACAAATCATCCATTTCCAACACCCCGGCCATGGGCAGGGACACCTCACACTGGATGAGGTTGATCAAAGCCCCATTCAAACCGGTCTTGAACAATTTCCAGGGAT
This sequence comes from Phaenicophaeus curvirostris, assembly GCF_032191515.1. Lineage (NCBI taxonomy): Eukaryota > Metazoa > Chordata > Aves > Cuculiformes > Cuculidae > Phaenicophaeus > Phaenicophaeus curvirostris. The sequence continues at coordinate 67,187,279 of NC_091396.1, read as the reverse complement.
GGGGCATTCACACCATCTCTGGGCAACCTGGGCCAGGGCTTCCCCACACTCACAGAAAAACATTTCTTCCTAATATCTCATCTCAATCTCCCCTTTTTCAGCTTAAACCATTCCCTCTCATCCTACCCCTGCACTCCCTGATCAAGAGCCCCTCCCCAGCTTTCCTGGAGGATTGGGATTACCCTGACCCAGGTGTAGGACCTTGCATTTGGCCTTGGAATATGTCTGCAGATAGAACTCTTTGAGTGTAGTAGGACTAAAACTTATGCCACTGGATCTTAGGTGACACAAGCCAGGTAGAAAACAAGAAAGAAATAACTGAGAAGTGGATCGACAACGCAGATTGACAGTGAAACAGGGGTCATGGTACAAAATAAAAGCAGAAAAAGGAAAGCACGTTGCTCTGGGGTGAAGAGATAAACTTTTGGCCAGTCAGTGGAAGAGAAAAGGAGCAGAAGAGAAAGTCCATTACCAGCAGCACAGAAGCAAGGCACAAAGACAGAAGCCCTGGACCGTGGCCTAATCACAGAATCACAGTTTCCTCTTGAGCCTGCAGAGGACCAGTAGTAATTATACATCCTCGCTCACTGAGTCATTAAGGTTGGAAAAGCTCATCAAGTCCAGCTGTCAGCCCAACACCACAGTGTCTACTAAAACAAGTCCCAAAGTGCCACATCTACACATCCTCTCCAGGGATGCTGTTTCCACCACTGCCCTGGGCAGCCTCTGCCAGGGCTTCACCAATCTTACAGTAAAGAATTTTTTCCTAGTATCCAATCTAAACCTCCTCTGGTGCAATATGAGGCCATTTCCTATCATCCTATCACTTGTTACCAGGAAAAAGTGAACAACACCTACCTGACTACAACCTCCTGTCAGGGAGCTGCAGAGAGTGATAAGGTTTCTCTTCAGTCTCCTCTTCTCCAGACTAAACAACCCCAGTTCCCTCAGCCACTCCTCGTAAGACTTTTTCTCCAGACTCTTCACTAGATTCCTTGCTCTTGTTTGGACATTGCCCTTACCTGCTATACCCTCCAGGCAAGGAGCAAGGTCTAATAACAAACATATCAAAAGTGCAGCTTGGTGTGCTCTGACCAAGTCCCCTTGCTCCTTTGGCCACTCTGTTCTGACCCCAGCGCTGCAGTGTAGATGGAAAACATCTATTCCTTGGGTATTCATCACTTGGACCTTATTTCCTAGTAACAGACTAGACCACTCAGGACTTTTCTCTCCCAACGTGTGACATCTCAGCAGCTGCGTTAGAGGAAAATGTGGGTGTTCAGCTGCAACCCAGCAATATGCTTCCCTCTGGGAGAGCACAAGATGCTGTGAGGACACAGGTCCTCAAGGTCCAAGACCCTTCTCTCAAGATAGTTATAGCTGGTTCACAAGGTCAGAGAGGAGCCCGGGGCAGCAACAGTGCACTGCAAGCATATGAAACATCAGCTTGGAATTTCAGGGACCAGGAACCACCTCTGAGCTTCCCATGTGATGCCTGAGACCAGAGAAGTAGTAAGAAGGTGCTTTTAGCATAGGAATGAATGGGTGCCAGAATGCAGCCTTAGATCTGGTTCAGGGAGCATCCAATGATCTCCCAAAATCTGATATCATTACAGACTATGGGGAAAAACACTAAAAAGTAAGATATCAGCAAAACCTGTAACAAGATGACAGTATAGATGGGTTCCTCAAGAGTCCCAAACAGGATCATAGCCCTGTCCTCTCTGCTCAGGCAAAACTACTGAAGAGAAGAATTTCCTCTGTGACAGAGCATGCTGGAATCATGCCCAGGCCCACCACGGCTCCATCCCAGCACTTCAGTGCAGAGCCCCTGGTGCTATTCACAATCAAGAAAGTGAATTCTATATTCCCTTGCTTCTCCCTGCCCCCCTGGCAGCCAAATTCCAACACCAGCATTATGCAAATCTAGCTCAGCTACCCTGCCCCCCTACTTCTTAGGTCTATGCAATATTTTATTGAGTTTTTGTTTCTGTAGGACAGCACAGAAAACATCACGCATTGTCCTCCATTGACAGTCTCAAGCCACAAAGGAAAACATTCCTGTCCTCACAGAGGAGTTTTGCACCCCATCGATGGCAACGTGCTCTCCTGATGCATCATATTCCAGGTTATAGTGTATTTCCCTGGCTAACGTTACCACTGTCCCAAGGGTGGGATCTCCCCACAGCCAGCTGACAATCAGCTTCTCCAGCATCCAAGGTGCTAAACGATGCACCCAGCATCATCCACTAATTGGTCCAGAGCAGCTTACAGGCAGCTGCATTCCCTGCAGATGGGGTTGTGTAACTGGGGTTTAAACACTTGCATCCTACGGCATCAGGCTCTGCCGGGATCCTCCACCAACCCAAGGAGCCAGCGTGTGTGTCCAAAGCAATTTCAGAGCACGCCTCGTCGAGGGAGAAAATGTTGCTACCCCAGTGAACTTTCTCCCACCTGACAAAATAAAAAGCAGGATAGAATTACTTGCCTGCTCAATCCCTGTGTTAATCTAGTTGCAAGTATAACCTGATTTCCCTCCTGTCCCCGTAGTAGGTATTGCAACACCTTACATATGGATCATTTTAATCTAATATAATCTGGCTGGCTAGAAGGGAGGTTTCCCTCCACCACAGCTGCTTGTGATTAATGCTAAATATACACATCAAGCTTCCATCAACAAGAGTGCATCTCAGCTTGGCTGTGTTTGGTAAATCAACAGCAAACCCTATGAAAGATGCTGCAGTAAACCCTACAGAAGATGCTGCAAAGCTTTACATGCTTAAGTTACATTGAGCTTTTTTTTTTAACCTAAATGCTTCCTCTATTTACCATTTCTGATGCATCAGGATTTATTACTTCTTTTCTTTAAGCAAAATTGATTTAAAAGCTGATCACCAGAGATAGGAAGCGTCACCTCACCTTTACAAATAACAATCCACGGGCAAATACTCATTAACCGTTCTGTCCTCTTCATTTTCCATTCACTTACTGCAAGCTTCAGCAAGGAGAGAAGCATTTGTGTTGAAACTAAGATCGAGCACATACGTGATAATAACAACACAAAGCCAATAAATGCTAGCTTTTTAATCATTATTAAATACAAACATGTATTCTTATTTTACTATAATTATCAAACTAGGATTAATATAATCTTGTATATTGCTTCCCTTCACGGTGAATTAAATTATGTAAAAAGTCTCCCACTAGTATTCTTACCCAGCAAGAAACATTTTAATTGTAAATTTGCCTTTTGGAGTCTTTAAATCACACACACACATTAAAAAAGGCCAGGACTATGGATACTGTGTATCCACTAATCTGTAAATAGACTCCCAGTCCAGGACTCATCTCTGAAATGTGGCATCAATTGCACAGGCTCCCATTTAGTTTTAGTTGAATAAAGCCATACTAGATACGCAAATAACATCAAACTTGCCGGATTAGAAAGGGGCACCTCGTACTCTAAATCATGATTGTCAATCATCACCCAGGATTAAGGGATATAGTTTAAAAACCTAAAAGCAAGCACTTCCTTTTAACTTCTGCCTACTGTGCATTTTGGATTATGGCCCAGAAAGAGCATTACTTGAAACAAGGCTGCCTCCCTTCTACCATCCCAGGGAAGTGCATCTTTACCATCCTCTAACCCCTGTCTGGGGGAGAGGAGGGAAAAAAAAAAGTCTCAGCAAAGCATACAATTTAGATTTGAGATCTACCGCTGACTGCGATTATATTTATAACTCGCTTTTCACAGAAAAATGGGGGTTTATTTTTGGCTTAATAAGCGCTTTCTGAACGCAGCCACCGTTCTTATCGCAAAGATGTAAGGCAGTTAAAAACCAGAGCAGCCGCTCTACTCTTATACAGAGCTGGCAGCTTTCCTGAACCACTCCTGCCTGTCACATGAAGGGTTTTGAGAGTATTATTTGGAATGTATTTCATTGCACACCTGAAAACGGAGGAGCATCCTGTGGATAACTGCACCTGTCCCCTCGCACACGAGACAGCACTCAGCCTTCTACTCTGTCCCCCACTTGTCCCTCCAGCACTTCTAAGTTCCCCTGGTTGAGCTACAAGATATTTCTGCAAAGCTAGAGTTGGAAGTCTCTCCTTCACCCCTAGAAAAGGCCACGGGATGGGGAAATTGGTCAACAAACTTTAATGTTGAAGGTGTACGACGGTTCAGTGAACTGAGCTCAGGATTGGGTCATAACACGGGAATAATTTATGGGAACCGTTAGCAGAACTGGAGGCTCTGTTTGGCCCTTTACCCATCGCTTAATACCTGATTTTCCAGGCAAACAGGTACGTGGGGTTCCTAATTCAGGCCATTTTGGGCACTTGGTTATTTCTGGACAACAACCATCACACTGAGGTACCCGCACGTACAAGTTACACGGAGAGATGGACACAGGTGAAGAGTTGTGGGACTCAGGGGTGGCTAAATCCATGCAAAATGGAAGGTGCTTACAGAAGCAGGTGGAAAGAATAGCTGTGTGCATGAACAAGGGTCCCTCTGCTCCATTTGAAGGCATTTCCATCTGTCGTTCTGTGCTTCCATTTCTTTGGCTGCTACCAGAGAGGACAATACATATCTCACAGCTCACATCCACCCTCATGGACTTGGGCAATGCTTGCAGAGCACTAAGTTGTGCCACGTCATGGCACAGACCCATTAAAGTCATTCAGGCACATAAGGCCTCTTTGAAACAATGATATTTATATACCCCAATACTTCTGCGGATCTGAATTTCTAAACTGGATGCTGCAGCACTGAGTTTGCTCAGTTTTCCATTACAGATCCCTCGAGTGTCCTAGAAGGTGGTCCTACATAAGCAAAATTTTCTTGCTACACCTGAGTGTCTTCCCCTTTTCTCTCTCTCTCTCTATATATATAAATATATATGCATTTTTATATACACACTTGCATGGAACTGGATGATCTTTAAGGTCCCTTCCAACCCAAGCTATTCTATGATTCTATGATTTAACATTTTAAAACATGTTATGTAATATAGCCAAGTTATGAGGAAGAAAATGACAAACTAGAAGAGAACAAAGTATTATCGCTGCCATCTTATTCTATAAAAGTAGAATTAAATCAAATCCCACTGCTAATGAAAATCTTTCAAAAAATCAGTATTTTTGGAATATCTGTATAATTAAGATGTCCACTGGATTTTGAGAATAAAGGTCATATCCTGAGCAGGTGTAAACTGTCCCAATTGCACTGACTTCACTTCCACAGTCTAAATGAGTCAACGATCCTGCCTGTAAGGTACAGTTTATGGCTGCATACTGATTAAAGAAAACATGCACTGATTCTTTAAGCAAGAAAGGGGGGAAAAAAAAAATCAGCTAAGGCTAATCTTATCAACATATAACCTTTTAATCAGATTATTGAAACAACATGTTAATTTATGAAAAGTTCAGCACTCTATTAAATTGCAAACAACGTTGTGAATTGCAACCCAACAGGCTGCTTCATTGAATTCATGCAGCCACTCCTAGCAAAGGCATTCCAAATTTGAACTTAATTAATATTCCTACTCCTGGTTTCCATAGTTTCTTTTTAAACATGAGTACCAGCAGAAACTGGCAGTAACTTTACCCATATTCTCAATAATAACCCCCCTCTGGCTGTCAATATGTATGAAAGGGAAAATTTCTTGCATACCCCAAACAGCCTGTCATTTTCCCGTCTTTTGTCAAAAATAGGTTGGCAACTTTTTCCTCCCCCCCCCCCCCTCCTTTTTGCTTACACAGCTTAAGAAGCTTAACTGTTTCTCTGCTTGAGTTACAAGTCCCTCCTTTGTCCCTTGGAGGGAACAGTGGCCACGATTCTCCAACCTCGAGCAGCAGCCAATTTGCAAAAAACCCCACATTTTAGAGATGTGCATGGTGGGGGAAAAGCTTTCCTTGGACAACCTGGAACTGAAGTGATTAAAACGTTTGGAGAAGTGGTTCATATTTTCCTTCCTTGTCTAGAAACTTCAAAAATGGCTACAGCTCATATTGGACCAAGAACATACTACTCTAAATATGCTTTAATGCTACTTTTGTATTCCTATATAAAAAGGCGACCGCCCTTCATACAAGCAGGACCTGACCTAGCCCGAGTACCAGAAACGTAGACTAAGAAAGCTTCCCTCTCATCATCTGGACAGAAAGCAGGAGAGGAGCACAGCACTGAGCAAGGAGGAGGAGAGAAGAGACTTTCCTACTAGGGTCCCAGTTCTATAGGGCACAGCTCCTACTCTGCACCTTAACAACACTCCCCCTTCTGCATGATGTGGCCCCAAACCACGTCTTTCGCTGCCATGTGAGCCTGTTCACTAAAACTCCTCATTCACGGTATCTAACCCAGTATTCTCTGCCTTTTGGGGGAGTATTTCATCTTTTCAAGACAAAGTCTCTTGGTTAGGCACTATACCTAAAACTATTCCCTAAACTGAAACCAAGATGTAAGCTCTGGGTCTCACCATGGGTTTATCCAACCTGATTCTTCTCTGGGAATTTCAAGGAGTGGTTTTTTTTAGACAATTTGTCTGCTTTAACTATAGGTAGTAGAGGCATAGAAACCTGAAAAAAAAAAATTAAAAAATCTGTTCTAATAAATTCAGTGCAAAATCTTCAATGCAAAGAAATACCTATTAGTGTCTCAAGAAAGCAAAGGCTATAGAGCAATCGCAGCAGTAGTTTGTTGTTTATTCCATCTGTTGATTACTTGAAACGGTTTAGTGTTTGATAGGAATGGTTGAACTCGATGATCCGGTGGGTCTCTTCTAACCTGGTTGTTCTACGATTCTATGAAATGTGTGAACTGGTGTCTGCTTAGCACATGTATGAGATATGCAAGACTAATGTGTATCACACAGATATGGTTTAATCATGGACAGGTATGCTTGGACTCAATGATCTCAAAGGTCTTTTCCAACCAAATGATTCAATGATTCTGCCTCACATGAATCTAACACAGGTGACCACTCATCCACTTAAAAGCTGGAGGACACAGCACAGCACAGGAGGTGCTTCAGAATGATTTAAGGGAGTCTTGGGCATCTTCAGGTGGAGGAACCTGACAACGTTCCCCAGACTTCTATTTACTCCACTGTTCAAAGAGTAATCCTTATGCAAAAAAAGTAATTAAAAACCTCCTGACAAAATAGAACTTGGATACACACAATCAACATGTCCACCTCCTGCACCTTCTTTCCAGGGCTGTTATTACAGTCTGAATTCAATGCTGATTCTGCTTTAAAAATAGTAGAATGGACCAGATGACTTTCAGATGCCGCTTTCAATCTGAATTATCCAGTGTCTTTGAAATACCTAGCAATACAGGCAGTTAAATCTTATATCTGCCCTGCAGCTAAGTACAGCCACAGTAGAATTGGCCAATTGCAAAGGTTAGACCACAGAAAAATCCAACTTCATAAAGAATTAGCTCCCGCATGATAAACTGGCACAGTAAGTCTACGACACACTCTCAATAGGTACAGGAAACAATGACTCCAAGAACCAACTATCAAACATTGAGCACAGGGCAACCTTGGACTAGGCAGGCCCCATATTTCATTCCATCAAGGCTGATGTCAACCGCTGTTTCCAAGATTTTGCAAAATAAGAAGCCTGCCTTCAGGGTACCACAGCGTGAAAAGGTGAGGTTTCATTCTGTCATTCCAAATTCTTCTGTTTTATTGAGTTGAATCAACTAAGCTCTGTTAGCAGTTGCCTCCTGCGTTGCCAGACGGGGAAACTCAAAGCCACCTGTGAATCAGGAGGGGTCAAGATGACAAGGAACTGCTTGACTGATAGAGATCCTGTTCTTGGAATAGTTTCTGTTCTCTCCTGCCAAGTACGCCTTGGCTGAAGTGCGAGTTGGTTTGGGAGGAGGGATGAGGAGAGGGGAGGGTGTGCTGGGAATCAAAAAACTGCCTCCAGGTAAGGTAGTCCCAAAGCAGAGTTGAAAGAGAATGGCAGGTCAGATGGAAGCACCCTAGGAGAGGTGCTTCCCAGGATGTTCTTCAGAGGGAGATAAATAATTTCTCCTTGGTGTTCGTGGTAGCCTTCAGCTTCAGGGACTCTCAAAGTCCTAACCTGAGAGAATTGGTTAAAAAAAATAGAAATCAATCAGGAAGCTCAGCTGCTCCTTTGATGTTTTGTGGTTTACAAGGTAAATACGATGGCTAGAAATACCATTCATTGCTGCACAGGGGAAAAAAAATACTCTGATTCTTCAGGTCCCCTGGCAAGGACAGCAGACACCATTTCTGTGACAGCCTGACAAGCATTGGCTAGCAGATGGATTCAGGAAAATAAGAGGGTGAAAGTAGTGAAGACGTATGAGGGCAGCTCATAAACAGAGCCCTGCAGGAAGCAGACAGACATGAGGTGCGCCCTAACAGACTGCCAGAGTAGCTCTAAAATATCAAAAAAACCCCAAGAAGCCACTCAGACCAGGACCAGCATTGAAGAATTCCACCTGCAAAGGGAAGTTTGCTGTGTTCAATGTGGAAGAAGAGATCCAGAAAAGAAATTTTTGAGGACAAGAGAAGAAAGCCCACTTCTATGAGAAGCCAGCGATGGAACAGATGGATGGCATCTGTAGATTGTCTAACTTGTATCATACCTCATTGTGCAGTCTTAGACAAATGCACAATCATCAGTCAACCAAATGGTCAGACAGCAGCTGTCACTCATGCAGGCAGAGCTGGGATCCAAGGGGGAGCAAAATGAGAGGGCCTGTTCTTCTCTGCCAAGGACCAGCAGGTGTGGAAGGAGAGAGATGCCAAGCAGAAGGGAACCAAGCTAGAAGAAAACTCATTTTGTTTGAAGTTAGCCAGTGTCAGATTAAAGAAATCAAAGACTTGTTTAGAGCAAAGCAAAGAGAAATGAAGGAAGCATTTGTCAGATTTCAGTCCAAGCCTTTTGTCCAGTTTAACCTCTTTTCTCTCGTTCCCCCATTTGCTTGTTTTCTTCATCAGCCACAACAGAACGGCTCCTCCAGAAAAGACTCATCCCTTGGCTTTGAGATCACCAGAGAGACCAGGATCAAAGTAATTTAGGAAACACATTTTTCATGTCTGCATCACCGTGTACGCTAACGTGCTTCTTGACACAGCATTGCCACTGGAGATAAATCCATAAGCGATGTTGTGCCATAGCCAGAGCTACTATGCAGTCTTCGTAAAGACAACCACTGAACACTGAAAGACAGTATCAGCCTGCTATCAAATCCTCTGTTCTCCAGTCTACCATCAGGCTTCCAAATGAAAAAAAAATATCAGCTCTAGATTCTTCCATTTGCCAGGGAAAATGAAATCCAATGAGCCAAGAAAGCTGAAAGGGATGAATCCATTACAGGCAGTTCTTCAGGGGTCAAAATAATAAGTTTCAGTGGGCTTCCTTGGTCTCAACAAGTAGGTGAAGCCATCTTACCCTTTAGGTATATCTCATTTTAGCTGTTCTAAATGAGCGGCTCGTGTCTCTTTGTGGTGATGAAGCAACCGAGACTCATCTAAGCAAGCAAATCATCTGTCCTACTTAAGTTATATGAATAAGACTTTGGATGAATAAGACTTTGGAAGAGCTCCCTTTGCTCTTAGACCATGATATAGGGAGTGCCCACAACTAGCACACTACACATTTAAATTCACTGAGTGGGTATTCAGTGATCCCAGCCCCCTGTGATGCTACCGTGCCTTGAGAACTGCTTCACTTTTGCCTCTTTTGGCTCCTTTATGTCTTGCGTGGTAGTGCAGGGTAGCTGTGTTCTCGTCAGCAATCTTGTTTCATCGCAGAATAGGCTCCACTCCGTTTTCCCCTTGGAATCCACCTGGTTTGACATCCAAATATAACATTCTGCTAAATTAACAATAACAAAAGAAATTTTAAAGAGTGCCACATCACTCTCCCCCAGCTTCCTCAGCACATCTACATCTATGTCTATTTTATATAGAGCAAGTTCTGCTGAAGAACGAGAGCCATTTCTCGACTGTTATGGCACAAAGCAATTTGTTGGCACTTTAAAATTAAAGGAAAGTACACTTCAATTCAACAATCTCAAGTGTAAGGGTGTATCTGACAGCACACTATTTAAGCTCCACTCTTACAAGCTCCTAAGAGTAAAAGGCTGACTTTTCCTGAGCCTGATTAGGACTTTATTCAGTCCTGGAAATAAAGAACCAAGATGAACTCTCCTTTAACCGGTATTGCTGTTGATTTCTGCCCTCGCAACAGGACTGAACAGTTGAGCACTAAGGACTCCCATTGAATCATTATTTTCTGCCTCCTCTTTTTAAGCTAGGCCCCTAACGTTGCTAAATGTACCATTTTGACATGAAACAAAACAGAAGACTGCCCACCTTCTTGTTTGTTACCTCATACGGTGGGTCTGAATGGAAAACACCAACATGGAGAGAATTACGAGTTGCACAAAGAATAGCTTGGGTTTTCTCAATGTTTGCGGTGTCTTAAATGGGAAACAAACTACATTTTGGATCACGTCGCTGCCACACAAGACAATCTCCCTCTGGTGGTGTGAGCTGAGGGTATGTTCTGAAATAATTTCCTAGAGGGGAACTGACAGCTCTTTCATGCCCTTCCCCTCCTCCCTACACACAACTAGCAGCGTTATTCTTACACGATCATTATTTCTCAAGACCAAATGAATTAATTTCACTTACAGCAAAGCTCCTTCATGGCAAAAAGACTTCAAAGGGATCTTTGCCCACCTTTGTGGGGACTATCACCACCTCAGATGTGTCTTCTTTGTCCACTTTAGCCTACTACTTCGTTTTCAGAGAAGAAGCATTATTTGTTGCTAACAAAACTACCACCTTAGCACCTCATTCACCAACAAATTAGGTGCCATCAGCTGAACACGCTCCACCGTCTGCTCCAAGTTATACACCAGTCATGGTAGGCTTTAATTTGATTAGTGATTGGGCTAAAAGCAGCTAAATAAAAATTATAATGCCCAAGAGCCACTTAGACTTGTTCAGACACTTTAAGTACCAAATCCCTTCAGCAATATAACATTATCTTTACAGACAAAACTGAGTTTAAAAGTACAAATCTAATTTGATCTCAAGTGCATTGGAATTACTATATTTAGGCATTGGATTATGTACCACAGAAAGCCTCATGCTATGTAAGCAACAAAACTAATTGTGGAAAGACAAAGGTATGTGTCTAACGTGCTTATGGACTTTTAAAAATTCATATTTTCATTGAAGCTGGCAAAGTCACAGCCGCTCACATCAGCAGTGAATTTGGCACAGAGCCCTATATGTTGAGCGAACATAAGCCGGCTATTTCTGGTCTCCTTCAGAAGACCTGGACTTGAAGCCCTGCCTCAAAATTACAATTTAAGGCTCTCACTGTTGCAGGAGAGAAAAAGTAAATTAAAAAAACCCAGCAAGTTGATTCTCAACAGCTAAGCAAGACTTTCTTTTCTTCAGTCTCAACTGGGGGCTCGGTTCACACAGGCATTTATGGCAGATGCTCAGACACCACAGAAGGATGCCATTACACTTTTAAAGAAGCTTTTCAAATGCAGCATGTTATTTCAGAATAAACAAGTTACCTAGAGAAGAGAAAGGAATAATCCATTCCTGCAGCCACCACCGAGATTCAAACATATCAGCATGTACAAAAAAAAAGAAAAAAGAGCACAAAAATGGACAGATTCACCAGTCTAGTTGAACTTTGGTCTGGCTGGACAGGGAGATTCATTTTGAAGTCTTCAGGTGCACGCAAGGATTCTGCCTGCTTTGAGCTCTGCTGCTGCATGCAACTTGGTTCCCTGCCTCCAGACAGACATCCCAGGGAGGAAAAAGCAATACAATCCGTTTCTTCCTAAACACAAATCCTTGTCTGCATCTCAGAACAAAACAACCATCACAAAACACATGCAAACAACATGATTCATAGAACAGTTTGGGTTGGAAGGGACCTTAAGGACTACCCAGTTCCACCCCCTGCCATGGGCAGGGACACCTCCCATTGGATCAGGTTGATCAAAGCCCCATCCAACCTGGCTTTGAACCCCTCCAGGGATGGGGCAGCCACAGCTTCTCTGGGCAACCTGGGCCAGGGCCTCCCCACCCTCACAGAAGAAACTTCTTCCTAATATCTAGTCTAAATCTCTTCTCTTTCAGCTGAAAACCATTTCCACTCATCCACGATAAAGAGCCCCTCCCCAGCTTTCAGGGAGCCTCCTTTAAGTACTAGAAGGCTGCTAGAAGGTCTCCCTGGAGCTTTTTCTACTCCAGGCTGAAGAAGCCCAACTCTCAGCCTGACCTCCTATAGGTGCTCCAGGCTTCAGGTCATATTTGTGGCCTCTTCTGGACTTGCTCCAACAGATCCAGGTCCTTCCTGTGCTGAGGACTCCAGAATTGAACACAGGACTCCAGAGGAGGTCTCACAGATACCCCTCTAAAACTTTCTGCTTCACATGGGATTTTCCAGCAATAACAACACCCGGAGAGGAGTCTCTTCTCTCACTCCTCCTTTATAAAAGGAGGTATGTTCACGAGTTAATCAGACTAACTTTACCCTCAGGGGCTTCCAGAAAGAGAGGGGAAAACATTGATCAACGTAGCAGAAGACAAAATATGCCTAAAAAGATGTAACAGTGATCTCCAGTTAATTCAGGAAAATCTTCAAAGGGAATCCACCTATTAAACACCTAAACAGAGGTTGTACCCAGTATTAATACAGAGAGCTGGGTCTCAGAGGTATCATTTCAAGATGTTTCCTAACAGGCTAGGGAGAGCAAGACTGATCAGAAATTCCGCAGAAGAGTAAAAGCCTTTCTAGGTTGAAGGGTGGTTTTATTTTTATAATGAGAAATTAAACTCGCACACACTGGAAAGCAAAGTTGAGTTAAATCTAACCCAGCTTTGCACATTTTAACAATTCTCTCTGCTGTCTGTAGAACACAGCAATATAAATATTGCTATCTCTGTTAAAATGAATTATTGACAATTTTAATACATGTTGCACAGTACATATTAATATAGAAAAATACATGTTATCAGCAGTGCAATGTTGACCATGTACTAATCCATTCCACCTGCTCAAATATTAGTGCAAATAATTATATATTTGTAATGCATCATTGCTGTCTAGTTTGAATCTTTGCCTCCAGAATAAATGTCTCTTCTCTGAAGTTGTTTGCTATTATGAGTAAAATGTTATATATTCATACTCAAATTGACTTTGGGTGCATAAGTAAAATGAGCAACCTTCAAAAATCCACTTGTCTAAGACTCAACAAGACATTTTAATGAATTGTTTACAGTAAAATGTTATAAAAATGTTTCAGATACAAGCTCCTATTAGCTGGCTTCTCCGCAATACTCAAATACCAGGCATCAAAGCAGCATAGAGCTCAAAATTACCATCTTCAACTGGCAGCATCAATTGAGGTGGACCTTAATCATGTCTGTCAGCAGGAGCTATTTATCCCGATATCGTGCAGTTTATCTACCGATGAATCTACTCTAGGGACTTCTCTTCACAGTCTCGCCTTTCTTTTCAAGCAAAGAGGTGGACTTAGTGACACTGGATGCTTGGTTGAACAGCTCCTATCCCCAACGGACTGATGCTTAAAACAGAAAAGGCAGATGTGGATGAGGCGCTGAGGGACGTGGTTTAGTGATTGATGGGAATGGTTGGACTCGATGCTTCTGTAGGTCTTTTCCAACCTGGTGATTCTGTGAAATGTACAATGAAGACCCTGCTAGGGCTCATTTGTGTCAGCGTATACCCCTGGCTATAAGGGAAGCTGGGATAGAAAGAAGAAGGACAAGGGCAGCCTTACAAACAGATGAGGTGGGGTTAAGGTTTTTGATTATAAAGCTGTTCTCAAAAACATGAGTCAGAGATGGCTCAACTTTACATTTCACATTGCTTTCCTGGCACATGACCTAATGGATGCTGAAGATATCTCTTACCCCGAGATAAGGGACCCTTACGTGATACTTCATTTCAGTGCACCAAGTTGGATGGGCCTTGGGCAGCCTGATCTAGTGGCAGGGGGGTTGGAACTGGATGATCTTTAAGGTCCCTTCCACCTCAAAACTATTCTATGACTCTATACAGGACAGACTATGCAGAAACAGAGACCCACAGAGATGAGAGAATACAGGGAAGGCAAAGGAATAAAGGGGAAGGGAAGGGAGCTGAACTCCTCCAGCCAGGCTACGCGCGGATGAAGAACCACTAGATAATACGTAAGTCTCCTAGAAGCCATGCTGCAAAGTGAAAGGTTTCCCTCTCTCTCTGGTAGTGTGGTAACAGAGGGGAAGGGATAGAGCAGTCCTAAGGGATCTGGAAAGGGAAACAGGGCACAGGCACATAAAGCTAATAGAATAAAAGTAGAAACCAAGGCTTCCACATACACCAGGGGCTGTATTGACACAGAGTAAGCAGTGCCCCATACAAGAGAAAAGACGACAAGCAAACACAGCTGCTTCCCCACTCTAAGATAAGCAGAAGACATGGTATAGAAATCTCCTACCACCAAAAGAAATGAGAATGGAGGAAAAGCAGCCAAAAAAAAGCAGCAAACAGGACTCGGCAGGAGATCTGGCTCCCTCCCCTCCTTAAAACAGGTGTAGAAAAAAACAGAAAAAAAACCAGTATCAAAATGCTAGCTTCGATATCCAGAAAGAAAACACTTCTATGTAGATAGCAAAACACAGATCTGTCTCCACTTACAACTAGCACAGAGGTGGTGGTGGTGGATAATGCCTTGAAGCCAATACTCAGCAGAACAACAGGACAGGAAAGGTGCTCCTACCTTTCAGTTGTCCTCTAGGAGAGCAGCTTTTGGTGCTGATGGCTGGTTTGTTCATCCACCTGCTCCTAGGACAAGAAGTGTAAAGCAGAAGAGCTGCTACCTGCACCTAAAAATTAGACAAGAAATTATTTCGATGTCCACTTCCTTTATCGTATAGGAAAAACAATCACCTCAGTGTGGTTTCCCTATCTATGACTAGTTCAACTCAAACAATAAACCAATTTAAGGTATTTATTGCTATGAAAATTTAACGCAGTGCACTGTCTCTGTTGGAACTTGTCATGACATCTCTAACTCAGTACATTAGGTTTATTGCTACGCAGATATTGGATTGAGAAACCTGGAACTACAGGCCAACATGTATCCAGCCCACAAAGGAACCCAGCGGGTCTCATCCTCTTCAGGGCACTTTGTAAGACGTAGTATTTTTGCCACATATTCCCAACCCTTCCTACAGCAATGGAGCAATCAATTCTGATAACATTCAATCACAACACACCAGCACCAGCTCCGTGGTGGGGAATTTCTCCTTAGGCAGCTGAAATTGAGTTACCCGTGACAATAAACATGGAAGCAACCAGTGATTTAAAACAATTTTGGGAAAGCTAATAAGGAAAAATACCCAAACCAAACTACTCGCATAGATTGCAAAGTAAACTGACCTGTCCCCTGTCAATACCTTGTCATCCTCAAATCAGGCACTTACCATTACACAGATCACTGTAGCCTTCAAAGAAAATAATTAGTCTGTGATCAGGCAGATTCTCCTTCCTTCCCATCAGATTGCAAACAGCCAATGCCTTTCTCCTCCTCATGGTAGAAATGAGCAGTGCTCACATTCACAGCACCGATACTTGTCCTTCACAGCAGATGCACACTTGTATAAAGGAACCTCTTCTCTTGAGTTTTAAAGACAAGTGAACAGCTCCACAACAAAGTATTCCACAGCCAGTTCCTCTCCTCTAGGGGCTCACTTCATTTCAGGGTAGGATTTTAATTCAAGCTCTGCTTATTCTCCTTGGTTGATATGTCAGGTTTCTATTAATCCCATTTTAACCTTCTCCTTCCATGTATTGCTACTTCACTTAAAACTGCTTGTGCTTCACATCCTTTAAGTTCATGTCTTTTTCACTTCTTACCATCTAAGTATTTAGTTCTTTTTCCAATCACTTGTATTTCCCATTTTTTTTTTGTATTTTAATTTGTGTTGGGAAGCATTCTTTCCGAACACCAACTCCTCCCCGCCCTCTGTGCGTACGCAAACAGAACACAACACCAAATCATGTTAATAAATTATAGGACTTGGAAAAACACAGCTGATTTTTCCAGCCTACAGCAGTTCACCACAAAGACATTTTCACCAATTGTAGACAACATAATTACACACACATACACACACCTCCTCTCAGGCATTCATGTGGCTGCCAGCCCGTTAAATACTTATGTTCTAGGAGCGAACCTTAGAAAGGCAATACTTTAACTTGTTACGTGAACATTAAAAGGCATATTTGTGTTTTGGATAGTACTTTATTGTATTCATAAGCCACTGGAAGTATTTTTCCCAAATTACATGCTGTAAGGGCTCTAAACTTAAAAATGTGAAAATTATAGTTCCCCACCCTAATGCAACTTGTAGAGCAAAGTTACTGACAACGCAGTCTTCTCTAGAAATAAAAACTCCTCCAGTGTGTGCATGGGGAGGGTCTTTTAAAGGAAGGGGAAAGGGAAAGCTCACACCAGCAATAAATTTGGTCAGTAAAATTACTTTTATTCTTTTTTTTTTTTTAAATAGAAGGGCTTATACAATTGAGTATAAAGATTTTTTTGAAGGACATGGAAATAAAAAAAAAGTGTCTGGGTGGAATTCTCTTTATTGAGGAAGAGTTTACATATCTAAGTTTAAGTATTCACCTACTTTTTGCTGCCTCCTGTTAACAGGCATAATGAAAATATTGCACTGACCATATGCATGGGAAACACAGCTAATAAAGCAAGAAATATGGTAAATACATTTCATACAGTCTTAAAATAATTCAAATGATCATACAACAAACCCTGAAACACTTCTGTGATCTGCAGTCTTAAGATGATGTTCGCTCTTCTGAAGCATTTACAAATTTGACACTTTTTGTCTGTAGAAAGATTTTGTATTGGTTAAGAAAACCACAGCCTTAAAATTGTTGGCTTTCAGTTACAGAGGTAACAGAGGTATTATCTGAATTCACATCAGAGCTCTTGGAAAAAAAATATGGCAGCAGTACAAGTACGTGCCTCCTCCAGTGTCCAAACCTCTTTGTGGCTTCGCCATGGCCAAGGAATAGAGCTACAGAGCTCACCAAAGCAGCCAACCTCCCAATATAATTTGAGACAATCTGGCATCCTCTCTTGTTTACTGATACAACGCTCTGCTAAACAGAAAATGAAGCATAAGAACCTCAACTAAAAGAAGTTCCACACATCTGTCAACACTGACTGCACCTGGGAAGTCATTAATAGCAGAAAAAAATTTTATTTGGCCAACCCATCAAGTAAATTTATAGAAATGCTGCTCTGAAGATGGGAGAGCAAGATGTTTCCATACCACAGTAGAAAAAGTGTTACCAGATGATTTGTTTTAGGGATGACATAAGCCAGACTGAAGAGACAAACCACAGCAGTTCCAACCTGTTTTCCACAAGAGCTCACTCTGAAAAGGCCTATTTACAACAACTTTCAGCTACTTGTGGAAAAGCTACTTCAGATGTTTCAAACAACACTGTTGGCTTCAATTCACTCTATGCACACTATGGGTCCACGTCAAACACCCCGAAAAAATGCCGGATGCAAAAGTAGCCTGTCTCAAATATTAAAATTATGAGCAGTGGAAGAGAAGTTTCTGCACACTTCAACATTTTATATTGCTCAGGCACTGAGGATCCATTATCTTCAGCACAGGAATTTTCAGCTCCAGGTTTTTGCTAGAGCCACTGTCTGCGCCTCCTCCATGAGCAACTAGGCTACATTTTATCCTTTCACCTTGTTATAATTAAGTTATTTACATACAAGAAGTTTTTTTTACATTAACCCAACAATGGGCACCTTCACCTTGTAAAAGGAACGCCTTAGACAAAGCAGCTGCATTTACTTTAGGAGCATATATAAAATTCAGTGTGCCGGTATCAGAGACAAGAATGTAGATCATCCGATGCCAATACATTCCAGTGGGCCCTCGAGTACTAGGTGCAAAAAATCCAAAGGCAAAGAACCAAAAAAAAAAAATCCCAAAAACCTGTCACCACTTTAGTTCTGTTTAGAATGCTATACAATGAATAAATTACATCTTTCTGGGACTGTGTTGCTTTTACTCCTACATATCAAAGAAACTCCAAGCCAATTAATTAGAGCAAGAAATTACATTGAGCAGGATAATGTTTTAAATGAAAGAAATGACTTAGAAACACCAATCAAAGATAATTTGATTATCATTAGCTGTGCTGAAGTCTAAGTCATTAAAATGGATGAAGAATGTTTTTACACTGGTCTATTCTATGTAATCCATTACCTACACTATGCTCTGTAGTTCAAGTCTAAAAAATGGTATCTGATAATTCAATATTGAAGACTAATACTTCAGACGCACCGCTTGCTTTCCTACACCGACGTGTTTCCAATGAAAAATAAATCAGTAGCAAGTAGATTTGCACAATTCTTCACCAGGCGAACTTCAGCTTACGTGAAACACCATTCAGAATTTTACCTGCTCACCTTTCTACATGGTCATGTTTAAATATGGCTGCTGCTTGAGTCTCAACAGTCATTATCCCACAAAGGTTACAACCATGGTGTGTTAAGAAATCATTTCCTGTGCTTTCTAACAGCTAAGGCCTGCCCAAAGGTACATTTCTTTCCATGCTCTCAGCTGAAGTGACGAGCAAGACGAGCAGACCTATAATCAACACGCAGCTGAACAAAGGAGTGAAGGATGTTCTTGTCCAGATTAGCAAGTTGTTCTCCTGAGCAAACTTGTTTTAAGTTATCCGGAGCTACAACCAGAAGATTGCAAAGTGCATGCAAGGTATCAAAAAGTTGTAACACCAGTGCAATCTGTGGTTAAGAGAAAAAGAGAAAGACAGATATAGCGTTAGAGATGCTCGAACCCTTTTTATGCTATGTCCCCCTAAATTCTCAAAACACTTCCTCTCTACAGAGGATTTACATCTATTATTCTCTCCTTGTGTGTGCACATGCACATATACATCTTTGTATAACACAAAGTTATACACAGAACACATAATGCAAACTCAATTCTTCAATAAACACAGCCTACAAGTGATAAAACTGTATCAGGAAATAGCTTTTTAGGAAATTATAAAGAGCCACTGGTATAGTAACAGACTACATCACATCAGCAAGTTAAATATGATGTTCAGTTAGAAACAAACTTTTTTTATGAAGAAAAGCCATCGGATTAAAAATAGCATCCTGTTACTAATTCCTGTATGGCTGTACAACACGGACCCATCCGCACCTACCTTGAAGTCTTTGGCACACTTCCTGTATTCAGCCACGTCACAAATAGCTAACATGCCTCCCATGCAACTGTAGGAATATTGCTGTAGGTGTTCATAGATAAGTCGATGAAAACGAACTCCGAGCTCCATCAAAACTGTGTCCACATTCTTACCATCCATAGAATTTCTAATCTTTTCCACTTGCTTTCTGACATAACCACAGACTTTAACACAAGCCTAAATTAAAAAAAAAAAAAAAGAAAAATAAGAATTAGGTAGCTTACTTTCTAGAAATCTGTTCTTCTCAAAGTGGCTTCTGTATTATACGGTGAACATCAAGTTTTTTACCCACGATGCTTTGTTATGCTCCTGTCATTCTAAGGGGAAAAAACTGTCCAGCAATTAAAGAGTACTTGACAAATGACTTGCTGAAACTGATAGCTTAAAGCTAATTATCAGCTAAAAACCTTGTTCTACATCTTGGCCTCTTGGGAGAGGAAAGAACGCGGCAGTTCACCCAGCACCTACCAATTTGTGTCTGACATTAAGATACAAAACTGCTAATATTTCTTTTCAGCTTAAGAAAACATCCCACAACGGAGTTTGGAGGTGCTGAGGGCAAAAGGGAATGCTAAGCATATTAATCAAACGCACACGTTGTCTAACGTGCTTGGTAAGAAACATCTTGTACCTAGTAAAACTCTCAAGAATTTGAGGCTCTGCTGATGAGCTGGGACTTAATCTACTTACATTCGTATATTGAATCAAAACATTGTTTTCATCTTCTGGTTTAAAATCTGTCTTCTTTTGCTCTGCAGCCAAGATGTGCTTCATCTGCCCGATCATACAGTTCAGCGTCCTTTAAAGTTAAAAACACAAATTGGGTTTTGAGGGGAACATTTGAATTTCCTTTAATTTTATATTTACATATATTAATACAGCCATACAGAAATAAGCAGCATAAAGGAATGAGAAAAAATATTCTCTAACATTTGAGTAATCTACAGAAGATATAGTAATGGTTTGCTTTTAGTGTAAGAAGCAAGCAGTGCTAAGACACGTCAAAGGAAACACTTAATTTAACAGACATGCACACACTCATATGCACTCTTCTGAAGTTCCAAAGCACTCCTCTAGAGCAGATAAGCTTGATTTTACGTAAGCAGTTAAAAAGGGGAGAATGAGACAAAACACGCCCCCCCAAACTCTAAAAGCACGCTTTCCTCAAAGTTCAGTGTCTTGGAGCAGAGCACACAGCACACTGGCCAGCTGGTTTTACAGGGGGGACAGTCATTGCAAGGTAATCCATTCAAACCCAGCTCCTCAGAGAAACTGGAGAGCATTCCTCAACACAGAGTCTGACAGCCCAAGGAAGCATTCCAATCAGTTTAGCAAAATTAGATCACACTGCTTATTATTTGGAAGAAAGCATCAGAAAACATTTGGAAAATGAAGAAAGGGATAAAAGAGGGGAAAACTGAAAAAGAACACCTCTCTCTGTGCCTACTGTTACCTCCCTCTGTCTCTCCTTTTTTTTTTTTTTCCCCCTCCCCTTCTCACCACCTCTCTCACTTCTTCATCCCCTGAAGGAAACAGTCAAGGCCATTATTGGCCTTGAAGGATTCAAGTTGTGGTTAAGTGACAATATAGGTATCCAAAGAGGGGAAAAGCCTTCTTGCTTTTGCACAGAGCTCAGGCTTGCATTTCAGGTGTACTTTGTTCAACAACCCACATACCAACAGAACATTAAAGAAAACATATCTTGTGTTCTCCCCTATTTCCATTTTCAATAAATACTCCCAGAAGGCTGTTTACACACAATATACACTGAAAGAAAATCAACTGAATTAATTTTGTTTGGCTAATAAATCACTTTTACAGAGGCAGACAATGGCTGTGAATGCATTCAAGAAGCTGCTATAAGACCTTTTCAGATTGGATAATGCTGAAACCACCAACGTTTAGAAATCTGCTTTTATTTTTTTGAACTAAGATCATTTCTGTACGCAAGACAATCAATTCTCAATAGCATCAGCGGCACCAGAAAACAGCACATAAGCAGGCACACGAACACATTTCACATATAATCTCAGAACTAACCTCACTTTTCTGTGTGCCAAAGCACAAATGTTTTTGAAGTCCCCACACACAGAAACTATGAATTTACCATTTTCCAACAGGGGCTTGTTCTTCTAAGTCTTACTGTCACTTTTAAGTTCACACAAACAGTTACAAACTCCTGTAATGCTGATGACCACTTATGCTTGTCTAGATCTAAGCTCATGGTCTCAATGGTTCAAGTATTTCAAATTTTGAGTTTAGATTTCTAAGGTGATTTCCAGCAGGAGCAGCTAAAATTTCAGCTGCTACTCACACATTACTCTATCTCCACCTTTCTTCTTCCACCTACAGAAAATTCTTCACGATGAGTGTGGGTTCACACTGTCCCAGGGAAGTGGTGGCTGCCCCATCCCTAGAGGTGTTCAAGGCCAGACTGGATGGGGCTTGGAGCCCCTGATCCAGTGGGAGGTGTCCCTGCCCTCGGCAGGGGATTGGAACTGGATAGTTTTTAGGGATCCCTTCTGATCCAAACCATTCCATGACTCTGCCATCTCTCTGCAGAATGTACCCTGGAAGACATGAATTTAACGCCTGTTCTTCCTGCTCAATGCTGTTCTCATCTCTCTCCACTAAAGTGTGGACTTGTCAAAAACATCAATAATAATTCCCAGAAAAGCCCTTGCTTCTCACAGGAGGGATCATTTCCATTTACTGGAGAGAGAAAACAGGCAGAGAATGCTTGGGCAACACGTTCTAGGTTGATGAACGCCGCCTTCAACTATTGGAACACAACATGCTTCTGGACCAAAGCAGGGCATCACGCAACAGATCCATTTCCTAATATTAAGCTTGTTTGTTATTTTCCTGCCAAGCAGCTAAGATTTTAATTTACAATTTTTATAGCTATATTCTCATTTTTATTTGGAGAAATGGAGGAAAAAAAAGATTAAATGAGTCAGTCACAACCTCGAAGCAAGTCAATGTCTGCATCAAAATCAGTCCATGCCTATAGACTTTTATGACTAGGTCTAATCCATAGCACTGCACAGATTCAAGCAAAGCATCTAACCTATTTTTGTCAAACTTTGCTCCTAGTGGAAATCCTGCAAGTCTTTAACCTATTTAAATCATCATTCCTCCTGCCTTTAAAGTAGAAAAAACTAGTCTGAGACAATAAGGTAAACTGAATTGTTGCATTCTTTCAGCATAATCAAAATCCTTTAACATCCTTCCAGGAGTATTTATGGGTCAGAAATCTGCCATGGAAAATAAAACCTTCTAATAAACCAAAGCTAAGTTTTCCATGCACAGTACTGCACACCTATAGATTTAAAAAAAGTAAATTAAAAACTCAGTTCTGTGTTCAGAAGTAATTAATCCTTAAATAAAAGCTAACACCACAAATTTTACAAGAACCAAAGATTAACAGAAAGTTTAAATTGTACTTGCCTGTCAATACCCATATCCAGCTTCACTTCCATTTGTTCTATGATATCCTTTTTCTTCTGAAGGCATTCAGATAATTTAGGAGAAGAACTGCAAGAGCATAAAGGGTTGGGGGAGCGATGGTGTTATAATAACAAAACAAATTTGTCTGCTGAGTTTGCTACTGACAACAGGATTTTTTTGAATACTTCCCATCCCATCAGAAAGGGTAGTTTAGCTGGAGTTTGCTGCCTTCAGAACAAATCAAGAGCCTGAACTGCCAGCTGACCCAGAGTGGGATTTGCTCGGTGCTGACAGTGCAGGCAGCACTGTGCTTACAGAGCAGCACCTCCCTGCTGCTGCCAGCCCTGCAGATGAGCCAGCAAACCCAGCTCCTCATGCACATTAAGCCACAACACATCTGTGCACTCCACCTCGAGTGCGTCCAGCTCGCGGGTACCAAAACCACACAGCCTTCACATAGTTCACATGGCTCCCGCGGGGCCAGCTGTCTCCTCTGCAAAGCCCATGAAGCACCCGAGGGATCTCAGCAGCCCCAGTATTGCCAACTCACTCCAGGGTGCAGCTACAAACCCCCTGTAATCCTGGCCTGTAATGCAGCAGTAAGGTCTCTACAGAGCAACTTGTTTCTTATTTCTATCAATACCTGCGGAGCTGCCTCCTGCCTGCTTGTTCTCCAAGGTAGCGATCTGTTTAACTACCTGTTGTGGTTTGAGTTAAAGTAGGATCAGCTTCTGACTCAACTCAGTCGCTCTAAGTAACTCCGCTTCTCTGAAAATTAAGTGCCTGTTTTGGAGACAGCGTTCTTCGCTAAAGCGATAACACAGGGCATTGGTAGCAAAAAGGCCACTTAGCCAAGGCCATCCTCAAGCTGGTGGAAAAGGAGCCGCACCTGCAAGGAGGGGCAAATATGGCAGGTGACCCTAAACTGACCAAGAGAGTATTCCATCCTGTAGGTGTCATACTTGGTATAAATTTGAGATCACCAGGGTCTCGCTTTCTTCTGCAACATCTGACATCCAGACCTTGTCAGTCTGGTTGCTCCTGATCCAAAATTCGTGTGTTTCTGTATTTGGTTCCTGAGTTCAGCTCCCTCCTAGCCATGGACCCATTTTCTGTGTCTGCTCTGTAGCATTTGTGGTGATGTAGCATCATCGAAGGGTGGGGTGGGGGTGTGATCTCACGTAGTTGTTTATATTTTATTACCTTCAAATTATTTTCATTCTTATCATCATCATCTACATTTAGGCTGTAGTTCTAGCTTCCAACCATAAGTCTTCCTCCTCTCATTTCCCTCTCCTCTCTTCCTGCAGGGCTCGGGGGAGGGAAAGGGATTTTGAAGGCTCAACTGCACCAGTTTTAGCTGCTGAGTTTGGCAGGGTGGGGCTAAACCATGACACTTCCCTTCTTCCCCATCTCATGACAGCATTTTATCTACCGACAACAAGCTGACCTACTCCATCTTTGTAGAGGAGTTTGTTCTTTAAGAATGAAAAAAAAACTTGCTTTCTTCACCAAAACTGACCATTCACAAAGGAAATGCTAATCACAAAGTTACCTGATCAATGGCATCAGATGATCATTGAACTGCTTGTCAAATAAATGGAAAATAGTATTGGCCTGGTGGACAACATCCAAGAAATAAAGATTTGCATTCTTTGAATCAGAAGAAGGAATGCCTAAAGCAAAGAAGGTGTCATTAGGATTGTAATGATACACAGTTCTTACAGTTAGCATGATGAAGAACTTTCCCATAAACACTTAAATCATGGGCTTAGAGTTTCATAAATTTACCATGGTGCCATACACAGAACACTTCTCACAGCTGTATTAGGCAACAACCATAAGCATAGAAATATCCTGCTTTTAAATTTTCTAGAAGCAAAATGGAACAGGTAATTTAAATATTTCAACATTACGCGAATTTTGTGCTTTGACGCAGAAACAGTAGGTTCTTGCTGTCAAGATTTTAACTTGTTTAATACAAGCAGTTCTCATATCTGCTCTCACTCTTTAAAATGCATAGGTATACAAACAAGCATGGAATTCTTATAAAACATAAGATCCTAAGCCTTAATGTGAAGACATTCTGCTGCTATAGCACAAAGAACAACTAAAAGAGGTAGGTAGTGCTGATGTCCCAATTTGAGACACCAATGTTTTTGACGACAGTAGCATGTTTCCACCTGTACTTCAATTCCCCAAATGGAAGTTACACAGCAGAAGACATTAAATGCTGAGTCCCAAATACACAAACCAAATTTCATTCAACCTATACTTTCTAAACAAGGCCAATCAATAAGGACTTTTTTTTTTTGGTAGGAATGGTTGGACTCAATGATCCAGTGGGTCTCTTCCAACCTGGTTATTCTATGATTCTATGACTTGCAAAGATCATCTGCACAGAAAGGCCAATGAGATGAAACGCTCATAAAACATTACACTCACCAGCAAGGCCTGTTTCTAATGCATAATCGATGTGTTCAGTACATAAGAACTCTACAAGCATAGAAAAAATCCTGAAAGCATTCTTGGGTAAGTCAGACGGATCAGAGAGCTTTAAAGAAAGAGAAAATAAATTATCCTAAAGGTCAGATTTACATACATTTGAAAGCTTACCCAATACTGCAAGGAGGATAAGCTTAAAATGTAACAAGTATTCTAGAATAACTGGAATTTTATTCTAAATGAAAAGTATCCATAAAGAGAACTGTTCGGAAATAGCCTTCAGTATCGATAAACCTTTTGGCATTAACAAGTAAACTGAACCCAGAACACCACAGGATGCCACAATACTGAAACACTGTAGTGGTAGGATGAGGAGGGAGGGGTATAAATTGGAAGGGGAAAGATTTAGATTAGACATTAGGAAGAAGTTCTATATGATGAGGGTGGGGAGGCCCTGGCCCAGGTTGCCCAGAGAAGCTGTGGCTGCCCCATCCCTGAAGGTGTTCAACGCCAGGTTGGACAGGGCTTGGAGCAACCTGATCCAGTGGAAGGTGTCCCTGCCCATGGCAGAGGGTTTGGAACTGGGTGGGCATAAAGGGCCCTTCCAGCCCAAACCATTCTGATTCTATGAAAAAGCAAAAACATAAGCATTTCACAATAATAATAGCAATAAAAAAAAGCAGATAACAGTCCCTAAAACACAACTTGTCCAGATGTAATCAAGAATGTACCTACACTGCTTATCACTGGATGCTAGGAAAAACTTACACAGAAAAGCTGATTCTCTCCACAACCTGCCCTTTTCCCCTTTTACTAATTTTCTGCCACTGACAACAGCCAGAAGCAGGATGCTGGGTTAGATGGACCTTCAGTTTCACCCAGTGTGGTTGTTTAGTCACTGCCACAGTATTGCACAAAAAAAATTACACAGACTGAACCTCTGCTACGTTTATCACAGTTCAGCTGGAGCCAGCGAAGCATGGACGTTTTTATTAAGTAATGCTCACATATACACACAGCATCTGTACTTCATAAGCTGTAAGCAACACGGGATTTTGGACAGCAACCTGTCAGTAAATCCCTTTTCTGAGGTTAAGCGTCAAGGCTTTTGTACATAAGCAATGCGGCTTTGGTTTTTAAGGAATTATATGAAGACCTTATGCAGCTAGGAGTAAGAAAGATTACATAAATTGACTTGAATTGTAGTGGTAGCACACTCCCAAAGACTTCTGCTGCATTCCCCCAAAAACTGCAACAAAAACCCCAACAAAATACCATCAGATATGTCCAAACAGCAAAATGTTTCAATGAATGGTTACATTCAGAATGGACAACTTATTTTCCCTACAGCAGTCACAGTTGGGACAGAGTGTGTCTGCCTGCATCTGTCGTGATATAAATATCACAATTAGTTAGTTAGCCAGGGACATGTTTTAACTTCTCTTATGCATAAAGACCTGCCCCGACCACAAATAAAGCCCTAGCAACACATGTGAGAACAGAGAAATTAAATACCTGTCATTCTAAAAAACCTCCTTACATGCCAAGATCCATTTGGCACTGGTTTCTGTCCCAACACAATTGCTTTTAAATAAAGTGTGAAAAAAAAACTGATGCCAACAGAAAAAGGAGGGGACAAAACGCCATACACAACTGAAAAAAAGTTAGTTAATACCTTGAATTAAACAACCACCTTTAGCAACTACCACATACAGTATACGGTTTAGTAGTGGACAGGTACAGTTGGACTTGATGATCTCAAAGGTCTTTTCCAACCAAACAATTCTATGATAGAGAAAAATAACGATCTGCCTGCTTGTCCTGCAGTCACTGACTTTCACCACCAGGTAGGGGGCCATTTCAGTGTCTACAGTATTTGTACATTGTTATAGCTGTGGCCCCCTCAAGTATATCAAATACTGAATTTTCTAAATATGTTAAATGTTAAGTTTTTCTGCACTAAGCTAACTTCGAATGTTAGAGGTATTAAGATTTGCAAGAAATCAGTGTTTAGCTAATAAAAAAACCCTTGCAATTAAATTTCTAGGGTTTTCATTTACACTGAAGTACCAGACAAACAGTAACTGACAGGTAGTAAAACCAGAGTTACCCAGGAAAACAATGTCAAAGATAATTCCTCTCAGCATTTTATTGGCAAAATTCTCTAATGCTAGAAGAAACGGCACGTGACACTGGAAAAAAACACTGTTGAACTATTCTCTGTATTCTTAAAGCAGGTAAAAACCCACAAAAAGCTCCTTAGGTCTCAGGTCTAATTTAGCAAAAGCAGCAATACAGACAGCAGGTTTAACCATCCTCACTTCCTCCAAAACCAGATAATACTAAAACCCACAAAGTACAACTCGATCCACATTTAAAAAGCAAACCCTTAGCCTCCACAATGACCCTGATCAGTGAAAAAAAATCAAAAGGGAATTAATTTAAGAATGTCCTTCCTTTCTTCCTATCACACTTGAATCAAAAATTGAACCTCACGATTTAATTTCACACACAAAATTCTATCACTAATGCAGATCACCAGAAACAAACTTACCCTGTGACATCTTTCAAAAGCCTGTTTAGTTTCTTGCAGAAGGTTAACCACCACTTCTTGTGACAGAAAAGTTTCTCCATGCGTATCAATACTTGGCCCCAGTGGCAAGTTGGTACGTTGCCTTATTCTCTCTTTGAGGTCTTGAATACTGGAACAAAGACAGACCGAGAGAAGATTTCACTGTGTGGAAATTCCGATGTTCAAGTTCAACAATGACTTTGGATGTTTTATTAATAGTTGTTACCTCAAACAGAACCCAAGACACAGTTTAGGATACGCAAGCATTAAGACAGTCTTGCAAGCATAAAAGTTGCCAGTAAATGCAAAACTACGACCTCTGATCCCACGACCAACTGTTCTACCATGGTGCGCTCACACCATGGGAGCAGCTATTCCCCACTGCGGAATAAGCGTAGTTTCAAATGAATACTATGGCACTTATGCTCTGTGGACAAAGTTTAGCCTCCAAGCATTCTGTCACATTGTACGTTCAAAACATTAGTTAGAGCTACCTCATCCATGCCCACGAATCCTCTCATCCTCATCCACTATCTCAGCAGTCCTGATTCAGTCAAGCATGCTCCAACACATTTCCATGCATAAAACAACCCATAAAGTCAGTCACTACCATCAATTTAATTTTCCCCAAGAAAATTAAATTTTCATCTTTGTTTTTTAATTCATTTAATTTCTTTGCTGCTGCTGTTCTCTCCCAATAACTTTTAATTCTTGACACACGGAACCCAGTAGCTCCTTGAAAGGGGCAGTAGCCTTAATCACATCTGCCTCACACGTTCTAATTCTTCCTTTCCCATTTCTCACTCGTCCTTTATTAGAGTTTCTCTACCCTAAGGATAATGAAGTCTTGTTTTACCTTTCTATAAGTCCACTGCATCTTCTGGACTCATTAAGAGCTTTCTCACTGACATTGCTATGGTCTTTTCCCCTTCCTAGGTCTTGGGAGGGGACCACAAGACCTGGGCAGGTGAAAAAAAATGTATGCTTTTAGATACACACATATACATGCTTTAGGTACCTTAATTTTGCTTCAGTCCTTTTGTGGATCTGGATCCTAAGTTGAAACATAGGTTTAACTGGTATTTTTCATTTCCCATGAGCGTATAAATACCATTCACACGTACCGAGAGCAATACACTTTTTAGCAGAAGTTAACATAAAGTGATAGCACATTACAAACAGCTGGAGGTCACTTTAGAAGTTTGCCTTTTTGCAGTTCATCACTGTCCATCTAACAGCACAGACTACATTTCTCCCCTTATCAACTCCCTTCTGTTTTAAAAGTAAAAAACTCCACAGAAGAAACTTACCCTCCAGTGCCAATGGACCTCTTCTGGTGGTTTTTGGAATCATAATAGCGTTGAAGAATCATAGCACTCCTACTTTTCAAATAACCGATTTCCACCTCAATATAGTTCTCCAAGTAGGAAATGAAAATGGATTTGATAAGCTTAGACAAGAAAGTCTGCTTATCAGTACCCAAGTTAAATTCCATCAATTTGCTTGACAGATTAGTAGTTCTTTATGCAAAAGAAACAAAGAAGGAGAAAAGAGAAGGTTGAATTTGTATGAACTGCAGCACTATGTGTTTGTAAAGTGCATAGCACAACAGAATCCTCATTGCGATGAAGACTTCTAGCAGGTTTATATTTATTTATATTTATATTTTGCATAATTCATGCTTAATTACATATAGCCCAACTGCAATCAACTGAGTTGTCAGTGAGGACTGGCTTTTGCACAACTTCAAAATTACTCTCAAAGATCATGGAATCATAGAACGGCTTGAGTTGGAAGGGACCTTAAAGCACATATAGTTCCAGCCCCACTGCAATGGGCAGGGACACCTCCCCCAGACCAGGCTACTCAAGGCCCCATCCAGCCTAGCCTTGAACACTTCCAGGCATAGGGCATCCACCGCTTCCCTAGGTAACCACCCT
This sequence comes from Phaenicophaeus curvirostris, assembly GCF_032191515.1. Taxonomy (NCBI): domain Eukaryota; kingdom Metazoa; phylum Chordata; class Aves; order Cuculiformes; family Cuculidae; genus Phaenicophaeus; species Phaenicophaeus curvirostris. The sequence continues at coordinate 67,157,510 of NC_091396.1, read as the reverse complement.
CATGTAGAATTTCTTCCTAACATTTAATCTAAATACTCCCTTTCCAATTTAAAGCCATTCCTCCTCGTCCTGTTTCTACAGGCCCTTGTAAAAAGCATCTCCCCAGCTTTCTTGCAAGCCCCTTTCAGGTACTGCAAGACTGCTGTGAGATCGCTCCAGAGCCTTCTCTTCTCCAGGGTGAACAACCCCAACTCACTATAAAGATCGCTATACTAAATAATTCCCATTAAAATAATAACAGCAATTTAAACATTTCTTCAGGAAAGCTACCACTGTAAAGGTTAATGATCATAAAAACATTTTCAATTTTATTTGTTTACTTTTTTTGCATCTCTTCCTTCACCTTGATAAAGCAATCTATTACAAGAGCACATCTACAACAATAACTTCATCATCAGTATATAAATACCTTGAATACAGATCATAGAGATTCTTCAGATATTGTTCTGCATCTGATTTCCTGTGTTCTTCTAGCTGGTCCTTCACATAACTCTGGAAAATGTGGGTACATCTGTTAGAAGATGAACTCGCAACTACAGGTCACACTCACTACTTGCTAGGTTGTATGTAATTTACTGCACGGTGTATGTCTGTGTCTTCAGGTAATTCATATGTTCTTTGTTTTTAAATCTCTAATTTACAGATCCTGCTTTATCTATAGAGAGAGCTAAATAAATCCTTCAGAAGAAATTATTTAATAATACAAAGCAGTAGCGTGTGAAGCAAAGACAAAAGACAGCTTGCCTGGAAAATATGCTTGACCAAACACACACAAAATCCTGTCTTTTTAAAAATCAAAAGCAGCAGAGGCCTGGGGGCATTTCTGCAGCTGACAGTAAGCAAAGGAAATGCTTACATATTTGCTTTTCATAATACATACACAAAGTACACACAAGTTTAGAGCCTTCTTGTCACTGAATATTTGGACAAAAATATTGTTTACGATAAATACAAAGTCAAAACTGACACAATTTTAGGGTTGAAACACATGCTCAATCTCTGCACTAGGAGAATAATATTCATAGGGAAATTGCTTTTTGCAACAAATAGTCATGTTGTTGGTTTTATGCACCTGTTACTTTCCCTTACTCTGTGCTAGCCCCACACTTGAAACCAGGTTCCATGAACAAGCAGATTTAAGATGCTTATATGTGAAACTTCTTTTCCCAACATATTCTTGGTAGGGGGCATAAGAAGAAATGAAATGTGCATGTGACATCTGATGAACTACCCAATGAACAGACTTGATTCCTTCATAATTTCACATAATGAGTATTTTTCAGTCACATGGCATTCAGAGCAGAAGCAGCTTTGATATAGGCTTGATTACATGTTTGAATTGTTACAGAGCAATCAGCCATGATTCCACATCCTTAGATGAGATTACAAATACTGTAAATTCTCAGTACTTACTACAATAGGTCCATAACTGTTATTACAATAGTTTAGGGTTAAAAGTTTCCTCAATGAACTTCAATGTGGTAAAATGTTAAATACCTGAAGTTTAACTTCAAAGATATTTTGAATGAGTTTGGCTAGCACAGTCTCTGGATTGCTGAAGACTTCTCCAACTTGCTTATTCACTCGCTGGCAGAGAATGGCTGCATCTTCAAAGACATCATTCCTCAGGAACGCACCCTAGAGTTTTAGAAGCACATTTCTTAACATATTTACAAGAACCTATACAACTAAATAAATCGAGACATAAGAGATGCATGCAAAAAAAATGCATTACCTCTTGACACTGTTTTATGTACACATCCACACAGTGGGAATAGCCCTATGGAAGGAGAGAAACAACTCAGTGTTAAAGCAGGTTGTCCACCCTTCCAGAAGAAGGAAATCAAGGAAACACAACCCCTGCAGAAAAGTTATTGTTAAAAAAATAGATTCATTGAAAGTGCAGACTTTCAACTCTATTTTTCTCACAAACCTAATTAACTTCACTTATCACTGCTCTATGTGGATATACACCACAGGTTTCACCACTATCTAAAGCATGAAGGTTTGTTCACGTACGGACAAGAAAATCTTTTCTTGAACTGTTCTTTACCGATACTGGCTCCAACCTCCCATCATCTGCCTTCTTTACTCCCCTGTATTTGATTTCTGATGAACACCACAGTATTTTTGCAGTTATACTGTTACCTGATATGGTGGTTATGCCCATGCACACACATGCACTTAAAACAGGCACTTATCGCATTGTGGGTTGGGGGGTTAAGTATTTAAATGAACACCCTCAGGTTTTACCTTAAAATGAAGCAAAACTGCTGCTACTTCTCTCATTCTGGAGATTTCACCTCTCCGCTGTGCACTAGTAAACTCTTGAATTAGCTGGCACTCTAAATCATGGTACTTACCTGGAGAGGAAAGGGGATAACAACAAAAATCCATAAGGCTAGGTAAGACAAGCACCGACAAAAACTGTTAATACTGACAGTACTGCATACTTCTTTAATCATCTTTAACAATTCAAATATAGGAAGGTGGATTGAACTGGATAGATAACTCACTTGCTATCTTTGATTTTACTTCAGAAAACCTGTTAACAACAGAAAAATACCATGATTAAATTCAAATCTACATCACAAGAGAAATCACAGACATCCTAGATAACCAGTAACAGGCACCCTACTTAAGAATGAAAACATGTAACAAAGATGACAGAAAAGTTACATGCTTTATATCCATAAAAACCTACAAGCATCTAATTCAAATCTAGCATTAAGTCAGCACAGCAAAATTATCCCATTAGAAGTCTGTTAAGCAGTTTAGGATGTGTATGTAAAGATGATCCTACAACATGAGCATATGAACACAAATTTGAGAATAGAGGAGAGAGAAATATGCACACAATCCATCTCAAAAGCTAACTGAATCACTAAGCAAAGCACCAAAAAAGTAGACAAGGGAAGCATCAGAAAGTTATAGCTATGTGAAGATTTATTTTTTAAGATGTTCAGATAGATTTTTACCTGTCAAAAGGCAGTTCCTGTGCAATCAAATGCAGTTTCTGAATAATATCAGCTGCCTCTTTAATCTGTTAAGAGTAAAACATGGCAGAATTAAAGGTCTGATTGTGGGCTGTTCTTTTCCTCCCCCTCCACTGTCCAACTTCCATACATGTCATTCCTATTTCTAAAGCTGGTTGAGTGGATATACCCATGGAAGAGATCATCCCCTTACAGCTCCTGTATGCACTTTTACGACGCTTAAGGTATTTTTGTTTAACATAAAGTTATGTAGGACAAAATGAGATAAAAGGTCTTGTTATATGTTTACATCGGGCATGTCTGTGTGGGTGCATAAGCTACCTGGACAAAGAGCTCATCACTGCAATGTGCCAACAGGGCTACACAGCTTGCAGACCAAAGATTCCTCAGGGCTGATCAGAACGGGGTCAGAGCAATCTCATGAAAATTTGCCCCCTTCTATTTAGAAATAAAATACATAAGTAACTCAAAGCTGCACTGCAACATTATACTTTTCAAGTAATCAGGATCAAAGTCTGACTGACGCCTAACCAAAGGAGATCTCTGTCGAACTCGGAAGTGAAACGGGAAGCAACCCTTTCAGGTACGTCAGGAAAAGCACTAGGGAATTCTTTGCAATTGATGAAATCTGTAGAGCTATGTCAAAAAAAAACCAAAACATTATGACATGCTTGGCGTGGGGAAGGAAGGAAAGGGAAAAAGGGCACCAAAGTGGAGCATAGCTGTATGTTAAGAGTACTTCACATCCTCCCAAGGAAGGAGGAATGGAAGCTGTATTAGAAACTATGAACTCTGAAGTCCAAAGCAAAGACGAAGATGAAAGTCAATTAACTATGCATTTATACAAAATAGGAATAGTTGCACGAATACAAACGCTAACAGATAAATTTAATACAGAAAGCAAATTTCTGCTCTGTCCAGGACAGGAAAGCCTTTAATCATTTACTCTTCCATAATCAATTAGCATGAAAAGCGCAACTAGGAAGTGCTTAGTGACTGTTTCACTAGTCTGGCTAAAACCACAGAAACCACTTTGGAAATGTGGGGAACACAGCTGACTGCAACTGAAGTTCAGTGGATTTAAGCACACAGCACTGACTGGCCCAAACCAGACACAGCTCTGGGATGGTTTTACAGACTTATTACATTGTTTGCGTGACTGGAAGACACCTTGAAGGGTGCGATGAAAGCTCTAGCTACTACTCTCAAGGAAAACCTTTATAAATTGACACAATGGAAAACATGGAGAGCATGCAGTTTATCTTGTTATTCCCATTAGTTGTGTTCCAGGGAACTAGAATGAGAGGAAAGTAATGTTCTCCCACCACTTAGAGCAGGCTAGGATTAAAACTTTTCAAGAATAGAACAAGACACAGGTAAGAATGCAGAGCACAGGCATCGTGCTAGGTTGGTTGTTCAGCAAAAGCCGAGGCTCTCAAAGTGTATCCATTCTGCTTATTAAGAGCAGCTTATATTTTGAACTGTCAGCTTACAATAGCCTCTTAAGTCAAAAGCAGCTACGCTCCTCAAATAAATCCAATGGAACAGAAGTTATTTCTACTAGCTTACAGCAACCTTAATACCTAACTAGGAAGTGTTATCAATACTGATGTCATCAGAACAGTCTGTATATTAGCAGTTATTCACCAATGTTATAAAACAAAAAAAAAAAAAAAGAACAAGCACACCAGAAATGCAACATTTTTTGTCTCCTCTTCACACAATAACTGCTAACTAAGATTTTCTTGAATTCGGAGCCTTTTCTTATGCACAAAAGAAGCCACAACAAATCAATTCTCCGTGGTTTCTCCTTAAACCTGGACATATTTCATTTCTAATTGAACCAAGTTTCTGTAAACTATTACATCAAAATGAATACAGACTCCATAAAACAACTTAAGGGGTATAACATCTGGAAAAAAAACACAGAAAAATCACAGACGAATAATGACAAGAGAATTTTAACATATAGTATTTCTATGAGGAAGTTAAAAGGCATAATAGAATAATTTTGAGCACAGAACATAAATGGAGAAAAGAACATAATAATAGTAAATACATTAAACAAAAGACTCTGGGCAATGCTGTTGCATGGGATAGCAGCCCACTTGTTTATCATTTTCATCATTTAGAGTGATTTATTCACTTTAAGATTCTTTAGTACAGAAGAGGGACTGGTAAACTAGCAATGCAAGGGAGATAATGATTCAGAGGACGAAGACACAACAACATAGCAAGGGACAAGACAACAAGGAAAAGCTTTCATAGAGATGGTAAGTTAGAAATTGCCCAGTATACCTAGGAGAACATAACATGGGAAGCAACAACATGTGTTGAATCCAACAGATTAAGAACTGACACTGGGAAAAGTGAATTCCTGATGAAATAACTGCATTATAATTCCTTTCTTGCCTCTCCTTTCACAGTATCCCCCCACCTCCAATGCCCCAAGGAAAAACCCACACTTGTGAGGGATGGCATAGTACAAAAATAACATCCTCCAAAACACTACCTAAACCCCACATCAGGTGAAGATCAGAAGACTGACAAAACATGAAGGTTCTACACCTATTTGTTATTATCTCATACTTTAGAACTATTTTTAGTTCAAAGATGGATTAAGACACGACAGCACATGTCTAGGCAGATTCTTCTATAAAAACTACTTCTGCTTACAATTTAAACTAGGACGCAAAAAGTTACAGAACAGCACTAACCCATCTTGGCTAAAATTTCTCTCAGTGAGATAACCTATATCCAGAAAAATCTTGTTTGTGCTCCCACACACTTCCTCTGCAAACTGGCACAAGACTTCTGACCTTCACTACCCTTGTATTCCTTCAGATTTGCTGAATACCTTATTACTATTTTTCAGGGTGTATAAAGTTATATACCCAATTCCTTGTTTACCCTATTTATCTATCCACTTTTTCAGCTCCACCAACAGAAGCATTACAAAAGTTCCAGTTATAAGTTGAATTCTGTAGGAGACACTTCAGCAGACAACATAATTCTCTTTAACTTAAGCTTTATAATTTAGCATGTTGCCATTAAATGTTTTCAAAATGCATGTTTTATTTCCACTCATGAGAAAAAAAACCAAACACACGCTTAAGCAGATCTGGAAAAAGCTGTCCATAGAAGAACTTCTATTATGTTGAAATCTTTCTTTTCCCTGGGAGTCAGAAGTTTGCACGTGTTCCCTCTTTGATCAGGGCAAACCATCAAACTAGCAATTACCCTGTTTCCACAGACCATGAATTAGAAGCCACTACGCAACTGACTTCTTGGAAATACAGCTATAAAAAAATAATCCGTTTTTCATTTCCCTGAGAGATACCTCCAGCTCAGTAGAGAGGGAATGACTATTAACCTATTCTCAGGTCCTTCAAGACACTTCAAGCACGTATTTTTTCCAAATGCATAAACCAAGTTTCTGTAGTTCCCACACAGTCATTTGTTCCTGACTACAATCACACCACTGCACAGAATACAAGGAGAGTAGGATGATTCCTCAGGACACCCTCAAAAAAAACCCCAAAACCAACAACTTTATTTATCAAACAGCATAGAGAGGCGTAGTATGTGCCTTTTTGCTTACAGCTGGATAATTTCCTTTCAATTTATTTCTATTCAACACATCATTCAGATTATATTTGCTTCACGAACATATTCTTGAAGCATAAGAAAAACAAAATGCTTTAACGTTTCTTTGAAGTTTTCCTGCCTGGTTCCTCTAAATTCAGAGGGTGGAGACATAACCACAGGACTATAAAAAGCTCAAAGGCATGCTGTGACAAAAAGGTATCCAAGGCCAGCAGACTGACCCAAAAGAGTAAAGTTTCACAAAGAAGTTGTATTCAGAAACATTCTGCATTACAGGGTGGATCTGAGGCAAGGGGTTCAAAGGAAAAGGGCAGATGTTGTATGCTATCTAAAGTTGCCCTCCCAGCATTTCTCGAATCTCTGATAATTTCACAAAATGAAAAATGCCAACATTGCCACATTAAGCATCATTGAATACAAATGCTTTATCAGCGATCTGCAGCCCAGTGTTGTTAATTTACATTTCAGAACAATGAAACTTTAACAAGTCAGTCACTCACTGTTTTGAAGTCTGACCATGGTAAGTCATGGTAGCAGCTTGTAATTAGGGCAGTACTGCTTATTGCTTTGAACTGCTTTCATCCCGCTGACAGCTCTTACCTTTTCAGAGTTTGTAAAAACATCAGACTTCAGCTCTCCATCCAGAAACTCATTAAAGTATTTCATCAGCTTCTGAGCCTCCACAGCCCGTTGCCGTGGTGTGTTTACCCCCTCCAGTTGGTCACCAAGGTGACAGACCTTCGTTGCTACATAGCTGATGTGCTCATCTAGTTCTTGGAAATGTTGGAAGGCAACCTGGGAGAACATAGAGGCGGATACACAACTCGTGATTTCCATTTACTGCACTTTAAGAAACACCAGATTTACTGGAGTAAGCAGCACAGTGAATGCAGGCATCAGCTTTCCAGGTGCTGCATCTCAGAACTACAGAACCATTCAGAACCACTAATTAAGTGCATAGAACTGGTTAAAGTTTGGCATCTTCCTTTAAATTGCGAAGAATCCTTAACCCTCTTTAATGGAACATGCAAATAAGCCCCTTTTGACAAGAGAAATTGTTTTCCATCAAACCCTCTTTATTTTTATCTCAAACAGCAGCACGCCACACCAAGAATCGTTAATAAAGCACATGATGCTTTTAAAACTCACACAGCTCAGCACTGACTGTACTCTTTATATTTTACCTGGTTGCTTTTCTGCAGCTCTTGTACTTTCTTGGCAAACTCCTTGGCTTCCTTCTGGCATTGTTGTTCTAGTTTCTCCACCTTTCTCTGAATCCTTTCATCCATTACCTGTAATTCTTGGATATGATTTACAAATTCTTCCAGTAATCTGATTTAAAACACAGTAAAGTAGACTTGAGTTGGAAAGACATCGTTTTCTGCAGAGCTTAAAAAAAACTCAAAGAAAAGAGTTTGCCTACAAGGCTGAAATAATCACATCTAACTTATAAATGCTGGGTTTTTTTCAGTTATACAACAGAGAACTCTGTCTACATAAAAGCTACAGGATCATACAAATGGTGGGCTGGGGGAGAGGGAAATACCTAAATACCAACCACTCAAGCATGTCGCCCTGCCACCAGAACAAAAATCCTTATATGCCCATAAATATAAGTCTAAATAAGTCTCATCAGGGCAAAGAGAGCTTAGGCCACTATATTCCTTCAATGTAAGGGCTATAACAGGAGAATATTTTCTACTGTACATGTTACAGTAAATCAGCATCATATCAAATATGCAATTAATACAATCATATTGTCTCATAACGCTGTTTTGGTTATAAATACATTGCTTCCCAACTTCACTTCTGCCTATAAAATATACCAGTTTAAGGTTTTTTTCTGCCCATTCTCATCACTTTGATTCTTTTGGACTCACATTTTACTCTTCCCAAATACAGCACATCTGAATGCATTTTTAATTTCCCCTATTCTTTTCCTTTCCATTCTCAATGTTGTCTTTCTTATTATTTTTATCCACTCTGTCTCATTCCAGTCACCTCTTTAGCTTATACTTCTCTAAACAACCCAGTCACTTAAATTCTGGGATCTTCCATAGCCATAAAACTCAAGTTAATAACTGAAAACATATGAAAGATTTGAGAACTCAGCTATCCTTATTTAATGTCAAAGCAGAAGAGGAAAGGAAATGGGAACCCCTTCCAGGAAGCTATTTCTACGCTACTCGGGAATCTGCATTTTCACATACAGTCTGTTCGGAAGGTTTTTTGTGAACTTGAAGCCTTTCCAACCTGCAGCACCGCTGCAGGGCAGAATGAGCATGCTGTTCCTCTCCTGGCTCCCTACGCACAGGCTGGAGACTCTCAGTAACCAGAAGGGAAAGCAGAACATATTATTCTACCCTCTCAGTAACAACTACAGCACCTCTCTTCGCCAACACGTAGAGCTTTCTCTTACGAACAAGTAAATGATACTAATGTCATTCTCTTTAGTTGCATGGAGGGTCACTGAACTTCAGTTTTAACTTCTGCTGCTAAAATGACTGGCTTTTACCCTGCTCCTTGGACCATGTGAACTGCCTTTTTGCTCAATGTGTCGGTCTAAAAAACCTACTTCAAGTGGTACCTTTACAACAGTAAGCAACTTAAAAGCACAACTTAAAGAAAAGTGGACTGGGACAGATGTTTATGATGACTTTCCTCCACTTCCAGTTTGCCAGAAGCCCAAGCAATTTGTATTAGATTCCACAAAAAAACACAAGGAACAGAAGTTTACAGAAGTATATTTAAAATAACAAACAATAGTAAGTGACATAAAGCACACTTTCAAACAAAAGCCTAGAGAAGTGTAGATAGTTTCTATTCATTTTAACAAGCTGATTCGGTTCACTTTGGGGTTTGTTTTTGAAACAGGTATTGTGCCAACTCAGTACTTATTCAGCAGTAGCACTCAAAATAGTGACAGAGGAAAGAATGCTCAAGTAGAAGAGGTCACTGGCGGTCGGGTTTCTCGAAACAGAAATAAAGGCTCCGACATTATTTCTACAAAACAAAAGTAACATCTCTTAAAAACAGAAAGGAAAAAAAGCACAACAAATGTTCTGTTTCTTTTTGATATTAATTTTGGCTCTTTGCCCAATACTAGAAGATCCCACAAGAAAACTATTTACTATTGCAGGATTCTCCCACTTGTCTGAAAAACAGGAAAGTGCATCACAGAAGTTAACACAACCAAAACAGCAGAAGCATAGAAAATAGGTTAAACTGAGTTGATGTTGGTACAAATCATTAACTACCCCAAGGAATACAGTAGGCACAACTGTGGAGAAAGAGCAACAGGAAGCAATGTTGTGTATTTTCAGGCCTCTTCCTGTTTAAACCCCATGTAAAGCTCTGCATAGGATACAAGCCCCAAACTGAATGTCAAGGGTAGCATCTTGCTATAACTCCAGCAATATGCCTCCTCATCTCACGTGCCTCCAAAGAGCCACACTGCTCCAGAAGGAATGTCCTTTGTCTGTGCTAATGAAGTATTTCATATTTCCTTTTGAGTAACAACATCTTGTCTATGGAGTTAGTAATTCCTACACTCCTTAAGAGTTCTAACTCAGGTTACCACAATCTCAATCTGGAATAAGATCACATACATGGATGAGAAGTCACTAAGGTATAGCTCTTGCACTTTGAATTCATATCACCATAATCTAAATTAACATTTGGATATCTGGACTTTTTGGTGACCTTGTTAGCTCAATGGTGTTCCAATAATCATAACAGGAAGGTCAAGCTCTTCTCCCAAGTTATAACCATGTGAAAAATGAAGACACTTCATTAGAACTCTAGAAAGTCTACCAATACTGGTACAGAAATTAAGAAGTAGCACTCCTGGAAAAACATGCCAAATCAAAAGAAGATCCAGAGGTCTAGAGTACAAAAGCTTAGACGTTGAACAGGGCTGTATAAAACTGCATAGTGCTAGTGTGGTAACTAGAGAGCTGGGTGAGGTTTCTCAGAGCCAAGCCAGCCCACCGCAAACAAGAGAAGGTCCTGCACTACCTCCTCCTTCCCCACTTTCCCTACCCTAGCACTGCTCCTTTCCACATCCCTTTTCACCACCAGCTCACAGACACAATCTCTTCCCTATGCACCTGGCTCCCAGGCTTCTCCAGTCCCTCAAAACTGCTAATACAACTAGAAAAAAAGTTGGGTATTTTTTCCTGTCAGGCTAGTTTGGTGACCTTGCAGTAAGATTAGCTTACCATGAGATTACCTGCCTAGAGCTCACATAAGATGAGCCAACCGCAGTTTGCAGCTAAAAGTAAGGAAGTGAGGCACAAGTCCAACCCCACTCAGCAGCAGCAAGCTGTTTGTTGATTCAGACTACCCTACACAAATTCAGTTTAAAACAATCTAAGTCAACATTGCCATGTATCTGCCTTTCTTCCCATCCTACCTGTTTGCACCTTCTATTTGCACGAAGTCTGTAAACTACTGGATCTTGCAACAAGCCAGCTCAGGGAGCTTAACTAGCAAGAAACTAATTAAATTGACTGTGGCAGTGAAGCCTCATATTATGCTTTAATCCAGTAACTCTAGTGCTTTGGAACATTCACATCTTACAAGGACAAACAGCATCAATCCCCTTTCACTCTAAAGTTCTAAATCAGAAAGTGACTTTCCCTACTCTTGTTACTGAATAATTGGCTCATGGTCACAAATTCTAGTAATTCTCCCAAAAGAAAACCTCCTTGGACACACACCAACACTACATACAGGCTTTATGTGTGCAATAAAACAGTACCATTAAAGACACATTCACCTTACCATTATGCAATTTTATTTTACCTTTTTGGATCGAAAGCTTCTCCACCTCTGGAACCTCCTCCAGGTGTTCTCCATGCCAGGCGTTCAATGTATTCATCTGCCACAAAAGGCTCCTAGGCACAGAATAAGAACTCTTTACAATGTGCAACAGCAGGTTGTTCCTTAGGCAGTTGCTTACAGTTGCTTAGTAATTCCTACAAGTTTGAAAGTGTTTAGAAGCTTTAATACCATCAAAAGTACAGTGTTGACAATTACTCCACCACCTCTTACCTTTACATACCTCATATAGAGAACACTGTTCTTAATATAGTGGTTCTGAACATCTAGGCTAGAGAAGGCCAGACTACTAGCAAAGAATTTGCTGCAGCTCTGTGAAGAGCTGCCTCTGAATTACCTGTCCCTATTTCCAGGTGAGCTTTTATGGCTTGTTATTACAAAGTGTCTGAACCATGCAGCAGCTACGCTGATCTGGGATATTACACCCAGAGACTCAGCCATCAGCTGTGCAGCAAACAGACAGGAGAACTCGTCTGCCCAAAAAATTATGCAGCAAAGTTTTCTTTGCAGTTGTTCAACTCTGATGCAATTCACAACACAGCAACACAAGAACTGACCAAGGCAGACACAGTGCGAGACTGCCACTGGACACTATGCAGCACCAAACTGCAACTGTAGGAACAAAGCAGATAAAAAGGTAAAAACAAAGCAAGCATAAAAACAGGCAATGGACCTGACTGTCCCAAGAAGGAAAAACAGGGCATGAGTGATGCTAAAAACACAAGGTTCCTCAAGTTTCTTCCATAATATTTGCTGGGTCTTCCATAAAAGTACTGTAGAATGAAGAGTTAAGATTATTTTTCCACCCAACAATGTTTTCTGAAGGTAGAAAAATAAATCATCATAAAATCAAGAGCTCCGATACCAGTTGGCATAGTACTTAAGACACTTGAAATATTTCTTCGCATAGTTAACATTAAATACCCAAAACACAGTCCAACACCAACCCTTTAAAAACTAGTATTTATCCCTTCAGCTTCATTGATAACCTACCAGTACTGGTTGGGTACTAGCATCAGCGCATCTAAGATCAGCAAAGTATTCTTACAATGACCAGGATTTCATGGAAAGCTTTTAAATTACTGACAGCAACAGCTCTAAAACTGTGAAGGAGCAGCTCTACTTAATAGTGGTATGTTCCACAACTCATTTCTTATAATGAAACATGAGCGTGCCACTATTTCTTTTGATAAAGCTTGGTTTAAAAACACAAAAATAACAAAAAATAAACAGACCTTCACATGTATCAAGTTAGTTCCTGTGTCAACAGGTCTAAAAACCTTGTCAGAAGTAGCAGGGTGGGGGGAAAACAGCATTGTACTTTTATTCTAATAACTAAAAACAAGTGCTGGAAAGAAAATATTGCCAGTGCAAGGTTTGTGATCCCTCAGAAACTCGTTATGCCCTATGCAGTCAGGCCCAGCTATTACACATAACAAAAGTCTGTTAAATGAACTTTGCAACACACTGATTCTTGCTAGACGGGACAAGTTTCACCCCTTTTGAGGGATCACCCCGTAACTCCTCATTCAAGGACTGACAAGAGTAATGGTGCTTTACTCAGCCTCCTTGGTGAAGCTTCAAAAATGACTGGATGATACCACACACCAACCGTTTCTCTACAAGTCACTCATGCCTTTAACACAGTTCTTCCTATTCACAGAGTTAAACTCTTTATGTGAATCCTTTCCATCAAAAGCTATAATGTACTCCTCCTTTGTATGAAAACCATATATATCCTTTCCTCCACAGACCCTGTAATTCAGCTGGAGAACCCCTCTAGTGGCACGGATACCAATGCCGAGCACAGCAATGTGTAAGAACCCTATATAGGAGGGGCTGTTTACTGGTGCTCTCTCTGTGTAGAGCATTTCCTACATTTCTCCCTTCCTTCAGATGCTCCCACTACAAGATAATTCCCGCATGCACACAACAACCTTGAATTTTGTTTCCCCTTTTTTTCTGGCAACACAACCTTTAGAGGTTTTTCTGCAAGCCTATCAAAGCTTCCTCTCCTAAGAAAATCTGATGTATATCCTTCCAGTACCTGAAGAGGGACATTCTACAAGGGAACGTAGAGACAGAATGAGGGAGAATGGCTTTAAATTGGAGGAGGAGGAAATTTAGATTAGACATTAGGAAGAAATTCTTCACTATAAGGGTGGGTGAGGCAATGGCACAGGTTGCCCAGGGAAGTTGTGGATGTCACCTCTGTGGATGCATTTAAGGCCAGGCGGGACTGGGCCTTGAGCAGCCTGGTCTGGTGGGAGGTGTCCCTGCCCATGGCAGCAGGGTTGGAATTGGATGATCTTTAGGGTCCCTTTCAAGCCAAACCATTCTATGATACTATAATGACCTTGAATTTTCTTTCCCTTTTGGCAACACAAGAGTTAGTTTTTCTGCAAGCTTATCAAAGCCTCCTCTCCCAAGAAAATCTGATATACATTCCCTAGGCCCTTAAAAAAAACCCCACTGTAATGCCAATCTTGCTCTATCCATTATGCCTTTTCTCCTCTAAAGCTCCCTCAAGTGCACGCGTACACAGAGCACCTGCAGCTCCCACTTCAGCATCCCAAAAGCTACCTGGGCACATGGCAACAAACCCTGTGGTTGACTCCAAACTGGACTGTGCCACTCGACCAGCTACAAGGCCAAACCGAACACAGAGCAGCCCAGTCCCCTCCACCGCACTCGCACGCGTCCCCCTCTTCCACAACGCTCATCCCATCTTCCAGTCTGTATTATTTAAGAATTAGTGACTGCAGAGGATATTATTACACGCAGAACACTGACCAACAGAGAGACAAAATGAGCTTTTTCTTCCAAAATTTTACAAGGAGCGTGCTAAAAATTATCTACCTGCTTCGTAAAGAATACATGAAGTTCAACAGTGCCATTTTAAGACATGACTTCACAGGCTCCACTGCAAATCCAAAAAATTCTTTGTTTGCACATTGTGCCTTCCACTCACAATTTTCTTTTTAATGCTATCCTGATAATAGGGTTACCTGTAGCCGACAGCCTAATTCCCATTTTAAGTCTCTTATGCAGTTTTGCAGAACTGGAAATCAGCTATCACAAATGTCATTTGCAAGCCCTTTACCTGTTATCAGATGAGCCCCAACAGTCAATTTCTTCATAGCTTTGAACTTCCCTCTAGCTCTGGATGAATTAACGTGATCCCAGCCATTCAGCCAACACTGCTGATTTAATAAGAGATACGCCTAAAGTGGATGATAACCTGGTTTGATCTGGTCTGCACAGATGAAACTAACCCGGACGTGGCCACATCAAAATCCAGCTCAGGAGCGATCCTTGTTAAATTACATTTCAAGTTACAGAAGGAAGAATGCAGTCCATGTTAAGTCCATTTTCAGCACAGACCCTTCTACACAACATCACTTATCTATGTCGAAAATTACTTTTGAACACACATTCATGAAAACAAAGCAATCAAACAGCACCCTCAGCATGCATCAAAGGGTTACTCCCATAATAAAGATGTTTTCATGTTCTAACTTATGAGGCAGTGACTTCAAACTAACATAGCAGTTAACATTAATTAGCAAACTTCAATAACACCTCTCTTGCCTTCGGAATGAAAGAGAAGTGAAAGCAGGAAAGAAAGAAAGACTGGTTTCCATATTAGAAAACATAATTCCAAGCCCCATCTCTAGGCAAATGTCTCCTCTACTTTGTAATCTCACTCTCAAAGCAGCCGAAACAGTTTTGTTCCCACAGCTGAGTCATGTCCCATTCAACACCCCACAAAGAACAGAGCCACAGTGTCATCATGTTGGGAAACCAAAGTCTCCTAGGACTGAGGTGCTGAGAGGGTATAAAACCTGGCACTATGTTCCTTGGAACATCACATATTAGTGTTGTCATTGTCTTAAACCATGCAAGCCAAAAGATGTGAGTCATAACACTCATGTGTCATCATAATGATTCATAAATACAAATGCACACAATGCATTTACACAAACCACGGATATAGGACCTTCCAGAGAAACAGGAAGAGCTTTCCTCAAGGCTGGGCAAAGTGTGTCCCAGATGCCAAATGAACAAGTGGTTCTTGGGTGACTTGGAGAGAAAACACAGGATACCTGGCAACACCACAACATCCTCACACATTAGGAAGTGGGGACAAGCATTTTCTGTTAAGCACAGGTCACATCATGAGAGCCTGTGATCCAGGCCAGGCCAGGAGAATTTCCCAGGTTCTTCTATGTTGCCACCCCAGCGACAAAAATCCTTGGGCAAGGTGTTCAGCTTCTCACGCCTCAGTCCCACAGCAGTTAAAGAGAGGGTGAAGTTATTTCCTCGTTTCAAAAAAGCAGATGTTGCCCTGAGATGCCAGGGTGTTGCCTTCAGGAGCACCAAACCCACATTTCCTGCTCAGCAGCCGGGACTGGCATGACCTGTGACCCTGCCGAGGGCAGCACCCATCTGCTGGGAAGGCCTGGGAGCCCTGTGGGATGGCAGCCCAGACACATGGGACACTGCCAGCCCCAGCCTGGGGTACTGCTTCCTCCTGGGCCATCACCTCCAACCTCTCCCATCTCCTCAGGCCCCCACAAACCCCTCAATCTCCTCAGGTGCTGTTATTGCGCCTTGCTCCCTGCACACACCCTCACCCCACAGCAGGAGGGACCAGTGACCCCATCCTCTCACCCTCACCCCTCCCTGGGGTGGGAGGGCCTGGTTTCTGTGCCCCCCCCGCCCTTAACCCTAATGTGAGAGGGTCCAGCCCCCACATGCCTCCTCACCCCTAGGAGGGGAGGGGAGAGCCCAATGTCACATAATCATAGAATAGGCTGGGTTGGAAAGGATCTTAAAGCCCATCCAGTTCCACACGTCCCTGCCATGGGCAGGGACACCTCCCACCAGACCAGGCTGCTCAAGGCCCCATTCAGCCTGGCCTTGAACACCTCCAGGGATGGAGCAGCCACGACTTCCCTAGGCAACCTGTGCCAGTGTTTCACCATTCTCATAGTGAAAAATTTCTTACTAACGTCCTGTTTAAATCTTCCCCTCTCCAATTTAAAGCCATTCCCCCTAGTTCTATCACTTCACAGCCTTGTAAAAAGTCTTTGTTCAGCTTTCCTGTAGCCCTTTCAGTACTGGAAGCTACTATAAGGTTTTCCTGGAGCCTTCAGCCTCCAGGCTGAACAACCCCTACTCCATTAACCTGTCCTCGTAGCAGAGGTGCTCCAGCCCTCGGATCATCTCCGTGGCCTCCTCTGGACCAGCTGCAATAGTTCCATCTCCTTCTTACACTGGGGACTCCAGAACTGGACAGAGGACTCCAGGTGGGGGTCTCAGAACAGGAGACAGGGAGAACCCCCTCCCTTGCCCTGCCGGCCACGCTGCTTTGAGATGTTTCCCGACCCCCCTGCCCCTCACTCCGGGGGCGGGAGGGCCCGTTGTCCCCGTCCCCCTCCCCACACTCCAGGACCGCCTCCTCCCCTCACTGAGCCGAGCAGGCCCGGCGCGGCACCCTCCTCCGGGAGCATCCCTCGGGGAAACCCGGCGCTGCCCGCACCCACCTCGAAGAGCTCGGCGGCGGTGGCCATGGCGGCAGGGAGGAGAGCGGCGGGGCTCCCTCAGCGCCCCGGGGCCGCCCCGCCGCCGCCGCCCATTGTGTCCCGCCAGCGGCAGCAGCAGCGGCCGCGGCACCGCCCCCGCCCGCCGGAAGTAGCCCTGCCCGCCGGAAGTGAGCGCCAGCCGGAAGTGGCTCTGCGCCGGGCGCGCGACGGCCCCCTCCCCTCTGACCACGCCCCTTACGTGGCCACGCCCACCGCGGTCCTTCTGGCCACGCCCCTTACCGGTACCGGCTCCTCTGGGCCCGCCCCCCGCTATAGCCCCGCCCCCCGGTGGCTCCCCGCGCTGCCAGGCGGCGCCGCCCGGCTCTGCAGGTAACGGGGCGGCGGGCGCTCCGCCCCCGGGCTGCCCCCGGGCTGCGGGAAAGGGAAGGAGGGAGGGAGGGAGCCCGGGGAGGCGGTGGAGTCCCCATCGCCATCCCAATCCCCATCCCCGTTCTCATGTCGTTCCCCATCCCATTACCCATCCCCATCCCATTCCCCATCCCTCATCCCCTTCCTATTCCCCAACACATCCCTATCCCTATCCCTGTCCCTGTCCCCATCCCCATCCCCATCCCCATCCCCATCCCTATCCCCACCCCTATCCCCATCCCTGTCCCCACCACTATCCCTATCCCCATCCCCATCCCTATCCCTATCTCCATCCCCATCCCTATCCCCATGCCCATCCCCATGCCCATCCCTATCCCCATCCCTATCCCCATGCCCATCCCCATCCCTATCCCCATCCCTATCCCCATCCCTATCCCCATCCCTATCCCTATCCCTATCCCTATCCCTATTCCCATCCCTATCCCCATCCCTATCCCCATCCCCATCCCTATCCCCATCGCCATCCCTATCGCCATCCCCATCCCCATCCCCATCCCTATCCCTGCTGCTACCCCAGTGCCTGAAGGGGCTACAAGGAAGCTGGGGACGGACTGTTTACAAAGGCTTGTGGTGATAGGACGAGGGGCAATGGGGATAAACTGGAGAGGGGCAGATTTAGACTAGACATAAGGAGGAATTTCGTCATGATGAGTGTGGGGAAGCAGTGGAACATGTAACCCAGAGAAGTCGTGGCTGCGCCATCCCTAGAGGTGTTCAAGGCCAGGTTGGATGGGGCTTGGAGCAACCTGATCCAGTGGGAGGTGTCCCTGCCTAGGGGGGTTGGAACTGGATGGGCTTCAAGGTCCCTTCCAACCCAAACTATTGTATGATTCCATGACCCTTCCAACCCAACCATTCGACTGATACAAGAAGTAGTTGCTATTACAAAAAGTGGAAGATTTTGATTTAAGCTAGAGTGAAGTTTCATCTACATAATTGTGTTCTTTGAAAGTTAGACAGAATATCCCTCTGATAGCATGTTTTGTTTCAAATGATGTTTTTCCAGACACTGTTCACTCTTTGGAGATGATAATGTCTTCTACATGGTGTGATCTATTCTGAAGAGATGTCTCTTCCTCTGTAATCACCTCTGTTTGCAGTCTTTTCCCATCTCAAATTCAAGGTCACGCAGAGCTGGTTCCAAAGCTCCAAATCGGCAAGAGATTTGACTGTTGTAAAGTTCATAATAACATTAAAATGCGTCCTTGGAAAATAATTGAAGATGCATAAAGTTTCTCAGAAAATATGTACATATGCATGTAAGTGGGAAATATATTCTGTCCCCAGCTCTTGTCTTGCTGCCCGTAATCGATGGAGATCACTCCAGAACGAGTCATAAAGAGTTTTATTTGCTGGCATTTTCAGTATCCCTATGATGTCAAATGTCTTTTCCAACCAAACAATTCAATGATTCTAAGCAAAAGAATGAGCTTGGTGTTTGCAGAGCAGCCAGGGCCACTTTGGGGACCAAGGACTAGTGCAGAAATGTCAAAATAGTCACACAGTTATGGAATCATTGGAGTTGGAGAAGACCTCTAGGATCAGCCTGTCCAACCGACAGTCCAACACCACAGTGCCTACCAAACCATGAATCATGGAATGGTTTGGGTCAGAGACTACGTTATTGTCATTGTTAGCAAGGTAAAAGAAGAATTGGCTTTGCATAGTAGGAAAGTTTAATAAAAGGTTCTTAGAAGTGTCGTTACGTTTGTCTCACATGTGTAGCTGTCACACACGGTGTCACAGAATCACAGAATGGTTTGGGTTGGAAGGAACCTCAAAGCCCATCCAGTTCCAACGCCCCTAGGCAGGGACACCTCTCACTGGATCAGGGGCTCCAAGCCCCATCCAACCTGGCCTTGAACCCCTCCAGGGATGGGGCAGCCACCACTTGTCTGGGCAACCTGGGCCAGGGCCTCCCCACCCTCACAGGAAAAAATTGTAATGCTGAAATAGCCATGGAGTCATTGAGGTTGGAAAAGACTTTTAAGGTCATCAAGTCCAGCCAGCAGCCCAACACCACCGTGCCTGCTAATCCATGTCCTGAGGTGCCAGCTCTACACGTTTTTTGAACGCCTCCAGGGGTGGTGACTCCACCACTGCCCTGGGCAGCCTCTTCCAACACTTCACACCACCCTTTCCGTGAAGAAATTAGTCTGATGCCTCATAAACCCCTCCGTGCCTGTGAGCTCCTTTGCCCCTCTGCACTTCTGAGACCAGTTGTGAACATTTATGGGTTCAGATTATGTGCTTTTAGCTAAATCTGGGTGGGGGTTACAACTTCTGTGTTTTACACAACTTTTATTTTCTCTATTCCTCTTTCTGTTAGTTCCTGCAGAGTTTTCCCCCACCTTTTCTCTGTCCTCACATGGAAAAGGACAAGGTAGCAGTTACAAAATTCTGTCAGGTGAACAAAGTCAGCAAAGGAGAAAGCATACATGCTTTTATTCTTTTTGTATTACTGCATTACTGTACAAAAAACCACAGTATTTCACAGAATCACAGAATAACCAGGTTGGAAGAGACCCACTGGATCATCGAGTCCAACCGTTCCTATCAAACAGGTTTTTATCAAACAGGTTCCTATTTTCAGGTAGAAATTTAACTTTCCATTTAATTTTTGCCAGAAAGGCTTTTGTTCAGGTAGTGAACTTTTATGCAGTTCTTTTTATTCAATACTGTTGCAGAGTTTTAAGTAAGACTTTGGGTTAGACAGGCGGCTTTTGTTGGTCTGGCAAAATTTGTTGCCGTTGCTTACACTCTCTGCTATTTCAGAGGACTCTATTTGAAAAAAAAAAAAAGAGGAGAAATAACTAGGGGTGAAGGAAAGGGAAAAAAAATGAGGTCCAGATAAAGAGTTGTGCCCTACAGTCCTGGTCTGAATTCAGTAAAACTGAAAAGAGAATCTAGAAAAGTGCAAAAGAAAAAGAAAGAGCAAGTAAAGAAAGAGCAAGATCCATCTTCAGGTGCTGACAGATCTCTGCGTTGGACATTCCTCTGATTGTTTTAGGGTTAGTATTATAGCCCTTGTATTACTTACAAGAGTAGAGATGAGGCCTCCCCTCTACAAACACAGAGAAAGAGAAAGCCTTGTCCTGAAAATCCGAGAGTGTAATCACCATGGAGGACGGGAGGCTGGTGACAGGGATATTCCGAGTAACTTGTCACACAGTGAGTGGCAGAGACAAGGGATGGCGCTTCTTTGAAAAGGGCAAACTATACTTGATACTTCAAGCGATTTCCAGACTTAGATCTTTCAAGTTCCCAGAGGAAATAATAGGGCCGTGGAAACCCCAAGTTTATCCTCCTAACTGACCTTAAATTCAACAAAGCGCACAGACAATGTAAAGAATGCCGGATCACATGGAAACTGTTGGTTTCAGGACTTAGGCACTCAGCTGGAGATACGTGAGCCCTGATCTTTAACCTCAGAGAAGACATCTGGGACATCAAAGCATTCCGCTTTTTTTTGTTGTTGTTTTGAGCCGATCATAACTTAATTCAGGCAACGAGTACGGTCTCTCTCTCGAATCACCAAAGTGCATACATCCTGGAAACTTTCATCTTTGTAGATTTTCATGACTTTCTAGAAGGGGATGCTGAAAAAAAATGAGATCTGAAGGGCTAACGAGTCGTCTAATGACTCAGCTAAAGCTGGGAAGATTCAGTGGGAGGAGGAGATTGCTGTGGTGTGGGGACAGCTTTGGCAAATGGAGCAGACAGATTGGAACATAAGTAAGACAAAACTAGACTGAAATATCTCCTCTTCCTTTGTTTTGGAAACGTTGGACGATAAAAAGAGATACTCACCAAGGTTACGTGTAACCTCTGATCAGCAACCGTGCTCTGGGAGTCCTCATAAATTTTTAGTCTGCAAATCCACTCTTTTTTTTTTGCTCTTCAAAAGAGACACGAGACTGTAGGGAAGTGTTTTACTGTCGTCTGTATCCTGTTTACGGATCTCATGGCTTTGGCTTCTCTCTGCCTTTTTCCTTACTGGAAAAGAAAAAGAAGCCGTAGATGCCAGATTAAGAACCAAACAAAAAAGCCCAGTCACTGAGAATAAGCCTGAGGAAGCATCGCTGCCTCCAGCAAGAGGCTCTGCTCCTTGGTTAAGAAAAGATGGTGTAGGAGGGACTTAGAGGCAACAGGATAAGAACCATGCAAGTGCTCAGGAGGAGAAGGGGAGCGCTACGTATGGAGGTCATAGATAAAACAAAGCAGCGCATTGCTGGGATTACAAGTTCCATGGCAGTTTAAGAAACAGACTGTCAACGTGTCTTTAAAAGGGGGAATCAATCAACGAAGGCATTTCTCGGTCTGTGCATTTTTTCTCCCATGTTTGCTTTCGGCGTGGCTCTGAGTGCAACCAAACCTGAGTAGGGTCTGCTACAAGGTGATTCATAAAGCAATTTAACCAGTTGCTTGGCCGGTTATCTATGATAAGAATTTTGAGAGCCAGTAGATAACTACTAATAAAGCCCACAAAAAAGGAATGTGGAAAACTAGCCTGTTGTCTACTTGAGCGTAAGAGAGACTTGTAGGGAATCTCTAGTTCTAAAAAACAGTGAAGACCAGTGCATTAGTGGAAGTAATAATTTTTCCTTTCTAAGATACTTATTAGAATCATAGAATCATAGAATAACCATGTTGGAAGAGACCCACCGGATCATCGAGTCCAACCATTCCTATCAAATTAAATGACATTATTAAATGACAACTCTCCAGTTCCTCTTGATAGATTAAGTTAGATAGAGAAGAAATTGACCCTTCTTTCTTTTAAAAAATAATACTGCTTCAGAAGAAAAAAACCCAGATGTAGCATTAAACAGCTAATATGACTTCTCTCGAATGAGGTGCCAAGGGGCATGGTTTAGTGTTTGATAGGAATGGTTGGACTCGATGATCCGGTGGGTCTCTTCCAACCTGGTTATTCTATGATTCTATGATTCTATGATTATCTCTATGAAATTTGAAATTAAATCTATATGTTGATGCAACATAGCGATTCTAAAATATATGCATCCTTGTGCCTCTGTGACATTATGATTACATCTTAAATACTTTAGAAAAATGAAATTATTAGACAATTGGTACTGAAAATGTGGGCAAATAAACACTCTAAGACTCATTTTGGAGTTCTAGAAAGCAAACATCCTTATCAGGCCTGGAAAACACAAGGGAATTCTCTCTATCAGCCATGTGCAGCGAGACAAATGCTGTTACAGAATATATTTGGAATCATAGAATCATAGAATATCCAGGTTGGAAGAGACCTACCAGGTCATTGAATCCAACCGTTCTTATCAAACATTAAACCATGTCCCTCAGCACCTCGTCCACCCGTTGCCCAGGGAAGTTGTGGCTGCCCCATCCCTGGAGGTGTTCAAGGCCAGGCTGGATGGGACCTTGAACAACCTGATCTACTGGGATGTCCTTGCCCATGGCAAGGGGGTTGGAACTGGATGGGCTTCAAGGTCCCTTCCAACCCAAACTATTCCATGATTCTAACTATTTATAGGACTTAAATTTCCAGAGTAGCTACACCATGTGCATTTTTTTTCCCTGAAATTTTCTTATTTAAAATGAACTAAGGAGAAATCATTTCATAGTCTTTGCATATAGAGACTAAGAAATGGTAGTGCTAACACCAGGTTTATTTCCAGCAACCTGATTGTGTTAAATAAAGATTAGAAGCAGAATTTCTGAATGAGTCTTCCACAAGTGTCCTTACCTGAGCATTCTTAATTAATTTTCTTACCAAGTAAGACTTTAATCTTCTATCCTACTTGATTCTATTAGAACAACATTTTGAAATGCTGTTTTTTTGGCTGACATAAGAACTTTTGATACAGAATCCGGTGGAAAAATTTGGCTGTATAATTATTTTGAATGTTTTTGTATGTGACAATGGTTTTCGTTGTTCAGTACTAAAAATTGGGGAATATTGACTAAATAGATCAATAATGAGATACATTAAAATTTGTGCTCTCTGTAGTTATATTTAACATTCTTTGTCCCGAGTTACACTTAGGAAGCACACTATAGTGCCCCAGTACACGGTATTTGTAGCTGCCAGTGTTTTAAGAGGAGAAATACCTAATAAAGTGGATTTTGGCAATTCAATTTTTGCAAGAGGTGGGATATTCGTCTCCGAAGTAAGCCAACCTAGGGACTGTGCTTCCAAAGACTGGGTTATTTCCCAGAAGCCATGCTGTTTGGGATTATGTGGGTGAACAGCTTCCTGCTCTCAGAGGGACAAGTTTCTAGGTCATCTTGCAGAGTGGATGGCCTTACATAAGAGGAAAGCCCTGGTGCAATCGTGCACTGCTGAGGTGGCACACGGGGGGATGAGACAATTGCTGTGCTGCACATGGTTGCTGTGAGAAAGTTGACATGGGACCACAGTGGCCTTTAATAGCATCCTTGAATCCATTAAGCGGATGTTGTAAAAGTAACTGAATTAATTAGACTATCACCAAGTGTGTTTATGTGACATTCATAGCTATATGGTAAGTCCTTGGCTTGCTTTTCTGCTGTTTTCTTGCTAACGAGTCCATGTCAATTAAGAGATACTCACCTAAGACAGCATCACTAGCAGTATTGTGGGAAAGGCTGCAGAAATGGGAAAAGGACTTTGTTTTGAAGGCATTTGTCAGTACTCATGTTTGAAAAATTTTGTGTGGGCTTTTTTTTCACGCTTGTATTGGGGTTTTGAACATCTAATTCTGAGGGAAATAATTTAGAATAACAGCTTGACCTCATTGTTTTTCAAGTGTCACATAGAGATCTGCACAAACATCGCCCTCAGTTTGAATCTCCCAACTAGAGGTCCTCCACTCCAAGATATCATGGTCCAGCTTCCATTGACCCTGCCGTGCTGATGTCCAGTAGTGCCAAGCCTCTGGATGGTTCTGTGTATAACGGACCTTACAAATTTCATTTCACACCCCCTTCAGAGTCATTCAACTTGTGCTACTACACTTCCCAGGTAATAACATCCCTGACCCTCATTTTCCAGTCATCAAATAGGAGTAAAATTAACTGTGTTGTTGAATGTGTCTGAGTGTCAGTCTGATTCAGAAAAATAAAGTGACTTTTGTATAATAAACTGCTGGAAAAGCACTTAAGGACTTGAGTCATCTGAGTCATGTTCAGGAGGTGGCGGAATTTCTGAGTGTTTGGCACGGCTGCTCTTACCTTAAGTGAACCAGTTGGATGCCTGAATTAGACAAAACGAATCCAGAGAATCAATCAATCAATCAATCAATCTATCTATCTATCTATCTATCTATCTATCTATCTATCTATCTATCCATCCATCCATCCATCCATCCATCCATCCATCCATCCATCACAAGCAGCCTGAAGAGTTTGGCATATACTGTTCAAAACTAGTCTGCAATTAATGAGTTTGCTGAAGTACTTTAAAATAAGACAATTAAAACAGTGTATAACCAGTCTTATGATGATGGTATTAATTTATCTTGAGAATGAATTTTCCAGGTTCCTGTTCCACCAATTTTGTGATGTTACCAACTCACTGAAAAGGGATCACAGTTAAAAATAACAGTTAAGTTATAGCTTCATGAAAGCATAAAGAATTCCTTCAAGTACTGTGAAGCTCATATACTGTTTTTTAACAGGTAAGAATAAAGAAATCCTAAATGTATTTCTTCTATTCCTCTGTAATCTTCCTGAAATTAACCTGTTAGGAATCAATACAATATTTTATGCTCTGTCAAAGTACTACCAGTGGACCTTGCAAATGTTGGGAAGAATTCCCCTTGGAAATTCCAGGATACAGAATTGGACCAGAATATTTGGTAGTATTCTGAATATTTCTGTTCCTTATGCAGTTTCCACGTGGTATTATTTTCATGTGAAACACTGCCACAGTCCTCCAGGTGGATTAAGTCTGGAGATCACTTCCAACCTGGGGCTGCCCATTCCTCCAAACTGCTAATCCTAGCTACAGATCAACTTATCAAAAATATAGTTATTTAAAATTAAAACGATAGTTTTCATTTAAGCCTCTCTGACAACTGCCATGTCACGTAATTATCAAAAAGATTTAAAGATGAAGCGGTATGAAGTTGCTGATGCTGATCATAATGTTACTAAAACGCTATCAGTGAACTAAAGACAGTAAAATTAAAGACAGTAAAATATCAACAGCCCTTTTATGATTATTAGGTTAAGACCATGGTGATTTCTTCCTTCTCTGTAATTTCTTCCTATAAATTAGCGGTGTGCTCACATAGGTGTGATTTGTCTGTAGGCACATAAATAATCTCAGCATTTTGTGGCTTTCTTTAACAAAACGAGTGTTAAGAAATACTGAATGATACTAATTCCGATGGCTTCATTTCTCCTCTGTTGTACTGCAGGGGCCCGGTTGGCACAATTAGAGTACAAAGTTAGTTATGGACGGCTGGATTTTTTCATGAAAGAAGAACCTGCTGCTTTGGGTCATCGGTGAGCAGAATACCCCTGTGCTGCTTCCTCCTCCAGTACAGTGTAGACACTTTCTTATAGATGCTGTTCCTGGCTTTAGGACAGAAGTTTCCTAAATCTTTGGAATTTTCTCTGATTTTCCCTGTCTTTTGGCACCACAGGCAAAGAGCACCAAACTGATGATGTTTGCACTGAGAATGCTGCTTATGTCTAAGTAAGTCGCAGCCTGCGAAAAGAGGCCTTAGCAGTCATTTTTTTATTATCTTACACTGGCCATGAAGATAGATTGATTTTAAATCAGGCAAAATTATTAGCCTCTTCGTGCTCAGCGTGGAGTTTTCTGTTTTCTTGGTGACAGACATCCTGTTGTTTTGGGGTACGCTTGCACACCAACAGCCTGTAACACAGATCGCAAGTACAAGAAGGATGTTGAGGCTCTGGAGCGAGTCCAGAGAAGAGCAACGAAGCTGGTGAGGGGGCTGGAGAACAGGCCTTATGAGGAACAGCTGAGAGAGCTGGGGGTGTTTAGCCTGGAGAAGAGGAGGCTGAGGGGAGACCTCTTTGCTCTCTACAACTCCCTGAAAGGAGGTTGTGGAGAGGAGGGAGCTGGGCTCTTCTCCCAAGGGACAGGGGACAGGACGAGAGGGAATGGCCTCAAGCTCCACCAGGGGAGGTTTAGGCTGGACATTAGGAAAAAAAAATTCACAGAAAGGGTGATTGGGCACTGGCAGAGGCTGCCCAGGGAGGGGCTTGAGTCCCCTTCCCTGGAGGTGTTTAAGGGACAGGTGGACGAGGCGCTGAGGGACATGGGTTAGTGTTTGATAGGAATGGTTGGACTCGATGATCCGGTGGGTCTCTTCCAACCTAGTGGTTCTGTGATTCTGTATCTACTTGCACAGCAAGAATGACAGTGTGCATCTGATCACGTTTTCCCTCTTTCTATAGCTGTATTTTAGGATCCCAGATTTCACACTTGCTGGATGTCGCGTAGACCAGCATTCAATCCATATCTTTGCACCACAAAATCCCCAAATTACTGCGTATGAGTTGCTAAAAGGGTCTGTTAGTAGAAGTCCTTAAAATCTTTTGAAAATGGTGATCTACACTGTTAATTTTGTGATTGGTCATGGTCAGTCCTTAATTGTAACACAAAAAAAGCAACATTTTCATGTTTTATGTTGAGTATGCAATTTATATTCATTGAACAAAATCCAAGCCATCCACCTGCTTTTGACTTAACCTCGGTTTGAATTTTAAGCTCGTGGCTGATACAGTAGTAAGGCTAATTGAAGCTGAGACTTTAAATATCATGTTATCATAAATGATTTTCAGACAATAGTGAGTTTTACAGTTTAAAGAGGCCATTATACCTTTTCTGTAAACTAGTAAGGATGCATTAGTAGACTTTTAACTTGGATGAAGAATATCTGATTGTAAGCCACACCGTAATACTTATTTTTCTTGCCTGTTTTGTTTTTTTTATTATTTTTCAGCCCTGGGACTTATTTCCCTTGATTACTACATCTGGAATTCCAAAGCACCAACACCTACAGTGTACAAAACATTATTTGACTAATTTGCTTGTGAATTATTTTTGTATTTAAACAAAACAGACAGCTAATGAGAGTAAAACACAGTGAAAATAAATATTCTCCAGCACTTGTACTTTGTATGTTTGCTAAAGAAAATTCTGTTGAGGGAAAACAAAAGAAGTCACTTCTCTTAAAAATCTAAGTTGGTTTTCAATTGTTTAGTCCTGGATAACAGCTTAGAGAAGACTATTTGAAACATACTTTCCATGGTCATTTTTATTTTAATGTAGAATCATAGAATCATAAAATGATTCGGGTTGGAAGGGACCTTACAGATCATCTAGTTCCACGCCCCCTGCCATGGGCAGGGACACCTTCCACTGGATCAGGGGCTCCAAGCCCCATCCAGCCTGGCCTTGAACACCTCCAGGGATGGGGCAGCCACCACTTCCCTGGGAAACCTGGGCCAGGGCCTCCCCACTCTCATGATGAAGAAATTCTTCCTTATGTCAAAAAGAAGAAGAGAAGAATGTCATATAATAACTACCTAAGTAATGGCTGCTCCTGCATACCTCTTGTTTAGCTGTATTCTCTGTCATAAATAAGATTTGTGATTACATAAGGAGATAAGTTTTAAGCTTTAAATTAAAAAAAATGCTTAGATCAAGATGGAAGCTAGTTCATAGAATCACAGGATGGTTTGAGTTGGAAGGGGCCATGAAGGTCATTTAGGCCAGCACGCATGCAGTGAGCAGGATCATGTTCAACTCCATCAGGTTGCTCAGAGCACTATCCAACCTGACCTTGAATGTTTCCAAGGATGGGGCATCCACCACCTTTCTAGGCAACCTGTGCCAGGATTTCACCACTTTCAGTGTAAAACATTTCTTCCTAATGTTGAGTCTAAACTTCTCTTTTAGTTTAAAACCATTATCCCTTGTCCTGCTGCTACAGGCTCTGCTTAAAAAGTTTTTCCCCATCTTTCTTACAGTTCTCCTTTAAGTACTGAAAGGCCTCAATAAAGTCTCCTTGACATCTTCTCCAAACAGAACAACACCAATTCTCTCAGCCTCTCTTCATAGGGGAAGTGTTCCAAACCTCAGGTCATCTTTGTGGCCCTTCTTTGGTCCCAATCCAAATAAGTCCATGTCCTTCTTGTGCTGAGGACTCCAGAGATGGATGCAGCACTCCAGGTGAGGTCTCACCAGAGCAGAGCAGAGGGACAGAATCCTCTCCCTCACCCTGCTGGCCACATTTCTTTGATGCAGCCCAGGATATAGTTGGCCTTTTGGGCTGCAGGCGCACATTGACAGTTCATGTCCAGCTTCTCATTCACCAGGACTTCATTTACATCCTCACCACAAGAAGGATGTTGAGGCTCTGGAGCGAGTCCGGAGAAGAGCAACGAAGCTGGTGAAAGGGCTGGAGAACAGGCCTTATGAGGAACGGCTGAGAGAGCTGGGGTTGTTTAGCCTGGAGAAGAGGAGGCTGAGGGGAGACCTCATTGCTCTCTACAACTGCCTGAAAGGAGGTTGTGGAGAGGAGGGAGCTGGGCTCTTCTCCCAAGTGACAGGGGACAGGACAAGAGGGAATGGCCTCAAGCTCCACCAGGGGAGGTTTAGGCTGAACATTAGGAAAAAATTCTTCACAAAAAGGGTCATTGGGCAGTGGCAGAGGCTGCCCAGGGAGGGGGTTGAGTCCCCTTCCCTGGAGGGGTTTAAGGGACGGGTGGACGAGGTGCTGAGGGACATGGTTTAGTGTTTGATAGGAATGGTTGGACTGGATGATCCGGTGGGTCTCTTCCAACCTGGTTATTCTATGATTCTATGATTTAGTTGGTTGGTTAAATGTTCTAAAGTGTGGATTAATTCATGTGAAATGCGCTGATACTCTGAAACTGCTCTGCACACTTGTCAAACAGACCTAAGCTCTGCCCCATTTCACCCAGATGATGTATCCATTTTGATTAACAGGCAGAAGGTGAATAAATGATTTTACCAAGAATTCAGCCCCTCCCTATTACAGTCATCTGCATGCCTTAACGCCACAATGTGAGCAGGGAGAGGGAGTCACTGTTAGAAGGGTTTAGATCATGTTCTGCATGCTGGACTCCTACCACAGGATTTCATTGTGCAGGGTTTGCTTTTCACCTGCCCATGAGAAAGGTGGGAGCTGTATTCTGTAGAGCAGCAACGTGGAGGAACGGCTTCTTTGCAACATTTCATAGAATCATAGAATGGTTTGTGTTGGAAGGAACCTTAAAGCACATCCAGTTCCAACCCCCTGCCATGGGCAGGGACACTTCCCACTGGATAAGAGGCTCCAAGCCCCAACCTGGCCTTGAACACCTCCAGGGATGGGACAGCCACATCTTCTCCAGGCAACCTGGGCCAGGGCATCATCACCCTCATCGTGAAGAATTTCTTCCTAATGTCTAATCTAAATCTAAATGTCTAATCTAAATCTAAAGGGTCATTGGGCACTGGCAGAGGCTGCCCAGGGAGGGGGTTGAGTCACCTTCCCTGGAGGGGTTTAAGGCACGGGTGGACGAGGTGCTAAGGGGCATGGTTTTGTGTTTGATAGGAATGGTTGGACTCGATGATCCGGTGGGTCTCTTCCAACCTGGTTATTCTATGATTCTGTGATTCTAAATCTTTTCCCACCAATTTAAAGCCAATTCCCCAAGAAATGCCATGACACAGTGAGACTGTCAAAATTCACAGCAAGTTAGTAGAGAATCCTCCTGCACTTAATAGCAAGGGCTCCTTCCCAAATCATGTTCCTTTTTGTTTCCCTCTTTTCCATGTCTCTAACCCTCTCAAGACTACAACTGCAGTAGCTGGAAATGGAGGGCTGCCACTGTAGATTCCTTTGCAGACAACTATCAGTGCTGGTTTGGATGGAAAGAGGGAGTTGGTGATTTTTTTCTTCTAGCCCTGAGCCGTTTTCTACAGCTTCATGCACGCCATCACCTGTTTTATTACAAGGGTTTTCTCCATAACCTCTGGATTATGGCTCTGGCACGCTCCCGCTGCAGTGCTCTGTCCCTGCTCGGGGACAGCTCTACAGCAAGAGAAGTGGGGAAAGAAGGTCCCATCTGCCTTTCTTTAAGTGTGACTGAGGTCTCTCTGCCAGGCTTGAGTATGCAGCGTGCCCTGTTCTTTGGAAAACACCCACAAACGACTCAGACAGCAAAACAGATCAGGCTAAATTGGCACACACCTTAATCCCACGGTCTTGTCCAACAACTGAGACACCCACACTGGTGGAGAAAGAGTCAGATGAAGCCTTTCTCCTGGCCTCATGGCTACGTTTGTCTTTCGGGAAAGGGGAGAACCCATTCTCATGGATGCTTCATAAATGTTAGTGAGCTATTATACGAGTAAAGTAAACTTAGCTTAGTAAACTAGTAACTTGGGTCTATCACAACGGAGGTACCTTTAGGTGTAGCTTGCAGAACACGAGGTACGGAGAGAAATGTGTAGAGGTTTCAGGTGCCCCAGGGCTGGGCAGCAAACAGGGACACTGGGGAGATGAAACTGGAATCAGAATTCAAGGAGTTATAAATGACTAAACCTTTTCTATGTATCTCTCTATGTTCCCTTTTAGTTCCCCAGACAACTTCACTGTTTCTCCGTGTGTTCTGGCCATTTTTCCCGTTTTAAGAAGGAGGAAGAAACCACTTAAAAAACTACTCCAGGGAGATGTGACTGAGAGTTCATGTAATCCCGAGTACTCCATGGCAGAGATGGCATCTAACAGTAGTTCTGGTGGGCTCTAAAGGAGATGAAGCCCTGTGTCCGTGGTAGTCCTTTAGCTCTTGAAAAAATCAGCAAGTGCTTAATATGACGGATTCATTAAAAATATTCTGTTAAGGGAAAAAATAAGAATTGTCTTCTGGTCCAGAGTGCTGCTTCTTCTACAAGAGTGCTGGCTGCTTGAAAGGATTACGTTTATAACGTCGTTATAGGTATCGACTGTATGAGATCTATGCAGGGAGCTTTGCACAAAGACTTCTAAAAGAGGCAGCCAGAAAGTTCTACAGACTTAATATTGCATTTCAGGCTCTTACATTTATTTCAGGCTAGATGGAAAAGAGTATGCAAACCCTGGAAAAGCATAAACAGAAGGATTTAAAATAAATACTGGCTTGCCAACCTGACATTTTTCCCAAACAAAATAATGGATATAAACAAGACATTGATTTCAAACTCAATTCATTCATAGAATCATAGAATAACCAGGTTGGAAGAGACCTACCAGATCATCGAGTCCAACCATTCCTATCAAACGCTAAACCATGTCCCTCAGCACCTCGTACACCCGTGCCTTAAACCCCTCCAGGGAAGGTGACTCAACCACCTCCCTGGGCAGCCTCTGCCACTGCCCAATGACCCTTTGCTGACTTTGCTGACCTGACTTGCTTCATTTCATTCAAATTTTGGGGTAATATAACTAATGCAAATTAATGTGAATTTAAAGCAAATACGTACAAACAAACTTTTTAGATGAGACGGCACATTTAGTTGGCAAAGAGAATTGATGTAACGGACCTCTAAGAGATTAAGATAATCCAAAGTCCATGTATAACCCATTAAACAGCAAAAACTGGCTGACATTTCCAAGTGCAGTGGCAATGAGGAACCCTCATCAAACATGGTTTGGAGCCCCGTGGTGTTATTTAACACTTTCTGGAAGGTGTTGAAGGAAATGGAGAATTTGCATTGATGAAGCTCACAGAGGGTGTGGTGGTTCAGAAGCAGCAGTCACTGGAGGTGCTGAAGCCCTCTTTTGAACCCTGATGGTTTGAATGTCTCAGGAAAAAAAGAAAACAACTAAAAAAAATACAAGTAGATGTTCCAGCACAAGTGGGTGCAAAGATGTGGATCTGAAAACAGGTGCCATCGATACAGGGTGAGAGGAGAAGGGGGCCAAAGACCATCAAAAAGATATTGCATGATTTAGGTGTGCATTACAGTGGCCAGAAAGGAAGAGTGTAATCACTGACTGTACAAGGAGCAAAAATACAGGAAGAGCACCTGGCACTGATATAATTCTCACCAACTCACACAGTCCCTATTCCTAGAAAAAAAACCTGCCCCCACTCACCCAGGGAGGCTTAGACTGGATATTAGGAAAAATTTCTTTACTGAAAGAAAGAGTGGTGAAGCATTGGAACAGGCTGCCCAGGGCAGTGGTGGAGTCTCCATCCCTGGAGCTGTTCAAAAAAACATGTAAACATGGTTTAGTAGGCATGGTGGTGTTGGGCTGATGGTTGGATTTGATGTTCTTAGAAGTCTTTTCCAAAATTAATAGTTGTGATTCTATGAAAAGTGTGCAAAACCTGAAGCTTCTGAGAGTTCCTGAGCTTCTCACCAAACTATTTCTTGTCGTTCACCCCCATCCTCTTGCTACCACTCATGTCACCTCCCTCTCTCTCTGAGTGTGATGTCCAAATGGCTTTTACGGAGGTACCACGGTGAGGAGAAGGATTTCCTCGGGTGTCACGTGGACTCCTTCTCCTTCAAATCCTGAATCATACTAGATTGGTGGCCAGGAAGCCCACCTTTCCTTGACTGGTAACCACTGCTGGAGAACACCTTCCCGGGTCCCTCGGGAACACACTCCCACCATAGCCACCTCAACCATCCCTTCTGAGCTGACCAGTCGTATTGGGAGACAGAGTCAAAAACATCACCAGCATCCATATTTGAGAGAGCAAGCGTGTCCACCCCAAACTCACAAGCCTTGTTCTCACTGCAGAAGGGAATTAGTCCACCTACCGTGTTTGATGTTGTCAAATCTGTGCTGGTTGTTACTTATCACTGTTCAGTAATTTGGTGCTCCTCTAGTTTTCTGGGAGCCCTTTCCTCCCACCAGGGCCCCAAGGTACTTGGTGACAGCACCAAGATGGTGTAAGCCAGTTCCTCAAGTACTTTGGAGTAAATCCTGTTACTTCAGATAATTTGAAAGCAGCTACTTTTTCTACATAATTTAGCACTTCCCTCCTCTGTGTTTTTATCCTGTTTTTACCAGTGTTAACTGCTTTGGCCATTTGTTAACAAGTAAACATTGAAACAACAAGGCATTAAACATTTCACAGCAGTTGTCCTCTATTTATTCACGCTATCCTAGCAATTTGCCACACTTTGTCTTATTTGTACAAGCCCTGCTGAGTTTTAAGCCATAACAGAGTTTGTGAGTAAGCCCCTGTTTGTCCTTCACCACTGTTGCTGTCTCCTTCATCACCGCCTTGCTCTCTCATCCTTTAGAGGATGGTGACAATTTAAACAAGGGCAGCCTTGTCTCTTTGATTTATAACTCAGAAGTTCCCACTTACAAGCATTCTGAACGTATTGAAATTCGGTCCCGTTGCCCCGCTTTCTCATGGCTAGAGTACTCCAAGCTTTATTTCACTGTCACCATCTCCCACATCGTCTCCCGCTGTGCCATCATCCATTGGCTCCTCAGTCCTCAGACTGCGATCTGAACCTGGGCCGCGTTGGATCTGCAGCAAGAACTTACTGAATAGTCAGCATGGGCAAAAGAGAATGTATTAAACAAACAAACAAACAAATAAGAAGGCCACAAAGATGATCTGAGGGCTGGAGCACCTCCCATACCAGGACAGGCTGAGAGAGTTGGGGTTGTTCAGCCTGGAGAAGAGGAGACTTATAGCAGCCTTCCAGTACTTAAAGGGAGCCTACAGGAAAGGTGGAGAGGGGCTCTTGATCAGGAATTGCAGAGATAGGACAAGGGGGAATGATTTTAACCTGAAAGAGCTTTAGATGAGATAATATGAAGCAATTTTTTTGCAGTGACTGTCCAGACTGGATGAGGCTTTGAGCAACCTGATCGGGTGGAAGGTATTTGGTTGGAACTGGATGATCTTTAAGGTCCCTTCTGACCCAAAGCATTCTATGATTCTAGGTATCATCAACAGCACTGTTTAGGGTGGAGAAAATGAAGGGAGCAGTCCCACCTGTTCATCCGAAGTCAATGGAGCCAGAGAGGATCTGGAAAACAGAAGGGATGTGCTTCTCCCAGGGGAAGGGATGGCCCACTGCACCCCAAACATCATCTCTCTGCCCACAGAGGAGCTGCAGGGCTCTCCCGAAAGGCTCGCCATCCAGGATGCACCCCCGCACGCAGATGTCTCATCCTCAACGAATCAAGCCAAATGCTGATGGGGAGGTCTCGGACCTCATGGAGTTGTTTTTTTTTTTTTTTCAGGGATTCACAACCCACAATGCAACCTATAATCAGGTATTTTAAGGCAAAGACCTGTCCCCTTTTCCCTTTCTCGCATTCGTGGAGCCTCTTAGAAACCTGGTTGAGCTCTAGATAGTTTTTTGAAAGCTTGATGCCACCTATAGGGAAATGTCAGAGCAGAGAAATAAACCCAACCCATTTTTTTTCCCAATGAGATCAGCTGGTCACTTTTGATTTTCTCTAGAAACCTATCTCTTCAGGATCTGTTTTTTTCCTTTTTTTAAAAATTTTTTTTGAAGTCAAATTCTGTTTCCCATTTGGTAGGTGACCTGTTTAATGTTTTCCCTGTGTCTGGGAACTCCTTAGTGTAATTAGCGACCTTTGAACTCCACAACTAATCCTGAGCTATTTTGTATTCCTTACTCATCTTTAAGGCTGGACCTTTCTTTTCTTTTGAGTCCGCTGCCACAATTAAAGAAGAAACAGCTGCATTTCAAAGGGATTCCAATTCCAGAAGCTTAATCGTGATTGACATGTTCTTATTCTAAGCTATAAGAAACTCTTAGAGTCCTTTCTTGGGTTAAAACTTCAATCATTTTCTAAAAAATTATCTCAATATGGATTTTATTCATTTTCTTTGATAACCATTCTTTGTGATTTTTTTTTTTACTTGAAAGATGCTTTGAGTTTGCGGTGAATATGAACTGCACCCACCGAAAGAATGAATGGTGTCAGGCGCAGGCTAGATGCAGAAGTGGCTAAATTCCATTTATTGTCAAAATCTGATTATGAAACCTGACGTCCACCATGTAGCTTGACATCCTTCCATATGCTCAAAAGGTAGGAGAGGTGGAAGAGCTTGCAAGTGAACTCCAGAAAGGCTGGGGAGGGAGGTGACAGAAAGGGTTCTCCAGAAATCTACATTTTTCTAAACTGTTTTTCTCCATTTTTATAGCACAGATTAAAAAGGCGTTGCCCTCCAGCCCTGGAAGAGACCTTCTTCTCCCTTCGAGATTTCTTCATGAAAAGTCACAGCGAAAAGCAACAACCATAAACCGGGGACAATTCTTATGGTTCAAAATCCTCGCCACAACAACACAACAAACCCTGAACAAGACCGCGGTGGTTAAATCTCTTCCGCGGGCTGATCCTAGAAAATGATGGCAGCCTGTTGGGTCCCATTATTTAATTATCTCCATCTCACTTACATTCGAATTCAGCGTGACCTCCACAAGATGGGCTTAAAAAAAGAAAAAAAGAAAAAAAAAAAAAAGAAGCATGAAAATCTGTGTGTGTGTTTGCACAGATCCACAGGCACGGTGGGCGCACCGATCCGCGGGCATCGCTTGCAGCCGCCGCTACGAACCAGTGAGAAAGGATCGCAAAGAGCCCCGGGTACGGCAGCAGGCGAGACCCGGTGTTTCTAAGACAAAGGTCACATAAAAAAAGGATGTTAATAAACAGCCCTCTGGTTTAAAGGGACTTTTTTTTTTTAAGGATTACATCTTAAATTCCAACAAATCAGATTTAGGAGTTACTGAAAGTGAAATTGATCCATCCCTCAGCCAAACTTTGCAATACTTTCCTGTTCTGACATCATTTAGATAGTTAGCTGTATTATCAGATTAAAAACCATTGTACAGGGCCGCTGAAAGGAAAAGGAGCCAAAAAGCTAAACACTGCCTGAATTCTGAACCTTTTAACCTGGCTGAAGTACGTTGGTCCCTGTTATGCAAATACCTTCAATCCGCTGCTAAGTTCAGTGGAAATAATTTTCTTGAATGACAGGTTTATTCAGCAAGGATTCAGTTGGCGATTAATCCCCCTTTGATCTAAGGTATTTCACTTAACTACCAGTTACCTCGTCCTGACAAAGTGCAACCGAGATTAGGGAGATCACTAGAACACGACCAGGGTGTGCGTTTATTCTCCCCAACTGTTCAAAGCAAAGGGCCAAGAATGCAATCTATTTGCAGTATTTGAAGATGGAAAGTCCAGTCTCCTAAGTTAGAAAGTCAATTGAATACCAAATGGAGTTTGGTCCTGACGGAACAGGACAAATGGCTGAGACAACATCTTCAAAACCAAGATATTCCCACTAACTGAGATTTTTGCTATGCCCTTTGCTATATCCCAGACCTTGTTTTGCAGCCAGGTTTTACCTTGCTCTTACAAAG
Source organism: Phaenicophaeus curvirostris (assembly GCF_032191515.1). Taxonomy (NCBI): domain Eukaryota; kingdom Metazoa; phylum Chordata; class Aves; order Cuculiformes; family Cuculidae; genus Phaenicophaeus; species Phaenicophaeus curvirostris. The sequence goes on along the minus strand of NC_091396.1, from coordinate 67,120,710 downwards.
CAGCCACTTCATTTCAGATTAGCGCGTGGCAAGTGTAGATGATCTCTGCTTTTGAATAAACAGATAAGGCACAACATTTTCCAGTTTTAAACTGCTCGATGATATTCCTTGGGATTCATCTTGCTTTTTTCCTAAAAAATCCCTTTTTCTTCTTCGCCAGGCGTAGCGCAATAATTTTGTGCCAAACCCTGTTCACGAAGGAAAATACATCACAACAGGTTACAGAATTCATTCACTAAAATAAAAGATTGCAGGCAACTGATCTGTGGCTGCCTGACATGTGAAGCAATATATATATATATATTTTATTTTTTTTCCCCCTTTGCTTATTCATCTGCCAATACATTGCCTTTTTGCTGAATTATGACATCATTTTGTAGAAGCACAAACTTGCAAAAATGCTGCAGTGACCCAGACGGCACCACGGGAGCACGGTCCTGATCCAGGGCTTAGCTGGGTCAGCCCATGAGAAGCTGATTACGGGATTGAGCGTAAAGCTGTATTTTCGTATTGCAAGTAGAAAGGCGGAACAATAACATTTGCAAGATTTATTTTTTTTTTTTCTTTCTTGGTTAAAGTGGCCTCCAGGATTTTTATTCGCAACTCTCTGATTTTAGAGGTGGGAGGGGGTGCTTGGAGGTAAATATGCCTGAGAGAGGGGAGAAAAATAAATTTATTCCATTTTTAGGGCTTTACCCATCCAGAGATATCAGGCAGTTGCTTAAACAAATTCTTCGTCTGTAGGATCTGTTAAAATCAATCTCCTAAAATGAAACCATGTACGTATTTCTCTGCAGAATCAGGGCTGTATTTGGGTATTTCCGCATTCTACGGGCAACAGTTAAACCATCCTTCAGACACATTGTTGGTGGGTTTATTCCCTATATTAAATACTTTAAGTTTTTAAGAAGCTGCTCCACAGGCTGAGTACTTGCATGTGAAGGGATGGAAGCCTGTGCTGGCTGCAACCCCTCCTCATTCACTCCCATTCCCAAAGCGTTTCCATGCGGGACTCCTTGTCTGCAACAGCCGCAAAATCCCCCCCAAAGGCTGATCAAAGGCCCCCATCACACTTGATCTGGTCAATAATACACAAACTAAGAAGGATTTGCACTCGAGACAGTAACAGCTTCTTAAGAGCCATTACAGTGTAGTGGGTTTAAGAAAGAAATCCCTTTTAAGAAATGCCAAAATCTGAAGTAACATGATAGTCTGCAAGGCTTTAGGGTCTTTCTGGTAAATATAATGTTACATGTACTTATTATTTGGTAAAAATAAAAAGGCAGGATTTAAACCTATTTTCTATATTTACTATATTGACTATACGAACTCCACAATAAGGCAGCGAAGGACAGAAACGAAGCTTTGAAAATAAGCCCAAACTGCTGTCTTCCTAATGTTACAGCATTACAGATACGACACAGTGACCAGGAGCAATCAAAGCGAAGCCCACGAGCCCCATGCTGGTCTCCGTACTGCCTCGCTGGCGATAGATAATTGATGACTCGATTTAGCTAATGACTACATTAAATTATTTAAAAAGATTGGGTTGTATTTTTGTGAGATAGAGAAAAGGCTTCGACGGCATCACTTGCATCTTAAGCAAAAATGAGATTGTGGAGGGGGTGTTCTTTCTTCGTGGTGGTTGTGTGTGTGCCTGTGTTTATGTACATACAAAATCTATGTATATCTAGAGTATAAACAGGATGAGAAATATCTTAAGACAAAATACCTGAATGGCATTTATTAGTTTTGTTGGCTATTTTCCCCAAACTGAAGGATAACAAACTTTCGTTTAAATACATAGTATAGGGTGATATTTTATTCTGACTACACTAAAAGCTATTTCCTAATTAATTGTAGTAATCTGTTGCTTAATTTCTCAAGAAATAAAGGTTTGTTCACGAAACAGAAGGCATCTCCAACATCCCTAGACTGAAGATGTTCTCCTTTTTTAGCCCTCAGTAGCATTTCTAGAAGACAAAACCCTTAAACCACTGCACAGAGCTCTGTTTTAAATGTAATGTACAATAGATGAACTTCCTAATTTTAATAAGGGGCAGGGGTATATCCATAAAGGAAAACCGAACTTTCATTCCGCAGGGCAGCAGTTTCCATGGGTAAGGCTGATGTTCTTCAAAGACCTTTTCTGCCCCCAGGTGGTGGCACTAAACCAGCGCTTCAGCTGCAAAACCCAGCCTTGCAGGAAGGGATGGCTTCTTATTTATCATTTATGTTGTTTATACGCGTTGTGTGGGTCATCCAGCAGGTCACTGGTGCAACTGCTTTATCTCTTTTATCGTGTGAGCATTGCTAACTCCTTTGCTCTGCTGCCTTGGATTCGTCCACCTCAGTCCTCACCTTTTTATTTTATTCTGTCATATATTGCTCCTCTTGGTAGATGTTTCCTCGGAGTCTAGCTAGGGTTAACTTAATTTAGGGGCTGGAAGAATATCGGGAAGTACTTTGCTACCGAAGCTTGGCCTTTGCAAATATTTAGACTTGTTCTCAGCTTAACAACACAGGGGGTCCCAGCCCCTCTGAGCCCAGAGCAGACGTGTCTTCAGCCGGGACATGGCAGCTTTCTGGGATGATCCAGGTGAGCTGAGGTCCATCCTGCTGGGAAAAGTGCTGATGACTACAACGAGCATCGGAACAGGCTGCCCAGGGAAGTGCTGGAGTCACCATCCCTGTAGATGTTCAAAAAAACATGTAGATGTGGGGCTTCAGTGCATGGTTTAGTAGGCACAGTGGTGTTGCGATAACGGTTGGACTTGATGATCCCAGAGGTCTTTCCCAACCTTAACGATTCTGTGATTCTATGAGCAAGCTGTACAAAGCTTTGAAGTGGACTCAAGATTGTATTCACCAATTCTGTGAAGTCACTTTGCCATTTGCAGGACTGCATCTAGGTTTCTTTCAATTTTCAGATGCCACATCCACTATACTCAGGACCACAATATTACTCATCTTTCACCCCTAAACCTCCTTAAAAAATGCAATAGCAAGCATGAGCTATGATTTTTCTTTCCAATTTTCTCTTTATTGGCAGAAAAATTGTGTCCATACTTAACCCTGAGCTTAATTGAAAGTCAGTAGGAACGAAGTCAGGCTCCACTTGGTATCATCTTATTTGTTGACATCTGTGGGTGAGCTAAGATTGCAGAATAAGCAATTAGAAAAATAAGGCTTTGCATTGTTAAAACAGACATATTTGGCCTCAAGCCACAGAGAGAACAAGCAGCATGAAACAGCGTCAATCTATTCCTACAAAATCACTTTTCGAATTGCTGCACTCTCAGTCCTTGCTTTAATGCATCGATTATGCTTCTCAATCTCATTTGTGTTTGTCCAAGCTTGGAGAATAACTGGTGCCAGATGAAGGGAGTTTTATTGTTTGACCAATCTGAGAAGGGAATCAGGAGCTATCACCAGGGGAATAAGTCACCTCTAGGCATTTCTTCACCTTCTCAACAGGTGCTCGTATCTGTTTCTGTGGCCGAAGAGAGCCGCTTTCCTACATGAAACCATAGATCCGCAGGCAAACTCCTGGTGGCACTTCTAATTCAATTAACTTACTCACTGGAACTAGTGGGGAAACTAAATATGACGAGAACAAGAAGAGAGGCTGGGCCAAATTAATAGGACGAGATCCTTTTACAGGCTGGCCAGCAATCCTGATCAGCAGCCCTGAAAAGCAAATTGGAACAAGCAAATTGCTGTTGAAAAATTCTTTCAGCACTTGGCTGTTGCTACTCAGCCGGTCATTGCCGGGAGTCAGAGGTTGAAAAATCCCAGGTTGGTGCTGACAATGGGGGCATTATTATGACAAACATTTACATTTTATTTATTGAAGTTTCAGAAGTAGATTAGTCTCATCTTCAACTGCTCTGGATGGACTGCACCACTCTGAGGGGAAAGCAGTGGAAACAAGCGTTTTATTGTGGGGAACGAAAAAAAATAACATTTCCCACTCCCAGCTAACTGAAAGGAAATGCAGGATTTGAAGATTTCACTCAGGAGAAAGCTTTCATCCCCTAGGATTCCTTCATTTTAGGAAAAAACACAGTTTGGGGGATTTCTTCTAATTCCAAATCAAGTTCTCTTGGAAATAATGTAATTTTATGCATATGGTTGACTTGACACGTGCTGTATGCAAAAGTCCTACTGCTTTCCTTCATAGAGACCAGGGTACACAGCAAACAATCCATTCAAAGTGCCCAATCTAAGCTTTATCCAGATGCAAACTAGTGTGTGGGTATTGTTTAAGTGTTTGTGTAATTGAATATAGTGATCACACATGCATGGGATATTTGTTAGCTTGTAAAACCAATAATTGCATGTTCAAAGCTGAAATTTCTACCGAACCTTTTTGACTTTAAATAAGCAGTGGAGAAGGAGAGAGGGGGAATGAAGAGAAGGAGCAAATCGTATGCACGTCATGAGACATCCTCCTTCTGACTTACGTCTCGAACCTTATTTTATAGATAATAAAGCACCAATGCATCTGTAGAATAAAATGCCCAGGGGAAGAAAAGGGAAACATGCCCAGTTAGAGCCCAAGTGAAAGGTTTCAGCTGGAAGAACAATTACAGAGATTAAGCTGTAAATTCCTCTCTCTTGTGGCAGTGCCGGTCCAGGTGGTGTTTCTGGGGGCATCAGATGGCCAAATGGGGTGCACCATCTTGGGGAGTTTGACCTAAAAACCTTGGGGACTGCTGCTATAGGGGAGCTATATCCATTGCCACCTTCCTCCATGGCTCTTGTGTGATGTGGCACACAGCAGAGTGCAGGTCTGGTGCTGATATTTTTCACAGTAATGACCTCAAATCCAGCTCTGTCCTTGTCAATTATTTGGGAAGCTAAGCCCCAAATCCTTTTACTCTCTCCTGCCACTTGTGCCTGCTGGCCCACAGACAAAAACCAAGGGAACACTTGTGACAGGGAGACTTGTTCATTTTCTCTATTGTTTCCTGCTCTTCTCCTTGACATCTGAGGGCAAAGCAGAAGGAAAGATGAGAGAGAAGGCAGCAGCCAGTCCTTGATCCTTGGGTCTGCAGGATGCTGTCCCCAGTCCCAGGCTCAGCACAGACCCCAGGGGCAGGATTTGTGTTTTAGGTGCTTTTGGCCAGTGAGGCTGCTGGTGACCTGCACACCCAGGCCATGACATTTTCTAAAAACCCACGAGTCTCCAGAGCTGCTCTTCTCCATCAGGAGAAGCCACACTTGTCCAGCCTGTCATGGCATTCGGTCATGGTATCATGCAGGGGCTGTGGCAACACAGCCACAAAGGGCAAAAGCATTTTGGGGGTGATCTCTTGCCTGTAGATCTCAAAGAAGGGCGCTCCATAGACCACAATACCTCTCCTGTCCCACACTCCAGAAGCAGCAGGAGAATAAGTCCCAAAGCAATCCCATAAGGTGCATCTTGCAGCAAACGTGTATTCATTCAAGCTGTTCCTAGGCAGCAAAAGCTAGAACAAGCCATAACAGCTCCAACCCATGCTGGAGGTTTGACGCCATGCTCAGCCAACCCTAAGATCTGGGAAGATGGCCAAGGTCCATCTTGATCTCCATAAAGCTGCACTAGATTGAACTGCAATCAGACCACTCTGGCCAGCAAAGCTATTGCTGCAAGATTTCTGTGCCTAGAAGGAGATTATTGCTTTGTTTTCCTTCTGATGGCCCAAACTGGAACAAAACCTCCTTTTTACTACTGTCCTTCCATGTTTCCTCTTCCCCTCCTGTGTCTGGGTGTCTTTGCTTTGTGCCTTGCACAGTGCTACCAGCAAGTTTCACAAAAGCATCACCTCAACAACTTGCTCAAGCGAAAATCTACAGGTGCTCCTGTCAGTGTCCAGTTAAACTGCATTCGGCATTAAGAAACGATGGAGAGGAAAGGTGTCTGCTGGTTTTCTTTTGTAAAACCATGATCGTGTATGGAAGGAACCATTCCACCTGTTTTAGGTGGAATTAGCAATAAATCTTTACCTAGAGAAGGGGTGCAGAATCCCTTTACACACCCTTGCAAGCCTAAAGTAACCCTAGCAAGTGTGAAGAGTTGGACTACTGACACCTGGTCCAAAGAGTAAGGTTCAGAACATTAAATTCCTTGCACCTTTTTAATTCCAATGACATTATTTAAATCGTTCAATATTTTCTATCATTTTTGTTTCAGCTTATTTTTAGCCTTTTTTTTTTCCACTGTCAAATGTATTGAAGCTGACATAATTATTGCTCTGACTTCCCCAAAGGCATGTATTTACCTACTTGTTAAAAGGCTTTTTCCATGCTGCCATGCTGTTGCTGTGACAAGATGACTTTGAAGGCACAGTAGGTAAAATAATATTGTATATTGCACAGCAACCCCAACAACGAAATGTTAATTTAACCAATAAAGTAACCACATCATAATTATAATAATCACTATTCCTTATCTCTTAACAGGGCTAAAAGTGGAATTCAGATTTGCCACGTAGTGCTTGTCAGCTCCGTCGCCAAAGGGAGCTGCTCCAGAGCTGGCCTGATCCGCAGTGGAGCGGCAGATCTTGGCACACAGGGAGTTTTCCTGCAGCAGGGAAATGCCAGGGGTGTGGAGAGACCTGCCGGCAGCCAGCAGCTCTCGCAGGAGATACCGATGAGGTTTGGGCTTTGCCAGAGCAAAGGTGACCACCCTTATGTCTACAAAAATTGGCCCAGGGAGTGCCTTCATGCAGCAGTTTGTGTGGCAGGGTGTGCAGGCAGGACATCGTCACCCTAACAGCTCAATAAATGAGTTCAATTAGTGGCCATTATTCACTGAGCTCTGGCATCCACCCAGTGGAAAGCTCTGTTCTCCGCACACACCAGAATGGATAGAATCGTAGAATCATCGAATCACCAGGTTTGAAAAGACCCATTGGATCACTGAGTCCAACCATTCCCATCAAATACTGAACCATGTCCCTCAGCACCTCATTCATCCATCCTTTAAACACCTCCGGGAAGGTGACTCAACCCCCTCCCTGGGCAGCCTCTGCCAGTGCCCAATGACCCTTTCTGTGAAAAAGTTTTTCCTAATGTCCAGCCTGAACCTCCCCTGGTGGAGCTTGAGGCCATTCCCTCTCGTCCTGTCCCCTGATACTTGGGAGAAGAGGCCAGCACCCTCCTCTCCACAACCTCCTTTCAGGTAGTTGGAGAGAGCAATGAGGTCTCCCCTCAGCCTCCTCTTCTCCAGGCTAAACACCCCCAGCTCTCTCAGCCGCTCCTCATAAGGCCTGTTCTCCAGCCCCTTCACCAGCTTCATTGATCTTCTCTGGACTCGCTCCAGAGCCTCAACATCCTTCTTGTGGTGAGGAGCCCACAACTGAACACAGGATTCGAGGAGCGGTCTCACCAGTGCCGAGTACAGAGGGAGAAGAACCTCCCTGGACCTGCTGGTCACGCCATTTCTGATCCAAGCCAAGATGCCATTGGCCTTCTTGGCCACCTGGGCCCCTGCTGGCTCATGGTCAGTCGCTGTCAACCAACACCCCCAGGTCTTTCTCCTCCAGGCAGCTTTCTAGACAGACTTCCCCTAGTCTGTAGCTGCACAGGGTTGTTGTGCCTGAAGTGCACGATGTGGCAACCCACATAGAGCTCTCATGAAAACATGCAACTGCTCAGGTCTCGGGCTGCAGGATGTGCCAGAGGCTTTTGCTGGTAAAGGCTGCCAGTCGTGAGGATGGCTGTGTGAGCCATTCAGCCTGGTGGCAGAGCTACAAAAGGAAGCAGAAAGGCTAAGGAGCATCAGGGAGACTCAGAAAAACTGGTGGAACCACACCCTGAGCTCCCTGCGACAGAAATCAGAACAGTCACCAATAAAAATCCAACATCAAAGGGACCCTTTATCCTCCTCCTGCCAGGCTGAAGGCAGTAGCTCTAAAGAAAGGAGTGAATGGAGGCAAGTCCACGCTCAGGGGAGCAGGTGAACCCTCTCCTTGCCCACCTCACCTTCCAAGGTGCCTCTGTACAACAGGTAAAAGGCTGTGGGGGTGGAAGGCCAGTCCATGGGTGGTGAGGATGACAGTCGATCTACACCACCAGTGTTGCTAAGGTCAGCAAGGACTACTCACTGTATCATGACCACCTCCACAAGGATGAAAAGATGGGTTACAGTCGTAGGCAACTACCTTCTGAGGGGAACAGAAGGTGCAATATGCCAGAGACAGCTACCTCTTAGGAAAGCCTGCTGCCTTTTTGGGGCCTGGGTTAAGGACATCACTAGGAAACTTCCTAGCTTGACATAGCCCTCGGACTATTACCCATCATCGGTCATCCATGTGGGTGGTAATGTGTAGTCCAAGGACGATCAAAAGAGACTTCAGGGCCTTGGGACAGCTGGTAAGGGAATCTGGAGCCCAGGTTATTTTTTTTTGTGTCTCCTTCCAGTTGCAGGCAGCGACATCAGCAAAACCATGAAGACTCGCTCTGTTAATGCACAGCTCTATTGGTGGTGTCACCACCACAGTTTGGGGTTTTTTGATACTGAGATGGCTGACGTGGCACCAGGTTTGCTGCTGTCACATGGGATTCACTTTTCTCAAAGGGGGGAGATGGTCTTTGCTCATGAGCTAGCATTGACAGAGCTTTAAACTAAACTTGATAGGGAAGGGGGATAGCATCAGGCTAGCCCGTGACAAGCTGTGAGATGGCACAACCAACGTTAGAGCGGCAGGGTGCTAGCAAGGGCCCTCAGCCTGTTGCTCTCAAACGCGGTGGCTACACTGCAGCACACCTGAAGTCTTACAGAGACGAGTCAGGGGCTCCTGAGGTAATAGGAGCCACCAGGGAAACACCAGTGAAATACTTAAAAGGAATTAAGGAGCGTTCCTCTAAGAAGGTGACACAACTGACAGGCTGTCTGAAGTGCCTCTAGACCGATGCAAACAGCATGGGCAACAAACTGGAGGAGCTGGAAGCCACCGTGCTGCTAGAAAGCTATGACCTGCTTGCTATTACTGAAACTTGGTTTCCCATGGCAGGAATGTGGCTATCGATGGCTGTTCAGAAGGGACAGAAGAGGAAGGAGGGGTAGCAGAGTTGCCCTCTACATCCAGAAATGGATAGTGTGAAGAGTTGTCTCTGAAGAACAGCCAAAAGCAGGTTGAAAAACTTTAAGTAATAAAGACCGAGGCAAGAATGGGAACCTTGTGGTTGGTGTCTACCACAGGCCGCCCAGTCAAGCGGAGCCTATTGATGAAGCTTTCTTCCTCCACCTACAGGAGGCATGGCGCTCACAGTCTCTTGTCCTGCTGGGGGACTTCAACCAACCCGACACCTGCTGGAAAATTAGCACAGCGAGCTGTAGGCAATCTGGGGAACTCCTGGAGAGCATTGAGGATAACTTCTTAACCCAGGCAACAGACATCCCTACCAGAGGGGATGTGATACTGGACCTGATGGTCACCAGTGCAAGTGAGCTCATCGGTGATGCCAAGATGGGAGTCAGCCTGGGCTGCAGTAATAATGCACTACTGAAGTTTGCAGTCCTGAGAGATGTAGGTCAGGTGAAGAGTAAAGTCATGACTTTGAAGTTTGGGAAACTAAAATTCCAGCTGTTCAAGGAGTTAGTTTCCCTGGGAAACTGTTCTCAGGGACCAGAGCTGGCAGATCTTCAAGGATGCTCTCCAGAGAGCAGAGGAGCTCCTGATCCCCAGATGTGAGTAATCAGGAAAGAAATGCAAGAGACTGGCACGGCTGAGTCGAGATCTGCTGGTCAAACTCAAGGGCAAGAAGGAAACGCACGGGCAGTGGAAGCAGAGACAAGTAACCTGGGAAGAGTATAAAACGCTTCCTGGTTGTGTAGGGATGGGGTCAGGACAGCCAAGATGTAGCTGGAGCTGAACTTGGCAAGGGAGGCAAAGAATAATAGGAAGGGTTTCCACAGGTCTGTCAGCCAGGAAAATTGAGGTTCAACAATAGCAACGCTCGGGTAGGTGTCACTTTGGTAGGAAGTGATCTGGGGGAGTGCTGGGACATAATCTCGGATCAGGTAATCTGCCATCAGCCACAGGATTTATCTACCATTCTTTTGTGCTTCGAAACCTCTCTGCTGGCTTTGAAAGTCCCATCCTGAAGCTCAATCCTCATGTCACATAAATAAATGGATGCCAAGTGTTCTTTTAGACTGAGTTACTGAAAATATAGTAAAAGGAAGAGAGCTTGCAGTGGGAAAGAAAGAGACAGAGAGAGATGGAGAATCTTTTTGTATTTGTAGGCATGGTAGAGAGATATGACAATGCAGAAAAACACTGCTTGCACTTCTGCTGAGCAGCAAGTGAGAAAAACTGCAGTTTGGTGTAGCTTGAATGAGGATGATCTAAAGCTATACAAGGGAATTAGCATGTTTTAATCCATGGCTGTTCCCCAAAATGGCAAGGCAGGAGCTATCTCAGCGTGGTTATCTCAGCCTCAGTGAGAAAGAGTCTGGCACTGCTTGGACTGGCAACAAAAGAGCAGTTGGCCTCAGCCTGTGCCCAGGGTCCCACATGTGGAATGGGGAGATGCACAAGCAGACTTGAGAGGGACAGGGACAGGGCTTTGCTTGGAAACTGCATCCAGCTCAAGTGGAAGGGGTTCATTTTCCTTCCCTTACAACCCCGTTCCACAACAGAGATGGGGTGATCCAGCTGAGCACCAGCTCAGCCCTCAGTAAGGGCAAACTCAAAAGCCTGTGCCGGGAAGGTGCCACAAACCCTCCTGAGAAGTGAGACAAGACTTTTAGTGCAAATAGACCTGCACAAGCTGGACAGGAGGCAGCTGTGGGCAGAAGACCCCACAGTTTTGTGAACTAACACCTGCTAACACCCGCTCCTGCTCCAGGATGTGGCTTTCAGATCAAAGATGCCCAGGGTTACATCGTCCGGAACCCCCTGTGGTATAAAAACAGATGTTGTGCCCATGAGGGGACGGATCACTAGGTGGTCCCCAGAAGGTCCTGACATCATGGACTCAAGTTGTGCCAAGGAAGGTTTAGATTGGATATTAGAAAATAATTCTTTACCAAAAAGAGTGGTGAAGCACTGGAAGAGGCTGCCCAGGACAGCAATGGAGTCTTCACCCCTGGAGGGGTTCAAGAAACATGTAGAGCTGGCACTTCAGGACATGGTTTAGTAGGTACAGTGGGGTTGGGCCAGTGGTTTGACTTGATTATTTTAGAGGTTTTTTCCAACCTCAATGATTCTAAGATGTTATGACTGTCCTCTAGAGGGGCTTTATAGGGAAAATCTTGTTACAGGCTGGGTGGCAGTGAGACACCCTAGCACTACAAGCCTGTGTGAAGTCCAAAAACCAGATTTTTCCCCTCTCAGATTTTATGGGGTGTGGAAATCAAGCCAAACTACATTCCAGGCCAAATACTCCAGCCAGATGCCAGTCTGGCTCCTGACTGTGATCCTCAAGCTAATATAAACTTCTCACAGAGACAACAGCAGAAATGAAAAATGTGAAAAGAGGGCCTGGGTTCGTGATAGTGCAGAGTTCGAATTTTGCTGCAGAAATTTTGTTGTGAAAACTGATCTATGGCTTTGCAATACACCTCAGGAGTCACCTAAAAAGCAGTATACCTAACACTTGCTACAGACAGGTTTTCAAGATACCATAGTCCTTCTCTTGACTTAAAAAGCCATGGAAACAGCAGCATTTCAGCTCATATAGTGTAGTAAATCTTGGTAGATGTTGGACTGCAGTCCTTAAACTGCACTGGCCAAATCACCCTGCAAAAAAATGAATAATAGAATGGTTTGGGTTGGAAGGGACCTTAAAGGAAGGGACCAGTTCCACCCCCTGCCACAGGCAGGGACACCTCCCACTGGATCAGGTTGCTCAAAGCCCCATCCAACACCTCCAGGGATGGGGCAGCCACAACTTCTCTGGGAAACCTGGGCCAGGGCCTCCCCACTCTCACAGTAAAAAATTTCTTCCTAATATCTCATCTCAATCTCCCCTGTTTCAGCTTAAAACCATTCTCCATCATCCTGTCCCTGCACTCCCTGATGAAGAGCCCCTTTCCCAACTTTCCAATAAATGAAGCAGTGGATGCTGTAAGCCAGGATTCAAGTTGTACTTTTACACTTGTAGCCTATATGAATCCAGCAAGGTATTTCCTATATTTCCAATTGCTGCTTTCAAAGCTCATCTTTATTCTTTTTTCTCTGCTAGGGCTGGACATCAGAAAACTAGCCACAGCACATACAGCCTTTCGTCTGGCTAATGTACCAGTAACTCTTTCCTCTGTGTTAAAAGAGAGGAAGTTTAAGCCATCTCTGCATGCCTTCTCATCACTCCAGTGCTCCCGAGAGCATTTAACTCAAAATTCGCAACCCTCATGGCGTTTCCCAGGTCTCAGGGGTGAGAAACCTTCATTGTCACGAGCAAATGCCACACTGTACATTCCAGGGACTAATGGTGAGAAAAAGTAACCATGCCTCTTTTTAATTTTCTCATCAGGTTAGAGGCATGTACATCGTAGGGGTTAATTGTCAGAAAGTTTAATTGTTTCCCTATGACTCCTGCTTCCCTCGTGTGTTAGTGGCACGCAGTTGGGGCTAATAGTGAGAAAATTTGACTGTAGCTCTACCACACTCTCTTCATTAGGCTAATGGAACATTTTCCTCTCATTTTCTCCCTAGGGTAGCTGTAGGAGTGCTACCTTATAATTGTTGCTCTTACTGTAATTGGCAGTAGTAGGAGGATGTATAATCTCATTGTCTTTCCTGGGCAGTGGTAGGTTTATTTATGACCTATTGACAATTCCCAGCCAGCAGCTGGAGCACAGTGAGTATTGCATTAGCCTTCCCCCCCAGCAAAGGGAAGACAATGCAAAGGCTTTTATTAAGTAGAAAGAACATGAACTCAAGATGTCCCACAGGACCAAATATTAACATCAGTAATGGCAAACAAAGGTGCTGCTGACGCTAAAGATACATTGGTATCTTATTCCTGGGAATAAGATCAACTTTTGTGGATTCACATGGTTTCTGGCATGTCTCATCTCACTGGTAAAACACAAATGGTTAAATTCATCTCGGGAGCTGCTTCAGCAAATTAACACGAAAGACAGACTTGGCTGTCTTCATGCAGATGACACCACCTTGCACCAAGTTTTGGTGAGAAAATGAAGTCTTGATTCACCAGAGCACATAAGTGCGAGGGAATATTCCAGCCCCACACAGCAAAGGACATAAAGACAGGCTTAATTTTCCGTTCCTGCTTTGACATTTTGCTCAACAGAGACCTAAACTGGTTTTCATAGAATCATAGAATCACCAGGTTGGAAGAAACCCACCAGATCATTGAGTCCAACCACTCCTATCAAACACTAAACCATGTCCCTCAGCACCTCGTCCACCCGTCCCTTAAACCCCTCCAGGGAATGTGACTCAACCCCCTCCCTGCGCAGCCTCTGCCAGTGCCCAATAACCCTTTCTGTGAGAAATTTTTTCCTAATGTCCAGTCTAAACCTCTCCTGGTGGAGCTTGAGGCCATTCCCTCTCGTCCTGTCCCCTGTCACTTGGGAGAAGAGCCCAGCTCCCTCCTCTCCACAACCTCCTTTCAGGTAGTTATAGAGAGCAATGAGGTCTCCCCTCAGCCTCCTCTTCTCCAGGCTAAACACCCCCAGCTCTCTCAGCCGTTCCTCAGAAGGCCTGTTCTCCAGCCCCTTCACCAGCTTTGTTGCTTTTCTCTGGACTCGCTCCAGAGCCTCAACATCCTTCTTGTGGTGAGGGGCCCACAACTGAACACAGGATTCGAGGAGCAGTCTCACCAGAGCCGAGTCCAGAGGGAGAAGAACCTCCCTGGACCTGCTGGCCGCGCTGTTTCTGATCCAAGCCAAGATGCCATTGGCCTTCTTGGCCACCTGGGCCACTGCTGGCTCATGGTCAGTCGCTGTCAACCGACACCCCCAGGTCCCTCTCCTCCAGGCAGCTTTCCAGCCAGATTTCTCCTAGTCTGTAGCTGCTCAGGGTTGTTGTGCCCCAAGTGCAGGACCCGGCATTTGGCCTTGTTAAACCTCATCCCATTGGACTCTGCCCAGCGGTCCAGCCTGTTCAGATCCCTTTGGAGCCTCCCGACCCTCCAGCAGATCGACACTTCCACTCAGCTTAGCATCATCCGCAAACTTGCAAAGGGTGCACTCGATGCCTTCATCCAGGTCATTGATAAAGACACTGAACAGGGCTGGACCCAGCACTGAGCCCTGGGGAATCCCACTTGTAACTTTGTGTAAATAAACCTGATCCTTCTTGCCAAACGTGACTGCCAGGATCCAGAAGCAGCTTGTAGGTTACAGCTGCGGCTGCCAGGCTGCTGAAAGATGCAGCTATCCCATGGCTGACACCCTGCAAGCAGCTATTTCCACTCAAGGCTGTTAGCAACCTTATTTCTGTCTCCATGTTCTCCCTATCTAGAAGTCACTTCTCTTGTCCTCAGCTCCAGAGGAAGCCTCTGTACTTATGGACCAACGTTTTTTTAGCAGCAGTCTCAGGTCTTTCAAAAAGCTGGGGTCAGTGCAGGTCATAAGTGAAGCTTTCCAGGCTAGAGGAGCATCCTCCTGCAACTGCCTGTGGACCAGTGCTTATCCAACGGGTCCAACAGAGTCAGGATCAGGCCCTTAGCCATAGTGTTACACTGTGTTACAGTGGCCACTGCTGCTCCAAGACCACTTGGGGTGGAGAAAATAAATCAAGACAAGCAGTGGTGCAAGTCAGTGTGGGATCAGAGCCTGAAGAAAGGTAAAACATACCCCTTCCGTTATCTGCTTTTCAGTGGGTGAAGTGATGCTCTTTTTTTCCCACACCTCATCCTCAAGGCTGAGGCAATCAAAGCAACATCTGGAAAATCCCTGTCTCCAGAACAGGGATTACATGAAAAGCACATCTCTCTCCTCCGTGCTACTGGCTTTATTTGGTTTTCATCTTCTCTCTGCTTTTCAAAAAATGCAAATAAGAGAACAAATTAAAAAAAATTAAGAAAGAAGGAAATAAAAACATACTGACCCAGATTCACGGGCAAAGGAAAAACAAAAGAAAGAGGGAGGGTAACACAAAATGTTTGCATCCTGATTCTGTGTTCATCCTTACAACAAGGGTCTTGCTTCCATTCACACTGCTCTGCCAGGTCTAGCTGTACTCCTGGTTGTTCCCAGCCCAGGAAAAGCAAGTTTAGAGCCAGTCAAGGGCATTTCATAGCAGGCGGGGTTTTCTCACATGGAGGCATTTGCCAGCTATGCCTCAGAATGTGACCCAGGTAATGAGCTTTGCCATTTGCCACGTTGCACGCAGGAGCTATTTTGTGAGTCAAACCAGCTTTCCTCAGCTGCTGAAATGCTTTGAACTCAGAGGGGTTGTCTCAGGGATGCCTCTAACGATGAGAGCCATGACGCTCACCCTGACATATTTAGCACAGTTCATGGAGGAAGCTTTCCAAAGAAAGGCTGGGATTTTCAAAGGAATAGGAGATCCTGTCCATCCAGAGGCAGAGATACTGGATATGGGGTTGCCTGTGTTCAGCTGGAGTCTGGTGTTCATGCAGTGGGAAACCAAAGTATGTAGATGCTCTGCAGGAGTGAGGGTCTGGGTTGTCTCACAAAAGTGGGAACCACGATGGCCCCAGGGAGTCGTACCCTAAAAACAAAGTTCTCAAAGAGAAGCAGGCACATAGCCCATCCCAGGCAAGATGGACACAGAGCCTGTAGTCTTTGCAAACTCCTGCTTGCACCCTGCGCACCCCAAACCAGGGATTACTCTGCCATATTTCTTAAATCCCACCACTGATCCGACTTCTCGTTCTTTGTCTTCCCACCACTGTATCAGATCCAGTCATAGAATAAATCCTAGAATCATAGAACAGTTTGGGTTGGAAGGGACCTTGAAGATCACCTATTTCTAACCTTCTGCCATGGGCAGGAACACCTCCCACTGGATCAGGTTGCTCCAAGCCCCATCCAACCTGGCCTTGAACCCCTCCAGGGATGGGGCAGCCACAACTTCTCTTGGCAACCTGTTCCAGTCCTCCCAGTCTGAGCCTCACTGGGTGCTAGTGGAAGTTCTGCTTGCATGAGAGGGAAAATCAGGCCTTATCAGCACAGGATCAGCCCCTACAAACAGCAGCACACGTGTATCCATAGACGGGATAGATTTTCAGTGCCAGAATCACACAGAATCACAGAATCACTAGGTTGGAAAAGACCCACAGGATCATCAAGTCCAACCATTCCTATCAGTCACTAAACCATGTCCCTCACCACTTCATCCCCACCTTCACTTTTTCTCTTTTGCAAAGAGTAACCTGAAATGCTTCCTAAGAGTGGGTTTGCTTATCTTTCACTGCACAGAGATGAGCTTAATAAAGCCAAGTAGATCAGGCACATGATAAAGCAGTACAATCTATGTAAAAGGCACTGGGAGGAGTTAATTGTGCTGAGACACTGCACTCCTAACAGATTTACTCCTTTTCATACAAAAAAAGACTTGTCCAGGGTCAAATCTTCCCAACAAAACCGGTAGCATGCTCCCCACTAACTTCAGTGGGACTAAGATTTCAGCATCATTCACTGGTTTGTGCAGAGAATATTTTAATGAGTCCACAAAAGGAATTATTCTTTCTGGAAAGTACAGAAAAATGAAGAAACTGATTTTTTTTTTGTTTTTTACAGCCTGCGAATAAGCACTAGAGCTCATTTATGACTTCAGAAAGAGGATGAGTTTATTTCCCCATGCTATAACAGTTCAAGTCATCACTGAACAGAATCGCTGTTGGTCTTCCAGACCTAGCCTAGCAAACCTGAGATGAAGCAGAGCATAGAGTCATAGAATGGTTTGGGTTTGAAGGGACCACAAAGCCCATCCGGTTCCAACCCCCTGCAATGGGCAGGGTCACCTCCCACTGGATCAGGTTGCTCCAAGCACCATCCAACCTGGCCTTGAACCTCTCCAGGGATGGGGCAGCCACCACTGCTCTGGGCAACCTGGGCCAGGGCCTCCTCACCCTCATAGGAAAACATTTCTTCCCCAGGATCTCATCTAAATCTACCCTCTTTCAGCTTAAAACTGTTCCCCCTTGTTCTATTCCTGCACTCCTTGATAAGCAGCCTCTCCTCAGCGTTCCTGGAGCCCCTTTACATACTGAAAGGCTGCTCTAAGGTCTCCCCAAAACCTTCCTTTCTCTAGGCTGAACAACCCCAAATTTCTCAGCCTGTCCAGTATGGTGCTCCAGCCCTCAGATCATCTTTCAGGCTCACACCTTGAAAAAAAAAGGAAATCTAACACTTTTACAGGCTCCTGAATCCAGGAAAAAACGATTCTGTAGTACATGAGACTTGTCTGCATTGCAACCAGGCCTTATTCTTCCCTGTACAGCTGCAGTGATGTAAGCAGTCACATCTGCTCTCTCATCCAGCTGAAAACTAACCAGTTTTTTCCTGCTTCATTCTCAACTCCATCCTCTCCCTGACCTGGCTGGCCACAGCATGGGAGCTGACAAAGCCTGCAGGCTGGATACTGCTTGGAATTTCATTTCACCTCCAAGGAAGATTATTCTCATTTAGTTATTAGCTAATTTTGACTTCTCACTGGTGGGCAGCTTGAAGTGGTAGCCCCATCAACTGGTTGTATAGAATCATAGAATCATTAGGATGGAAAAGACCTCGGCGATCATCAACTCCAACTGCGTCTGTCTACTACTAAATCATGTCCCCAAGCACCTCATCTGCCTGCCTCTTAAACATCTCCACCACCTCCCTGGGTAGCCTCTGCCAGTGCTTGATAACCCTTTCTGTGAAGAAATTTTTCACAATGTCCAAGCTAAACTTCCCCTGACACAGCTTAAGGCCATTCCCTTTTGTCCTATCACCTATCATTTGGGAGAAGAGACCAACACCCACCTCTCTACAACCTCCTTTTAGGGACTTGCAGGGAGCAATAAAGTCTCTCCTCAGCCTCCTCTTCTCCAGGTTAAACAACCCCAGCTCCCTGAGCCGCTCCTTGTAAGACTTGTTCTCCAATAGAGATCCAGAAGAAGTAGTTTGCCTGCGTGCGGCAGAGATAATCTCTCTCTCTTGTGTGTTCCTCAGCAACACACACCATCCAACGTTATCAAACCCAGCTGGTCTGCGTGACTGGCTCTTCTTCCATCAGCAGCTTATTTAGAAAAGTCAGTTTGCTAATTGAGAAAAGTTTAATGAATTTTTGGTGTACGAAAGAAAAAGAACGTGATTATTTTATATTGCCAACGTGCTCATTTGAAAAATTCATTACATTTATGTATTGTGTTTTCATGTAAATATGTCTGCCAAAATGTATTAGCAAAGAATACAATATTATGGTTCATGGTTCATGGGGTATCTGAAAGGAATAATTGTATAACTAATCAGTGAAAACAAAGTAAATGTTCCTCTTGAGCCTGTACAATAAAAAAACTGAATTAAAACTATTCAGGCTCAAAAATGCAAATATGCCATATTTCCCATCAGCAAGAAAATAAAAAAAAAAAAATTTAGAAACCTTAAAGGAGATCCAGGGTGGCTGGGATTTTTTGACAGTATGATTGCAAGGCACCAATCCAGTCTTTGTTTAAACCACTTCTCTGTAGACATATATTTACAGCCCCTCAAAACACTCCAGGGCTGGTTTTGGGCTGGGTAGTGTATTTTTTGTTGGGTGTTTTTGACTACAGCTTTGTCAAATGATCTCACTGGTGTCAGGGTAGAATGGGAGAAAGGGAATACAAGGAAATAGCCCTGGGGGTCTCTCAGGGAACTGTTTAAGTATATAGAATCATAGAATCGTAGAATAGTTAGGGTTGGAAGGGACTTTAAAGATCATGTAATTCAAACCCCTCTGCCATGGGCAGGGATGTCCCGCTATTTCAGGTTACCCAAGGCCCCATCCAACCTTGCCCTCCAGGGACAGGGCAGCCACAACCTCCCTTGGCAACCTATTCCAGTGTCTCACTACTCTCATGGTAAAGAAATTCCTTCTAATACCTAATTTAAATCTGCCCCTCTCCAGTTTATACCCATTCCCCCTCGTCCTATCACCACAAGCATTTATGAATACTCCCTCTCCAGCTTTCTTGTATATATCTGAATATATTCAAAGTGGATAACTAGAACTGGCATTTGGAGTTCAGAGTCAATCCCAGAGGATGAATACTAGGGGAGCAACTCCAGCCCTAGCTGCAGTCACCACAACTACGTCAGAAACAGAGCAGAGGTAAGGGACCACAAATCTGCCCTCTACTCTGGGTGCTCCTGCATCTCAGCCCATCTCCAACAGCAACCACCAGGAGCAGTGGGACTTGGTGACTTCTATCCATGTGAAAGCATGTTGACAGGCTGACAGAGTTGAGGTTGTTCAGCCTGGAGAATAGAAGGCTCCAGGAGATCTTATAGCAGCCTTCCAATACTGAAAAAAAGCCTACAGAAAACGTGGGGAGGGGCTCTTGATGAGGGAGGAGAGGGATACGATGAGGGGGAATGGTTTTAAGCTGAAGGAGATAAGATTTAACTGAGATATTAGGAAGAAATGATTTCCACTGGGATGTGGACAGGACGGATTACGAGCCAAGGTTGATTCAAAGGGGATCAAGAAAGCAGAACACCAGGGCCACCACTTCAGTCACAACTGCCCCATGAATCGCTGCAGGGTCAGGAAAGAGCCGCTGGAAAGCTGCCTGGTGGAAAAGCACCTGGTGGTGCAGGTTGACAGCGGCTGAGCATGAGGCAGCAGGGGTTCCAGTGGCCAAGAAGGCCAAGAGCATCCTGGCGTGGGTCAGAAATGGTGTGGCCATCAGGAGCAGGGAAGGGATGTGTGCCCTGCTGGCTGCCCGGGACACTTGAAAGTCGCTGAGCCCCGGGGGGCAAAGGCTGGGGCTGACTGGGGGATGAGCCCGTGGTGCGCTCCGGTGCCCGTGGTGTGCTCCGGTGCCCGTGGTGCCCTCTGGAAATTTAATGCTACAGTCCTACTAACCACCCTCTTCACTTCACCTAGAACAGAAAACCCTATCATCTCATGATCACTTTGTCCTAGGCGTCCACCTACTGCCACATCCCCCACAAGGCCTTCTCCGTTCTCAAACAGCAGGTCCAGGAGGGCACCTTCCCTTGTTGGTTCATTCACCAGCTGTGCAAGGAAGTTGTCTTCCACACACTCCAGGAACCTCCTAGACTGCTTCCTTTCTGCTCTATTGTACACCCAGCAGATATCAGGCAGATGGAAGTCTCCCACAAGAACGAGAGGCATTGATCTAGAGATTAACCCCAGCTGTTTATAGAAGAGCTCATCAGCTGCTTCTCCTTGGCTGGGTGGTCTGTAACAGACTCCCATCACAAAATCTACCTTCTGGTGGGCTCCTCTGATTTTAACCCACAGGCACACAATCTCCTCATCACCACAATCCATCTCAATGGTGTCCAAGTCCTCCCTTACAAAGAGGGCTACCCCGCCTCCTCTCCTACTCTTCCCATTCCACCTGAAGAGTTTGTACCCCACCACAGATGCACTCCAGTTATATGAGTCATCCCACCATGTTTCCGTGATGGCAACGACTTCATGGGTCCCTTGCCCTACAACAGCTTCCAGCTCTTCCTTCTTTTTTCCCATGCTGCGTGCATTGGTGTAAATGCACTTCAGCTGAGCTGCCGATCCTTCAACCCTCTTAGAGGGAGCAGAGTTCATTCCCAATTGCCTGGTAACTGGAGTAGCTAGCACCAGAGTGCTCATATCTCCCTTAGCACCCCCCTCTGTGTTCTCCCCTATTTCTGTGTGGTGAGGTACTGGTGGTCCTCACCAGCACACCCTCTCCGAATCACCATTGCCCCACATCCAGGCTCATTCTTGTCTAGCCTGGGCTCAACCCCTTCCCCCTTCACATCTAGTTTAAAGCTCGATTTATGAGCTTAGCTAGATTTTTAGCAAGGGCTTTAGCCCCCCTAGGAGACACGCATGTCCCATCCTTAGCAAGAAAGCCTGGGGGTGTGCGAGCCACCCCATGATCAAAGAAGCCAAAGCCCCTCTCCTCACACCAGGCTCAGAGTCAGGCATTGATCGAATTCTTCTTCCTGGCTTCCTGCTCCTCTCTATTTAGCCTTGGGATGGAGCAGAATACTATTTGTGCCCCAGAGCCCTCCATCATTTTCCCAATGGCCCTGAAGTCTTTCTTGATGGTTTTGGTTTTTCTGTTTACTACATCATCGTTATCAGTTTGGATTAGCAGAGGATAATAGTCTGTCTAGTGGACCAGGGAAGGAAGTTTTCTAGCTACCTCCTTCCCTGATGCCCCCGGTAAGCAGCAGACCTCTCTGTGGAGCGGGTCCGGTCTGCAAATGGGTCCCTCTGTTCTTTTTAGGAGGGAGTCCCCTACAACAATCACCCTCCTCTTCTTCTTAATGGAGGATGTTTTTATCTTTTTCTGAGGATGGTGCGGCCTAGGGAAGGATTCTAGGCTGTGGGAGCCATCATCCTCATCCTCAGGGTTAGATTCCACCTGCAGCACATGGTACTTGTTCACCAGGGGGATCTGGGGTTTTGGTGTCTGGGTGAGGGGAGCAGGTTTCTTTTGTTTGGCAGGAACTTGCTGCTGTTCCCCATCTCTTGTTCCCCCAACCTTGCAGTTTGCAGGTGGATGCTGCATGGACACACCAGCTCGAGCAGGCTGCTGAGTTAGCGAGAGGGCCCTGCTCCACTGGTCTATCTTCCTCTCACACTCTCTGATGGTCCTCAACCTCTTTCCCTCCTCCCTTAGCTCCTCCACCATGCGAAGGAGTTCCCCCACTCGAGCGCAGCTTTCACCAGTGGAGCCAGGACCAGAGGCACGAGCCGATGTGGGAGGGGGCCCTGCCTGCAGCCCAGGGGCTGGGGAGCTGCTGCACCCCCTGTAGCTCTGGCTGGGTGGCAGCATCCACCCTGCCTGCTGCAGCACACGGAGCAGCTTTAACCTTCTGCCGGGTGGCCACCATGGTCTCCGGTGTCTTCTGTCTAGTCTCCGGGTCCTCTCTGCGCCCTGCCTGCTCAAACTGCCCCACTGCTCTTCGCGGGGCTCCCAGGGGACTGGTTCAATCTCCCCGGTGGCCACCGGGGCCGCCCGCTCCCGTCAGGCCCCGCGGGACCGGCCAGTGGGGACTGGCAGGAGCCCCGTCCCCAACTGGGTTTTTCTGGGATTTTCCCGGCTCAGGGAAGCTCTCACCGCCTCAAAATGTCCACCCCACCACAGAAGTCAGCGTCCTGCTGCCGGGGGCTGCCGAACAAGTCGAGCCACTTGGTCATAGAAGGTGATCAGGGTTCTTTGGCAAGACCTGCCTCTTGTGAACTCGTGTGGACTGGGCCTGATCACCCGGTTCTCTTGCATGTGCTTCATGATAGCACTCAAGATCACCTGTTCCATGACTTTCCCTGGCACTGAGGTCAGACTGACAGGCCTGGAGTTCCCTGGATCCTCCCTGCGACCCTTCTTGTAGATGGACACGACATCAGCCTCCAGTCCAGTGGAACCAGCCTGCAGTTCGTTACACGCACAATGATTTCAAAGATCTTCAGGACTTGTCACGTCAAAAGAACTGTCTGTGTCTGAGCGCTAAGGAAGCCAAACGTGTGCCCGGTGCCCGTCTGCCCACGGGACGTGGCTTTCTTGGGCTCCCCAAGGGCTGTGCTGTTACAACAGCTCCTCCTGCAGTTTCTGCCAGCAGGTCTAGGCTGGACAAGCTCATGTGGTCTCTCTCTCCAGGCACCAGGCTCTGAGACACCCAGAACCTCTCCTCCAACCCTGCTGCAAGAGCAAAATGCCAGCTTCTGCCACCAGCAGTGCTGCACGGTGTAGGGAGAGGTGCAGCGACTCTGCCAGCACCTGCCAAAGCCACCGCTGCGCCTGTTACGCTGCCAATGTGCCTTCTACATGGGTGGCCACCTTCCCAAGTCACTAGGATCAATGAGCCCCCCCGAGCCTGCGCTCTGTGCACTCCCCATGAAGTTTCATGCTGGAACTCGATTGCCTTGGCTGCAACTCGTCCCGCAGACGGGGTTCACACACGGAAATCTGACCACAGCACTGGAAATACAGCTTCACAGACCTCTCTGAGCAGCGCACACTAGAACAAGGCCAAGTGCCTGGTCCTGCGCTTGGTCCACAGCAACCCCATGCAACACCACAGGCTAGGAGAAGAGTGGCTGGAACGCTGCCTGGTGGAACAGGACGTGGGGGTGTTGTTTGATAGCAGCTGAAGATGAGCCAGCAGGGTGTCCCAGTGGCCAAGAAGGCCAAAAGCATCCTGGCTTGCATCACAAATGGTGCGGCCAGCAGGACCAGGGAAAGGATTGTGCTGCCATACTCAGAAATGGTGAGGCCGCACCTTGAACCCTTCCTTCAGTTTTGTGACCCTCTCTAAAACAGGGACATTGAGGTGCTAGAGTGTGTCCAGAGAAGAGCAACAAAGCTGCTGAATGGTCCTGAGCACAGCGCTTACAAGGAGCATCAGAGGGATTGTTTAGTCTGGAGAAGAAGAGTGTGGTGGGAGATCATACCACTCTGTACAACCACCTCAGAGGAGGTTGTAGTGAGGTGAGTTTTGGTCTCCTCTCCCAAGCAGCTTGTGATAGGACGAGAGGAAATTGTCTCAGGTTGTGCTGGGCAGGTTCAGATGGGATCCAGCCAAGGACACGGAGGGAGCTGGCAGCCTGACCTTGGTACCAGGGAAGATCATGGAGCGGTTCGTCTTGACTGTGCTCGCCAGGCATGTGCGCGACAAGCAGGGGATCAGCCCCAGCCAGCATGGATTCGTGAAATGGCTGTGCTGCTTGGCCAGTCTGATCCCCTTCTATGACCAGCTAATCTGCCAAGTGCCTGAGGGAAAAGCTACCCGGGCTTCAGGGACACCTCAACCACTTCATTGGCAATGAGCACATGCCCTCGGACATAATCTTGCCTTCGAGGTTCCGTACGGCTGAACCGCTCAATCTCTTCAAGCACCTCAGACACAATTCAGGTGTCTGTGCCAGGGCATGGCAGGAGCTCAGGAAGGTGCAACATCAGTTGTCAAGACTGCTGATCTATAAACGCTGAAAGAGGACTTGAGCTTTGTGTGCAAGTTTCACAGCTGATGGCAGAAGATGACTTCATGCCACCGTGAAAAAGAGGGGAGAATGTGGGACACTGTACTTTCGAAGGACAATTTTTTTTCTTTCACACAGTGTTTCTCTATACACTGCTTATTCTAATGCCTCGTGTTCAGTGTGGTCTGTGTTGAGTAGAGGTGTCGTCTGGATTCCCCTCAGGGTCGGGGGAGCCACCGCCTGTCTGCCTGCCTGTCTCCCTCTCTCCCTCCCTCTGTCACTCCCTCCGTCCTGTTTTGCAGAATCAATCTCTATAACTCCATTAAGGGTTATAAAGTAGGCATGTGTTTATTCGCCGGCGGGTGTGAAGGGGTAATCCTCCTAACTCGCACACCGTATGGTCTAACAAGCAGGTAGTTATAGTGTAAAGACATGCCTATTCATAAACACCTATTACATGTTCGTGACCTTTCCCCGTTTCTTATTATAATTAGAT
This sequence comes from Phaenicophaeus curvirostris, assembly GCF_032191515.1. NCBI lineage: Eukaryota > Metazoa > Chordata > Aves > Cuculiformes > Cuculidae > Phaenicophaeus > Phaenicophaeus curvirostris. Next base: position 67,096,155 of record NC_091396.1, on the reverse strand, counting down.
TCGAGAAGCTTCTCCCATATTCGTGCAGGCACGGTGTCGTGGTCTGGGGCTCAGGGCTGAAGTAGCCTTCATCTTCCTCACGAATCGTCCCTGAACCCGATCTGTGCGCCAGCGCGACTACAGAGATGGATGCAGTCAGCTTTCTGCTGTTGTCCACATTCCAGCTTTCCCTTATCTGTGAACGAGCTCCTCTTTTATCAACATCCAGGCCTTTACTAACAGACAGTGCGCATTTCAGTGAGCTAAGCCTTCTAAGTTTTTCTAACTTTTCCCCTGTATCATACGCCCGCACACCAATTCAGGATGCCCTGTGCAGGGCGACATGAAACCCATCCCTCTTAATTGAGTGGGGACCCCAAACTCTACCCATTGATGCAGCATTTGGGGGGTCATTTCCCCAGAACCAGGCTCAGTCCTGCAGAAGGGTTAATACCCGCAGTACTAAATTATTAACTGCCTCCGGGAACACACTTGGCTCTGAGCTGAAGCTGGATAAAAGCACTCTTGCAGGCTTTTGAAGTATTGTGGGGGCTACCACAATAGCCTCAATCATTATGGATGCACTGCTTGAAATGGATTAGCAGGCAGGACAAGCCACAAGGACACCTGGGCTCCTCTGGGCTGCTGTGTGCAGAAATGGACTTATTCAAGTGTGCACTAGCTCTTGCTAACCACAAGAGTGTGCCTAGACCACAGTTTTGGGAACACCTTAGCATTTTACTAAGATGATGTTAAAACCTCTCCTCATCGTCAAGAGAAGGCTCATGGCTTTACCCTCCTACCCACGTGGGATCCTTCCAGTACTTAAAGGGGTCCTATAGGAAAGATGGGGACAGACTTCTTAGCAAGGCCTGTTGTGACAGGACAAGGAGTAATGGTTTTAAAATAAGGGAGAGGAGATCTAGACTAGATATATGGAAGAAATTTTTTTCATTGAGGGTGGTGAGGCACTGGCATGGGCTGTCTGGGGAGGTAGTGGAAGTCCCATCCCAGGAAACATTCAAGGTGAGGTTGGATGGGGCTTGGAGCAACCTGACTGACTTGAAGATGTCCCTGGTCCTGCAACGGGTTGGACTAGATGACCTGTAAAGGTCCCTTCCAACCCAAAGAATTCTATGATTCTATCCCCCACACCATTGCTCTCCTCTCTAGAAGCCACTCATCGCAGCCCCTAACCATGACTGGTCCCCCTATCTTGCACACACTCTGCCCCCAGCACAACTAGGGTTTGCATTGACCACTAAGACGAGGTCTAGCTATTCTGGGAAAGTCTTGGTCCTCCTTTCATCCAAGGACAGGACATGATTCTCTGTAGGTTTGGAGTGAAGAACTACGAGTTTGGAGCAGGTATTGTCTTTTGCTACATGTCTGGGTAGGGGGTTTCTGCCCCAAGGATATTTTTATTTCCAGACACGGAGAACTGAGCATCAGTTATGTTCCTTAAAGCTGTAAACTCTGGAAATGAGTCCCTGTTTCTGGAAGGTGGGATTCTTCTCACCAGTCTTTAAGAAGAGTCCCAACTCCATGTGCGCCAGTTTCTCAGATTCTTTATTATAAACAGGCATTTCTAAGGCAAGACCCATCTGAACTGCTTCAGTCAGAGGCTGCAGGATAAGCATGGACTGCAGGTTTAAAAAGCGTGTTTCAGCCCATGTAAAAGGAGTCAAGGGCATCCAGTACAGCCCTAAGCGTCGGTGCTTGGTGATGTTGTGTTTGCTCAGCAAATCTCAACTCCACTGTCTGGATATGATACATGTTTGTATGACACTACAAAGTAAGGCATCACCTGGGGGCTTATTTTAGGGAAAGCCAAACTGATCTGGAAGCCCACCCCTGCCATTTGAGGCCTGTTTTCCATGCAGGACTTGTTCATATCCATACATCGTGCACATAGCTGGGTGCAACTGCTCTGAGCATGGCTTCGCCCCAGCATCGAGGCCCCTGACGCTGGCAGGAGCACCTTGGGCAGGGAGCGGTGCAAAGGCATCGCTGCCTCCCAGCTGCCTCGTCCCCACTCCTGCCTGCCCCAAAGGATCCTCTACCCTGGCACCAGCTCCCTCCAGCCCAGCCCCTCTGAACCCCTTTTCTCCTTCCTCCTGCAGGCCATGGCTGCCACAGCATCCCTCGTCTGTGTCTTCCTAACCTTCATCCCGAACCTGCCGATGGCTGGTGACGAGCTGGATGAGGCTATGCGTTAGCGCATGGCAAAGGAGGTGGAGGAGAAGGCAGAGGAGCAGAGCGGCTTTGCCTGGGGTACCCTTCTCTTTGACACCTTGCAGAAGTGGCCCTTCTGCATGATTGCTGCAGCCCTGGTCCTGCTCTTTGGTCTCTGCTGGTGGATGACTTGCCTGCTGCAAGAGATAGAGGAGAAGACCATGGAGCAGAAGGCACAGAAACAGAGTGGCTTTCCCTGGAGTACCCTGCTCTTTGACACCTTGCAGCAGCGGCACTTCTGGGTGACTGCCGGAACCCTGTTCCTGCTCTTTGGTCTCTGCTGGTGGTTCCGCAACATATGGCAGCTGAAGGAGAAGGATGACAAAAAAGAAAACGAGCTGGATGAGTCTACGCGTGAGCGCATGGCACAGGAGATGGAGGAGAAGGCTCAGGAGCAGAGGGCTTTCCCTGGAGTACCCTGCTCTTTGATGCCTTGAAGCCCTGGAACTTCTGGGTGATTGCTGGAGCCCTAGTCCTGCTCTTTGGTCTCTGCTAGTGGATAACTCACCTGCAGGAGAGGACCATGGAAGGTAAGGCACAGGCAGAGTGGCTTTGCCTGGCCATATGCCTGAAGAACTTCCCCTCTGCCACATCGTAGGTTACTCTATGCATTCTGCCCTCTAGACGCTCCTGCAAATACCAGCTGGAAAGAGACAGACAGATAATCCTCAACGGATGGCAGAAGATGGCTTGACGCCGCCGGGAAAAAGAGGGGAGAATGTGGGACACTACTGTCAAAGGACAATTTTTTTTCTTTCATACGGTGTTTCTCTATACACTGCTCATTGTAATGCCTTGTGTTTAGTGTGGTCTGTGTTGAGTAGAGGTGTCGCCTGCATTCCCCTCGGGGTCGGGGGAGCCACCGCCTCCCTGCCTCCCTCCCTCCCTCCCTGTCTTCCTCCCTTCCTCCCTGTCTTCCTCCCTTCCTCCGTCGCTATCATGGCGGCTCCTCCCTCACCGCCTTTCCCGCCCGCCTCAGCGGGCGGAACCACCCGCTCGCTGGGGAGGGGGGTGGTGTCTGGTAGCCGCACTCCCCCTCGCCGTTCCTCAGCGCTGCCGCCGGCCGGTACCATTGGTCGCTCCCCCCCCGGTCCCCCTCACCCGCATGCGCGCGACCTTTTTGCCCGCCAATCGCGGCGGCGGCTGAGCCCTTTGGCGGCCATGGCGGGCGGGGACTGAGGGGAGCGGGACGGGAACCCCCGGCGCGGGGGCAGCTCGGAGAGCGGGGCTGGGGTCCTCCGCCGCTGCCGGAGGGCCTGGCCAAGCCTCGGACTCGGGGAAGCCCTGAGGGAGCGGCCCAGGGCTCGGCGGAGCTGAGAGGAGGGAGCAGGCGCTGCCTGAGGTCGGGGAACGACTGCCGCTGCCTCAGGGGAGCAGTCCCGGGCTCGGGGGAGCCGTGAGGGAGCAGCCCCGCGCTCAAGGGAGCAGCTACTTCTTGAGCAGGGAGCAGCCCCAGGCTCAGGGCAACTGAGAGGGAGCAGCCTCAGACTCGAGGGGGCTGTGAGGGAGCAGCCCCGGCCTCAAGGGAGCTGTGAGGGAGCAGCCCCGGCCTCAAGGGAGCTGTGAGGGAGCAGCCCCGGACTCAAGGGAGCTGTGAGGGAGCAGCCCCGGACTCAAGGCCTTGAGCTGTGAGGGAGCAGCCCCGGACTCAAGGAGCTGTGAGGGAGCAGCCCTAGGTTCAGTGAGTGCAGCCGCCCACATCAGTGACTCCACTTTTGCTGCCACAATGTCATTCCCGTTCCGCTCTGTGCCACTGAAGGACCTCTCCGTGGGCGTGCTGACCCCCATGAAAGAGCTGCTGAGGGGCCAGTGCCCCCTTGAAGCTGCCACAGAAGTGGAGGTGAGGCCGAGCCAGGGGGCGAAACGTCGGGCGTGCACACCACCCAGCACAGAGAGCCCAGCCAAGGTGTTCCAGCGCATGAAGGCACAGCGTCAGGGCAGGCTGCTGGCCTTGAGAGGTGTCGACAGCATCCTCACACCCCAGGCACAGCGCAGCGGGAAGGTGGCACTGGGACGGCAGGAACAACCCACAGCAGCGGGCAAGCCACCCTTCGGAGGTGAGTTTGGGACTGAGGATGCCAACTCGTGACCCCGAGTGTGATGCAACTCCCACTGCAGGTCTCTTGGGGCTCTCCCAGTGTCCCAAGTGCATGTTTGGGGGGAAAAACATCTGCACGGGCTGGATGTTAAGCTGGGCAGAAGTGTTGTGCTGCATGGGGGCAGAAAGGCTCTACAGAGGGTTGTCAACAGGCTAGATCCATAGGCTGAAGGGTAGGAAAGCTCTGCAGAGGGATCTGGCCAGGCTGGGTCCATGGATGGAGGGCAGGAAGGCTCTGCAGAGGGATCTGGTCAGGCTGGGTCCATGGATGGAGGGCAGGAAGGCTCTGCAGAGGAATCTGGCCAGGCTGGGTCCATGGATGGAGGGCAGGAAGGCTCTGCAGAGGGATCTGGCCAGGCTGGGTCCATGGATGGAGGGCAGGAAGGCTCTGCAGAGGGATCTGGCCAGGCTGGGTCCATGGATGGAGGGCAAGAAGGCTCTGCAGAGGGATCTGAACAGGCTGGATCCATGGGCCAATACTAACAGGATTGGGTTCAACAAGGCTGAGTGCTGGCTCGTGCACTTGTATCACAACAACCCTGAGCAGCTCCAGGCTTTGGAAGAGTGGCTGGAAAGCTGCCCAGTGGAAAAAGCCCTGGGGGTGCTGGGCAACAGCAGCTGAACCTGAGCCAGCGTTGGCCCAGGTGGCCAAGAGGGCCAGCAGCCTCCTGGCTTGGATCAGCCGTGGTGTGGCCAGCAGGAGCTGGGAAGGATCGACCCCTGGACTCAGCGCTGGTGAAGCTGCACATTGAATCCAGGGTTCAGTTTTGGGCCCCTCAGTACAGGGAAGGCATTGAGGGGCTGGAGCACATCCAGAGGAGGGGATTCTGTTTCTGACCAGTTGGTGGAATACAGAATCATAGAATCACCAGCTTGGAAAAGACCCATCAGATCATCGAGTCCAACCATTCCTATCAGTCACTAAACCATGGCCCTCAGCACCTCATCCACCTGTTCCTTAAATACCTCCAGGGAAGGTGACACAACCACCCCCCTGGGCAGCCTGTTCCAGTGCCCAATGACCCTTTCCATGAAAAATTTTTTCCTAATGTCCAGCCTAAACCTTCCCAATGACTTTGTAGGTGCGATGCTGCTCCTGTGGCCGATGTGGATGAGCAGGAGCACCTGCCTTCTGGCTCGTGTTTAGCTGTAAAGGTAGCCGAGATGTTTTGGAGCGGTAGACGTTCTGCAGTGGTGCCGTTATCCTCCTGCTTTGATCACCTGGAATGGAGAATGCACTGATATATCTACTTCTCCACTGCAAGCCATGTGAAAATGCTTTTCTTTCCCAAATTCAAAGATGTTTTTTGTATTTTTCAGGATCACTTTGCACTCGGATTCCTGAGAACCACATAACGAAAGCAGTAGCCATAGACCCTCTTATCTTGGAATCCCCTCAAAAGTTCTTCTTGCGTGTAAAGCAGAAACTGCAGCAGCAGCGAAAAGGTAGCACTTTTAAAACACATGAAAAGCTTGCTTGGCATCAGGGTTTCTGCCTTTGCTTAGAATCTTGTGCATTTTAGCAGAGCATCATTTACCTTCTTTGTAGTCTCAGCAAAGTGGAAAGGTGAGGAGGAAGCCTGCAAATCTGCCTCTTCGAGCCTGCAGGTGGCGTTACACCTGGTTTAACTCTGGTTTAGGGCTGTAGGCTGTTGACATTGAAGCCTGCTATTGCTGGACTGTTTGAGAGCACTCTCTGCTCTGACTTAGGGAGCTGTTTGCCTCCAGGCTCCTGATGTGGCCAAGAACCCCTCAGAGACCAGGGTAACACTTGGCTGTCTGAATGTAACACTTGGTGGGAAAATCCTAAGCCCCTTATTTGCTAGCTCTTTCTCTTTTTTTTCCTTAGCTTTTGATACATAAACAGAAAAGGTTTGGTTTCCTGATAAATTCTCCCGTATCTTTTTCCACATTCTTACTCAGTGGCAACCCTGTCCATGCTCTTGTCTCGTAATTCAGTTGTGAAAATGCAGATGGAGAAAAGTGCACACCACAGTCATAGTGGTGTTCAACTTTAAAACCGAGCATAGTTTATCTGGAAGCTCAAACCCCAGTGCTTGTAGCAGCAGCACAGGCAGAAGTCCAGATCCTTAAGTCTGGAAAGCTGGAAATATTTGAGATGTTTGGGCTTGTGATAACAGGAGCTTTTTTGGTTCTGAAAGGAGGATTCATTAAAGAAAAGAGAACGGTAAAGATATACTTTTAATAGATGAGGTGTGCATTGGTGTGGTTTGGAGGGGAAGTGGGGTGTCAGGAGGTCTCTTAACAGCAGGGGCATTGGTTGGGTGGTGAGAAGAAGCTAGTCCCAACACATTCAGAGCGTGGCCTGCTGTTAACAGTTGAACCTGGCAGTGTTTTTACAACTGCTAATAAATACAACTTCCTCTTATTAACGATAGAGCTCACTTTAGGAATGCATTTTTACTAGTTGTCTAGCAACTAATTTCTTTGTTGTTCCTTTTGTTTTTAAGGGGCAGACCCAGCACCTTCAGACCCAGCCAAGCAGAACATTCCTCCTTCCACACCTACCGAAAATCCGTTGATTAGACCCACTGTTGCTGAGCCGCTCAGAAATGAGCCTACAGAGTGTGTGGCCACTCCTGAGGGTGATGAGGATAATTTCCTTGTGGAATCAATGGACGCTGATGATGAAATGTCTCAAAATAGTTATGTGAATTTAGGCCCAACCCCTTCTAAAAAGGGGGATCAGTTAGAAGAAGGGCGGGAAAATGGAGAAGCAAAACATGCTGAACTTCATCAAGACAGAAGAGAGTTGAGGCAAAGGAGAAAGGTTCCTGGAGTAGAAAAGAAATCAGAGACAAATTCTCAAAAGCCCTCACAGAGCTTGCGCAGCATTATGCTCTCTTCTCCCAGAGTCCACATTCCAAGGAAGCCGAAGCTAAAAGAAGGCTGTAAGGTCCCTTTGGAAAAACCTCATACAGATCAAGTTGCTAGTAAAGCGGACAAAGAGGTGGGAGAACTTAATACTTCAGGGCAGCTGATGTGTTCATGTGGGCTGTCTGGAGCTTCTGGCTGCACTTTGCTTATTTGTTCTTGTCAAAAGTAATGAGAGCTTGGTAGAGAATGAACTTATTTTGCTAGATTGACTGGGAAAGGCTTTCCCTTTAGTGAGATGTCTTTTTCCCTTGTTTCCAGCACGACTTAAAGGGCCTACAGGAAAGCTGGAGAGGGCTCGTTCTCAGGGAGTGCAGGGATGGGTCAAGGGGTAATGGTTGGAAGCTGAAAGAGCGGAGATTAAGATGAGATTTTTAGGAAGAAATGTTTTGGTGTGAAGGTGGGGAGGCCCTGGCCCAGGCTGCCCAGAGGAGTGGTGGCTGCCCCATCCCTGGAGATGTTCAGGGCCAGGTTGGATGGGGATTGGAGAAACCAGATCCAGTGGGAGATGTCCCTGCACATGGCAGGGGTGGAACTGGATGGGCTTCAAGGTCTCTTCCAAGTCAAACCATTCCATGATTCTATGACAGTGTTAAGGGGGGAGAGTGTGTAAAACAAAGCCTTTTGGTTTGGTATTCAAAAGCCACAGTATGGGCTGAAAGGCTGAAAGAGTTTTCTGCCTAAACGAGCCTCTCATGTCATCTCCTTAAGGTTGTTGTCAGTTTTTCTGGTCTGGAGGGCGGTGCCTAAATATCTTCCCAACTTACACAGGAGATATTTTCTGTTCTGCTGACACCTTGGTGATGCTGCATAGCTCAGTCTAATTTAAAAATGACTTTTATTCTAAACAGAAAGCAATCAGCTTAACCAACTGGAGAATTAAAGTGATTGATGGTAACACTGCAATATGTGTTCAAGGGAAACGGAGGTAAGGGAAAGTTTTCTGATTGAAATGCAATCTAAAACCTGTTGGTGGGCTTTCAGCAGCTGCTCTAGAAAGGCTCTGCCATCTTTGCCTGGCTGAATTGCCGTAGCTGTGGGACTTGTGTTCTTGGAATGTCTTGGTAGCTGTTGGAAGCACTTCATGCACTCCTGCTGCTTTCTTACCCACCCCAGGGAACACGGCCCTTTGCCTGCACCCTAACCTTTGTGACAGCGCTCACAGCTCTTGTCCTTGTGATCTGAACACAGTTCTCTGTCTCCTGACTAGGCACGCTGAGCACGTTCGCTTCAGGGCCTGCAAACGCTTGCCAAACAGTGGCAGTGGTTGGCCTGCCTGCAAACCAGCCGTGGTTTCTTTGGGTCTGGTTTTGGCCAGGTTGTATTCCAATAGCTATGAGATCAGGAAACCAGGTGTCAGGACAAGGAGAGATTTAGCTTGCGGTGAACTCTGAAGACATGGTTGAAGTACTTCTCCATTAGAGAAGTCTTCTCCTCTGCCATAGTGACTGCCTAACACGGTTACTTGTCTGCTGGGAACTCGGACCCTGGCAGCACCGTTTGGAAAGGCAGCAATTCGGTGTGCTCGATGAGCGCTGTCCTGCAGTAGGAGTTGACATCTGTTTCATGGCTGTATGGAAACAGCCAATCCTCTCCTTGTCCCTCTCACCGCTAGCTATGCGTTCTCTTCTCCTTCGTGTTGGGTGTCTGCTCCGCGCTTCCCAAACATGACGGTTTTTATTTGCTCTTCAGACACGGCGTTGACTTCTGTTAATGCTTCGTGACAAGTGACGCAGCGGGATGTTTTTGCTGTCATCTTGGGTTTCAGTCCTCATTATTGTTCTGTAGCTTGTTGGTTACTACTGTAAAAGTATATTAAAACAACACCCCTCAAAAAAACCCCAAATCCTCAACACTTTATGTAGATTTTCTGTTTTAATGCTCGGGCCTGGTTTTCATTTCTCATGGCAAACGCCCTTAAAAATTTCTGAACCACTCTAATTTTTGCATATACTGGGATTCCTTCCGCAGTGGTTCTTGTCTTTGAGTAGGCAGGTCACAAATAAATGAAATGACCCCGGGACAGTCTGCATTTGCCCTATGTAACAGCAGTTCTGTAACTCATGTTGTGTGTAATGCTGTCAGTCTCATATGGAATATCAATATGCTGGTTTTAAATTCCTTCTTTTATGAAAACCATGTTTTACTTCTGTTCTTCACGTTGTCTGTCTTGCCTTAGAGATAAGGAAGGTGCGTGCTGGCAGAGTAGTGCCATTACAGAGCGGATAACATGCAACCGAGTGAGAACAGTGTCTGGGAGCATCTACTGGCTGCAGGGAAACATAGACTCTGCTACCATGAGGAGAGAAGGTAAGAAGGTGGTTCCTTAACGTAGCGTTAACCAGAGAGGCCTGTAGAGCTGTGACTGAGCGCACTGCTGAAGCAAACGGTTTGTCTTGCCCTGCTGACTGGGCTCGGTGGCTGTTCAGCACGGCCTGGAGAGTGGTTTCCAGCAGTGGGTTTCTGAACGCTGTCTAGTGCTGAGTGTAGCTGGCATTTTTAGGGCGCTGCAGTTTCAGAGAGGGCTTTCAGGGCATCGAGCTGGCTAATGCTACATTCTCTTAAAGAAACTGGGGTTCGGTAAGATTGTCTTCATGTCATTTTGGTCAATGTTTGGCATTTAAATAGTGCTAAAACACTCAAATAGTGGTTGTTTACACACTACTAAGTTACTCTGGTGTTTGCGTTCTGTTTGCAACATTATTTAGTGACGAACCACCAGCTCTGCTGCAGTACATGGGATTTCCCTTCAGAGACAGAGCTTTACAATTCACTGAACTGAACCATCTGTAAGGTCTGAGCGGTGTATTCTACCAAATCCAGCAAAGCTTCTGCTTTGTGTTGGTTTGAAGCTTGTGGAATTTTAAAGCAAATGTAATATGCACACGTAATTAGATGAGGCCTTATTCTGTTCTTGCTTCACGTGCATCCTCTTGTCACATTCACCAGTAAATGAGCTGCCGCATTAGTGCTTACAGGCAGCACTGGGAATATAAAGATCTTGCGTAGCACGGATGAAATAAATGCTTGCCATAATACAGCTGTTCCTGTGCGTGGGATCACACTCTTTCTAACAGGGCTTACGTGCCCTTTGCACTCAAGCTGAACACAAGGCATCCAAAGCTGTATCTGTGGCTATAATTTTTCCTTCTCCTTAGCCGTGCCAGGATGCGTTCTGATAAATACCTGATGTGGCTGCTCTCTGACTTGAATTTATTTATTAATTCCTCTGCTAAATACTTTTATTTGTCTCTAGATCCCACCACCTGTAATTAATGACCCCTTAGCTGACTTTTCTGGGAAGGATACTGGTCCCTTAAACTGGGAAAACCGGTCTCTAGTGATTAAAAAAGCAGTGAGCTTCCGAGGTGCCCGCAGACCCCAGTTGTAGTGGTTATTTTATCTGCCTTTTGCTCAGCCGTTGGTAACGCTACATCTGTTTGAAACAGGGTTTCCCTCCCGTTTCATCAAGAGATTTCTATACGGGTTTACCAAAATGTGGAAGCAATATGTAGAGGAGTTTCTCGAGGAAGGGAGAAGGTAAGATTCAGTTTCATTGCAATCTTTTAAGTGTGCCTCGAGATTCTGCTTTTTGCGAATACTCTGCTAGAGGAATGTAAAAGCCTGTTGGTGTGTGCATGAAGATTTGAGTTCCAGGCAAGAACTGGTCACCTGTACTGGTCTGGATTGGTTCCACTCGTGTAGTGACCAGGGCAGAGGCTCCGCTGATGGAGCGGGTCACGCAGCCCGAGGACAGCTGCCCTCTGCTAGGGGGCTCTTGCTGAGGGGAGCAGGCTTCAAGGCTTCAAGTTAAGGTGGTGGCAAAGGACGGCTTGTTCAGATGTTCATTATTTGTTTTCTTGAACTCCAAATGGTTAGGAAAGAACGAAATCACAGTAGTGGTGGGGACAAAAACAAGGAGAGAGACTCAGTGGCGGACCCAGATGTGTTGGAAAATGCAAAGGATTCAGCGAGAGATGTAAGGAATGCCACTTACGATGTGTTGCCGGAGAGCGACCAAAACATCTGTGAGTATTTAATAGTTATTTTCTTCAGGGAAAAAATGGGGGTGATTGAGAGCTGTTTTCCCCAGTGAAGGATGTCTCCTATCTGTCTGGTTTGTGCCTTGGCAGTTAGGCTGCAGGGCAGAGGTAACCAGCTAGCTGGGTGCAGTTCTGGTTTGCACTAACTTGGACTGCAGTGACCACAGGCATCGAGTTGCTCTGTTTCTGGTTTGCTGATGTACAGGGGGTGCTGGGGGCTGTCCTAGGGCTGACCCTGGCAGAGAACAGGAGCCTGGTTTGGTCTGTAGGAGCTGGAGGCCCTGGCTCCAGAGCTGTTTATCCCCACAGCAAACCTGACTGTGTTTTGCAGTTGCTGTTTTGCGTAACGTACTCCCTTCTCAGTCCTCCTGGGACACTGCTGGGATTCAATGCTGCTATCGGGGCTCCATCCCTAGGACCCTTCCCATGCAGTGCCGTCCCCTTTTGGTAGTGGGTTGGTTTTGACTCAGGTCAAGGACTGGAGCGGGTTTGTTTTACGGCGTCTTAATGGTTTTGCCACAGTTGAGGCACAGAGAAGTAACAATTGGGGATGAATGGAATGGACTGTGGAAAAAAAATGTTACGTTAGCTTTGTTTCCAAAGGAAACGGTTATAAAGCCATAACTTAGTGATGTACCTGGTTTTACTTTGCCTTGCAAGGCAGGCCTGGGTTTGTTAGGGACGCTGATACTTCTTGGGTTTAGCTCTGACTTCTTAGTACCTTGTCATAGGCTCCAGCAGGGCTCCAGCCAGCCCCCACCAAGCTGTCACTGCTGCCAGCAGATTCTTTGCTAATGCTATAAATGCTGGTGTATTTTTTTTTCTTATTACAGTTAGGATCTGTTCAGTGTGACAACTTTTCTATGTCATTTTACCTCTCTGTATGACCTTTACAGCATTTATAAACGAAACAAAATTAAACTAAAAAGTCCACAGCAGTAATTTTATCCCGTGTGAAGATACACAGAATCACAAGGTTTGAAAAGACCCACTGGATCATCGAGTCCAACCATTCCCATCAATCACTAATCCATGTCCCCGAGCACCTCGTCCACCCGTCCCTTAAACCCCTCCAGGGATGGTGACTCAAACCCCTCCCTGGGCAGCCTCTGCCAGTGCCCAGTGACCCTTTCTGTGAAAAATCTTTTCCTGATGTCCAGCCCAAACCTCCCCTGGCAGAGCTTGAGGCCATTCCCTCTTGTCCTGTCCCCTGTCACTTGGGAGAAGAGCCCAGCTCCCTCCTCTCCACAACCTCCTTTCAGGTACTTGTAGAGAGCAATGAGGTCTCCCCTCAGGACCTCCTCTTCTCCAGGCTAAACACCCCCAGCTCTCTCAGCCGTTCCTCATAAGGCCTGTTCTCCAGCCCCCTCACCAGCTTCGTTGCTTTTCTCTGGACTCGCTCCAGAGCCTCAACATCTTCTTGTGGTGAGGGGCCCGGATCTGAACACAGGATTCTAGGTGCAAGATTGTTACTTCACTTAAGTTAAGGCCAGCTTGTTTCTAACCTGAACACCTAAAAGAACAGCATAAAGCTGTAGTGATTTTTTTATTTTCCCCGTAGTTGGTGCCAATGAGCTAGTTTAAATGCAGGAGTGCTCCTCTGCTTGTGCAGTCTGCAAAGCTGAACTGTCGGTGCAATATCTGGGACAGAACTGTAGTTCTTTTTTCTCGTAGATACGACACCAAAGCTCAGATCCATGGTGAACGATCCCAGCGGGACTTACACTCGGAGTGGCCGACTAGTTAAACCACCGTTAAATTTCTGGTGCGGGCAGCGTGAGTTTGTGGATCGGAACCTGAACGTCACTGTCCAAGAAGGGGGAGTGGATTATCTGAGCTTGGTAAGGCTCTTGCATGTGTTGTCACTTCAAGGCGCTTGGCTGCTGTGGTTGCGTGCGGTTATGTGGACACCGAATGGTGTGATTGATCCTGGGCTCCACGGGCGACTCTGATCCACGTGTCCTTTGAACACGCGGTGTCATCCGAGCTGGTGGCGCTGGGCTCGATGTGCTAGATTAACGAAGGTTTCATTAACTTGTTTTGTTTTGAAGATGCTCAGTAGTGAAAAAGTCCAAAGACCCACCAATTCCATATTGAAGAGTAAAGGAAAGGAAGCGATGGGAACAACAGAAGAAATACCGAAAAAAGAAAGTAAAGGTAAAAAAAATTGAGGTTTTGGTTTAAGTTAGTGACTGGAATCAATGGGCTCAAGTTGGGTGCAGGAGTGGTTGTGTCCTGTTAATGCAAACAAAGGCGTGTGGGTGATTTACACAACAACGTGCGATGCTGTGTTATTCTTCCAGGGAAAAGCAGTGAAAAGGGAGCAAGTTCCAAGAGAGACAGCCAGCCCGCTGGAAGCAAGGAAACCAGGCACTTAGTTTCAGATGATGATGGAAGCAATAGCACAGATGTTAAAAACCAGCTTTCTACTAGGCTGGCTCCCTTAAATACTGAGGCAGCAAACAAGCACAATTATCATAGCAGAACCCCAGGAATGGCGAAGAAAAAGAGAGGGTCAGAACGCAGAGAAAAGACTGTGTTTCAGCAGGTTTACAAGTACCCTTTAAGGTCAGCCAAACGGCATCTGCAAGAGAAGCTGTTGCCAGAAGGACAGCCGAGCAGGGATGAGGAGGAGGGATCCGGTGAGGACGTCCCGCTGTCCATCAAAAGGAAAACTAAACCTTTGCTTAAAAGAGGGACACAGGGCTCTCAATCCTCCTCTAACTGCAAAAGCTCACAGGATGATGCAAACCACAGGGCAGCAAAACCCTCTCCCGCCTCCTGCATTGTCCCATGGAGGGAAAGCGTCCCCACGTCTCTCAGTGGCTCCAATCTGCTTGAAGGAAGAACCCCTTCCAGTGAGTCCAGTGCCACCCGCGTGCCCAACAGGGGAATGAGGACAAGACACGGAATCAACCCTCCCAGGTATTTTGTGGAGTCGGACTCAGAGAGCAGTGAGGAGAAGTTTCAAGTAAGAGAAAAGAATTCAGAAGTACCTGATAAAAAGAAAAAAGGTAAAGCTTCTACCACTGCCAAGTCTTCAGCAGCGAAACCAAGAGAGCCTGAGAGGGAGAAGGTGCAGAAATCCCTGGAACTCTTCCCACGGGCAGCGGATGGTTGGTCTGAGAGGGAATTACAGAAGCTCCACAGGCAAGTGGCTCCCCTGCCTGCCCGGGTTCCCTCGGGATGTCGGGAGGCGTAACATGCGTGGTCTGAACTGGGATTTGCCACACTTGGTTTCTTTCACATCATGTTAAGGCTTTCTGTAACCGGTTAAATTTCCTCTTACAAAATTAATTTTGTTAACACGTTAAAAAGTAGCAAAACAAAGGAGAGGGCTGAGTGTTTTCTAGAGTAGCCACAAGGGTTAGCCAAGAGCAGCCCTGCCCCTGGCAGCAGCTTCAGGTGAGGGGGCAAAGCTCTGTGGGTCTGCTCCCCACCTGCTTGTCACAGGTACCTGATCCCTGAACCGGGATGAACCTTCCCGTGGGCACAACTGACAGACCCCAGCAGGTCAGTGATCCAGTAGCAGGTTTTGTGTTTCCGATGTGGACAGGAAATAGGAGGCAGCGTGTTGCCTCCCCTCGTGGAGTTAACCACTAAATGTGACGTGCTCGTGAGTTTATGTTGTGAACAGGAGTTGAACGGCACAAATGTTTAATTAACGCATTGTCTGATTGCTCAAACAAGTTGCTGGGCAGCGTTTAATACATGTGTTGATTAATAAAACGACTGTGTTTGGTTTTGTTTCTTTGAATTAGAAACCCCAAAAGGCCCTGAGCTGATGTTGCGGGGCGGGGGGCAGCTGCAAAGAAGGAAGGTGCTTATCCTGTAGCCGAGCTGTCAGCTTAACCTGTTTAAACATGGTTTTGCTTGGTTTAAGGCATCTGGACAGGGCAGCAGACACGATTGGCTGCATCCAGCGTGCAGGAAGGGCAGTTTGTCTGGGGTATTGCACTGGGCAGCGTGGTGCGGGGCCTTCTGCGCCGAGGCTGAGGCTTTGTTCTCTTGGCAGGGCCGTGGCTTTGTTCCCCAAGCACAAGAACGGCTTCTGGGTGGAGGTGGCCATGGCGGTGGGGTCCCGCTCTGCCGAGGAATGTCATCAGAAGTATGTGGAAGAGCAACAGGGAAGAGGGTCCAGAACGCACACCAAGACCACTGCTGCAGGGAAGCCAGAGCAGAAAGGTACCAGCGCCTTGCTTCTGGCTAGTCTGTTGTCTTTCAGTACTCCTAAATCCAGTATTGATTGGGTAACGCGAGCTACAGACACCAGCCCAGGTCAGGAGACGATAGTGAAGGTGGTTGCCTGCTGTAGTGTGAGGGTTTTTGGCCGAGCTTGCAGGATGTCATGGCCTCAAGCTCTGCCAGGGGAGGTTTAGGCTGGACATTAGGAAAAAAATTTTCACAGAAAGGGTCATTGGGCACTGGCAGAGGCTGCCCAGGGAGGGGGTTGATTCACCTTCCCTGGAGGGGTTTAAGGGACGGGTGGACAAGGTGCTGAGGGACATGGGTTAGTGATTGATGGGAATGGTTGGACTTGACAATCCCGTGGGTCTTTTCCAGCCTGGTGATTCTATGATTCTACGATTCTAAGTTTTTGCTTTGAGGAGTGCGCTTTTTGGGGGCTCTTGGGCTCAGCTGTGCCTGTGAGTGGGAAGAGACCAGAAGGTGGCTGTAGCGAAGCAAAGGACAAACGCAGTCCTGCAAAACACTAAGCCAGGATATTCCTTGTTCTCAGAGTCTGTGAATTGTGGGTCGATTTTCTTTCCTCGGCTGCCTGCACCAGCAGCTGCTTCGGTTTCTGTCTGAAGGTGAGGACGCTGGGAAGATGTTCTGAATGCGTCCAGAGGCCACTCGCAAGGGAAAGCAGAGGGTGGGAATAGAGACACCAGTGGGAATGAAAAAGCCCTTTCTGTCCTGCCTTGAGGGGTAGCTGTGGTGACTGGATTACAGTTTGTGAAGGACACAGCCTAACAGCTCCGATAAGTGTTCCACACACCTCATGTTAAGGACACTAAACTGGTCTGTGTGCAGCAGAGCCTTTGAGCCCTTGTGCCTCTGGACATGGATGATAAACCCTAGTGTCCCTGGTCCCTGGAGTGCAGGTGGGTGGGTGATTCTGCAATGCAACAGCTGATGTGTTGCACTTGCAGCAGCCGCGTAAGGCCGGAGGGTGAGCTTTGAGCGAGGTGTGGTAGAGAAACTCTTTGTGAAAGGACAAATAAGAACTCAAAGGATCACACAGATTTCCACAACAGAGGGACTGGCTTGTATCGCCAGCACTGTTCAAGTTTGCGGATTATAAAACTGCGCTGCACAGCTAATGTCTCGGAACAATTCTTATTTTTATTCCTGCAGATAAGAAGGAGATGGTTCCCATAACTGCCAAAGTGGGAACCCTCAAAAGGAAGCAGCAGATGAGAGAGTTCCTGGACCATCTGCCTAAGGACGACCATGACGATATTTTCACTGCAACTCCCTTTCAGAACAGAAGAGTCAAGGTAAATGTGGGAAAACGGTGTCTCTATCTGTTTGCTTTTCAGGTCAGTATTTCGAGGGTGTGGTACAGGCCTACCGGCTCATTTCCATCAATAAAACCTTGCGGATTTGGGGGAAGAGCCCGATTTCCTTAATTTGCACTTGCAATGCCTGATTGCTGGCAGCACAAACTGGAATGTGGCATTGCAGCCAGGCATTGCCACCAGGTGGGAGACCAAACCAGTTCTTAGGGCCCAAAGAAGGGAAATGAAGGGGCTGTAACCGTGGTCTGGTGGGAGCGTCCTTCCTGCCTCCACGAGAGAACCAAGGCTGGGAGCAGTGGTTGTGCAGCGAGGTTATTCTCCCTCTGGACTCGGCACTGGTGAGACCGCTCCTCGAATCCTGTGTTCAGTTCTGGGCCCCTCACCACAAGAAGGATGTTGAGGCTCTGGAGTGAGTCCAGAGAAGAGCAACGAAGCTGGTGAAGGGGCTGGAGAACAGGCCTTATGAGGAACGGCTGAGAGAGCTGGGGGTGTTTAGCCTGGAGAAGAGGAGGCTGAGGGGAGACTTCATTGCTCTCTATAAGTACCTGAAAGGAGGTTGTGGAGAGGAGGAGCTGGGCTCATCTCCCAGGTGACAGGGAACAGGACGAGAGGGAATGGCCTCGGGCTCCACCAGGGGAGGATTAGGCTGGACATCAGGAAAAAATTTTTCCCAGAAAGGGTCATTGGGCACTGGCAGAGGCTGCCCAGGGAGGTGGTTGAGTCACCTTCCCTGGAGGGGTTTAAGGGACTGGTGGACGAGGTGCTGAGAGACATGGTTTATTGTTTGATAGGAATGGTTGGACTTGATGATCCGGTGGGTGTTTTCCAACCTGGTGATTCTATGCTGCTGCTGCCTCGGACTGAGCGTTGGCTCTTTGTGCCATGGAACCAGCTGCTCCGTCGTGCTGATGTGCAGCAGGATCCTGTTCTTTCTCTCTTGCCCGGTTCTGGCCTGTTCTTCGCTCTCCCTCTCCTGTTTCTTGTTTGTTTGGGCTGAGGAGCTGCCCTTTTTCCCTGGCTCTGTCCCTTTCCGCTCTGCACCCGGTGGGCACAGGCAGCAGCAGCGCAGGAAAGCCCGGCCCTGTCTGTGTTGGGCCCCCCAGATATTAGCTGAGCCCCGGTTTCAGGTTTAAAGAGGAAAAGCCACTTGCCTATCAAGAGAACAAGTTATGGTTTTCCCTCTTTTGTTAGACGGCAGCTCCCTGATTGCTGTGATGTGGCTTTGTAGTTACCAACATTCCGGGGAAGCCACGACGATGACGATGTTGACTTTGCGCTTATGGACAACCCAATCACCCCCTCCTCAGCCGTCTTCCCGCCCGTGAAGACTCCTCAGTGTGACCACATCAGCCCTGGCATGCTGGTGCCCATCAACAGGTAGGAGCTCGTGCTGCGCTCTCGCTGATGGCCTTTCCCTTTCTCGTTCCCCCAAGATCAGTCCTGGAACGGGAACACCCGCTCACTCCCAGGCCAGGAGCACACGCGCGAGTCCTGCTGTCCTTGTGGGATTTGTGTGGAGTGAGCTCTTTCCTTTGAGTCGCTCAGCTCGGTGCGGGCGAGGACACTCGGAGCCCAGGCTGCTCCCTTCTCCAGCCTCTGCAGAGGTTGGGCTGCTTGGTTTGAGTCGTGGCCCATTAACCCCATGGCTTCCAGCTTTACTGAATGAACTGGGATCAGCTGGAAACCTGCAGAGTTGGTGGGATTGCACCTCACAGACAGGATGTGTAGAGGACAGGTGTGGTTGGACTCAATGATCTTAAGTCTTTTCCAACCAAGTGGTTCTATGATCCACCGGGAAGATGCCCGGTGCTCTTGGTAAGAGTTCTAGCCCTGAGCTAACGAGCGCTGCTGGGAGGCTGCGGGCCCAGGGCTGCTGCTGCAGTTAATCAGCCAACAACCGGGCTTTAACGGCCGTGCTCGTTTTCCTTCAGTCCGTGTGGTGCCGTGAGCTGCGTCCAGCGGGTCCGTAGGGGCCTGCTGCCAACGCTAACGTCTCGATCCCATCTGCAGGAATGATTGCGACCGGCATGTGTTCAGGATGCAGAAGAAGACGCGGGGCAGCAGGGGCACCTGGGACAAAGTCAAGAAGTCGGTAATGCTGCTTTCCTTGGACACTGCCTGGTTCCACCTCACCCACATAAAAGAATCCCAGGATCCCAGACCAGCCTGTAGATCCCAGTCAGAAATCCCCGCCCCTCCCGCACTGCCGGGCTCTGTACCCGCTTCTCTTGGCGAGAAGTTCTTTTTGTTAGGAACAAGCTATCTGTGGTCAGGGTTAGCTGCAGTGCACTCTGTGGCCTTTGGGGACATTAAGCTCCTGTGTTTTTCTGCACGGTGGGAAACAATAATTCTCACCTTGTACCTGACAGCCCCTGAGCTTATTCCCCTGTATTTATTCCCTCAGCGTCCCAGGATTTGTAATTATGGCTTTTCCATGAAAAGCCAAGATGCCAGGGCAGGGGAGTGGCTCGTGTCCCGCTTTAGTTTTGCGGTGGCTGGACAGTTTAAAGTTCTAATGACCACGTAGTGTGCGAGGGGACACCCAAATCCCGGTGTCCTGCCGTGTCGGTGCCAGCTCCCACAGAGCCTTCTCTCCTTCCCGGCAGGCGGGAGGGGTGCTCGCTACGCCAGCGTCCTGCAGAAGAACCGCCTTCCGCTTCAAGAACAGTAAGTGCCCGGCCTCCCTCCTCCGCGTGCTGTCTCCCTGTCTCTGTTTCTCCCGCGTCTCGGTTTCTCCCACACGCCGATGCCTTCGGGCCTCCGAGCGCAGGCGCCCGCTCACCCCGTTTCTCTGGTTGCAGAGGCGAAGCGGAACTCGGTGGTGGGGCAGCTCTTCGCAGCCCAGGCAGCCCACTCGTCGGATGAAGAGCAGGACGATTCCTATTTCTCCACTGAATGAACTTCGGGAATGTCGTGAGCTCTGCGTGGTGGACAAAGAGGGGCTTGTGCAGTTTGGAATCCCCATCCCGCAGGGCTTTTATCTGTTTTTATTCATTTTAACCCCACTTTCCACTTGCCACCAGCCCAGCAGCACTTGCCGCGTGTAGAGAGCGGCGCTCCCTTGCTCAGGTGCCTCCTGGGAGAGGGGACGTGCTGGGATCCCTGTTACTGGCCAGCTTGGGTTTGTTTTAAGAGAAGGCATCTTTGCAATCCGGCCATAAAATAAACGGTGCTGTTTAGAAGTAATCCAATTGATTTTAATTTCCCCTGCTGAGAGCTTCAACTTTTATATTTCCCTGACGCAATAAAATAGGACGAGTTGGTTTTACTCCTGCAGGAATCAGACTCTTTTGGGGGGAGAAGCGGGATTCACAGGCTGCTCTTCAGGCTCCTTTCCCTTCTCCAGATGAGTGGGAAGGGCTGACGCAGCCAGTGCTGCTCTGACACGGCCCCACAGCTCCTGTGGCGGCAGCGTTACTCATCCCCGTTTCTTTCCGTGCGGAATAAGAGAGGAAGGGGATACAGCTAGGGCTGTGCCCGGCAAACGGAGCCAAGCGCCCCGTGAACGGCGCAGCAGGCCAGGAGCCTGGTGTTTCCACAAGGATTTATTTACATATCTTACAGTGCATCGTGACTCGGTAAAGTGCAGGCGCCGCAGAGCCCGGCTCGGCTCCCTCAGGTCCTGGCGGCAGCAGTGCCGGGGCTCTCGGGCAGCATCCGCGCCTCGAAGCTGGAGTGGAGGTAGCGGTGGATCTCGGCCGCTGTCTGTGGGCTCACCTGGGCGCCCACGGCGAGGGCCTGCGGGGAGCTGCAAGGACACAGGGAAAAAGAGTTGCCGGGTGAGGAAACGGGAATGCCGGGAGCTGCCGGCGGCCGCCTCCGGCAGGGCCGGCACCAGTCTAAGACCTGCCAGGGGAAGGGAAGGAAGAGCAGCAGGAGCGAGGGCAGAACAGGTCTGTGCCCATCACCCTGCTCTGCTTGAGGAGACCGAGCAGTGACAAGGAGCAGGAATGCTGCAGAGTTGGGAAAGCTTCACCCAAAGGCTTTCCCCGAGCACCCGCAGCAGGAGCAGCTGGAAAGCAGGGCCCCAAAGCAGCTGCCAAGCGTCTCCGCTCTTACCTGTTGGCCACGTCCCTGATGGAGCGGAAGGAATGGCACAGATTGAGCGCAGCCGGGTAGCTGAGGTTGGGAAGGGTCAGGTAGAAGCTGAGCATCTCCCGTTTGCGCCCCTCCAACTCCGTCGGGACGCAAATGGCAGCGTTCTTCCTCTGTTCCACCAGAGCCAGGTCTTTCAGCAGAGCGGCCGTTTCCTCTTGGCAGGAGCTGAAGAGAATCCGCACCCCGGCTCGCACCAAGGCTGAGAGCACGGCATCATAGCTCTGTGTCCTCTGGAGAAAGCGGGATGTTTCTCCTGCAGGGAAAGCACAAGGAACCTGGTGAGATCTGCAGCAGCCCCATTGGAATCGCTTGTGAAGCAAACCAGCTCAAAGATCCCTGGCTCTGACAGCTCACAAACAAAACCAGGATGAGTGAAAGTATCTCGGGAAAGGTAGCAGGAAGGGTCATGGGAACAGGAGTTACTCCAGGTTGGGAAAGACCCACTGGATCATCAAGTTGGAGTTTAAGAATCACAAATTAAATAACATTGGGAGAGAAAGTTGGGGAGGGACAGACCCACAGCAAGGAGAGGCAGGGATGCTCTTGGACTCAGGGTGAGACAGGAACTGTGCATTATTCCAGGAACAGCGTAAGTAGAAACCCTGGACAGAAGTGATGGGAATGCCTGGTCCATCCCAGGGCAGAACGGCAGCTCAACCGCGTCCACCGATCCACAGCCCCTGGGAAAAGCTGCATCTCCAGTGACCAGTTCTACCTGAACTACCACTACCTCAGATCCAGGACAAAGCCAATGCTGCACCCGCAGCTCCATTCCAGCACTGGAGTTCCATCCCGGAACGCCTGAACTTTAGCAGGGGCTGGGAACTGTAGTTCCAGCTTCTGTGCACAAGGGCAAGGATCTCGCAGTCATTTCCTCGTGGCACTGAGAAGGGACAGCCCAAGGGAAATCATCTGATGCGCAATGTGGAGCTGAGGATTCAAACAAAGGGCTTGTCCAAACCATGGGAGTTAGAAAAAGGGTCTGGGATCTGAGTTAACTGGCTCTTCTGTGCCAGCACCGAGCAGTTTCCCGCTGGAGCTGGGTGCAGAGTTCTGCCTCTGAAATACCCTCAGTGGCAAAACTGATCTTGATGCCCATCTCGTGACTTTGTTAAACGCAATAAATGCTCCTCCAGGGACTGAGACACAGGTCCTTGACACCCTTTCAGTTCTGAGTTCTACACAAATCATAGAATCACAGACTTGCTTGGTTGGAAAAGACCTTTAAGACTGAGTCCAACCGTACTCGTCCAGATGATGCAGAGATGAGCGCCCTGCCTGGGACACCCACCTGGTTTGGTCCTGTCCTTTTCCACGATCACACAGATCCTCTCAAACATGCTCCGCAGGCGCTGGATCCGCTGGCTCAGTTTATTCCTGCTGGCAGAGGTCAGTAATTCCGACAGGAATCTCCTCTCCACAGCCAGGCGGTTGCTGACAATGTAATCGCTGCTGCTCAGCGAGCAGACCTGCACCTTTACCCTGTGAATGGCCTTCAGGGCAGAAATCACCTCGGCACCAGAGGAGATCTCGCGGCTGTCCACCAGGACCCGGAGCAGAGGCTCGTGCGGGAACAGAGCTGCGGCTGAGGAGGGGGGCGCGTGAGCAGAGCAAGGCGGGACCGCGGTGCCCCTACAGGAATTCCTTCCAGAACCTTCCACCTGCAAACGTTGAAGATCACAGGGTTTGCACCAGACCTTGAAGCAAAAGGCTCAAGAGCAGCATTCCAGTAACAACATACAGTTTTCAGGTACTGATGTCGAACAGATACGCTTTGTTCCACTTCTTTAGAAATCTAATCAATAAAATCTTGAAAGAAAAGGTATGTTTTGATATTTCCCTCCCTGGAGGTGTCCAAGGCCAGGTTGGATGGGGCTTGGAGCCTCTGATCCACTGGGAGGTGTCTCTGCCCACGGCAGCGGCTGGAGCTGGATGGGCTTTGAGGTCCCTTCCAACCCAAACCATTCCAAGATTCTGTGATATTGCAAACCATGGACACTTAACACATTAACACTTTACTCCCCTATAAGCAATTATATTAGCTAATTATTAGCTAATTATTTAGCAGCTGGAATGACAAAAGTGTGTGGCCCTCACTGACAAGTTCAGAGCAGCCTGACCAGGGCAAAGGGCTCCAGCGGGGAACAATTAGCACAGGGGGAGGGAGAGGAAGGCCCTCGCTTCGTGTTAGCACCGACCTCAGCGGGAGCCGGGAGATCCCCCTTCCCTGCCTCGGAAGCAGATCCTGCCGGAGGGCAGCGGGTGCTCCTGGCGTGACGGTCGGGGGGAAGATTCGATGTTTCAGCTGCAGGAGCTGTTGGGCTCAGAGGGATCGCGCTCCTCCCCGCAGGCCGGTGCCCACCGGTCTCCTCGGTGAGAGGAGTCCCCGCTCTGCGCTGTGCAGGAGGGGCTGATGGCAGTGACTCAGGAATCCTGTCACCTTCTTGTGCTTCCCAGAGAACGGCTGGTTCAAGGGGCTTCTCTGCGCTGACGCTGGTTTCCTCTCCGCTGGAATCACTGAGAACAATGATCCGGGAGGGTTTCTTCTTTTGCGCTGGGACAGAGGGATCCTCTTCCATCCTGGCCTGGTGCAGCTTTTTCCTGCGGCGAGTGAGGTATTGCTTTCTGCCACTGGTGAAACTCTCGTTATTTAGGAGATCAAAATTAACACACGGCTCCTCCTCACTGGAGTCACTGTTTCTGCAACGCTCCTCTTCCTCCTCCCCCACGCAGAAGCTGTCCTCCACGTAAGCCAAGTCTTGCTCAGGGATCTGGGGGAATAAAAAAAAACCTGTAAGATCTGAAACACCACAATGACTTTGTTCCTCTCCATAAATGCACTTTGCTGATCCAGACCATCCTACACACGAGCGCTGCAGGACCTGGGGGCTGCCGGCACCTCCCCTGCTGGATGCGCTTCGCAGATCCCAGGCTGCTTCCCTGCTTTGTAGCTGTGTCGGGAACAAGCGCAGCCCTAGATTTGGGTCAGGCCTGGGATTCGGCACCAGAAAGCTTTTACTCATAGAATCATGGAATGGTTTGGGCTGGAAGGCACCTCAAAGCCCATCCAGTTCCATCCCTGCCATGGGCAGGGACACCTCCCACTGGATCGGGGGCTCCAAGCCCCATCCAACCTGGCCTTGAACCCCTCCAGGGATGGGGCAGCCACCCCTGCTCTGGGCAACCTGGGCCAGGGCCTCCCCACCCTCACAGGAGAACATTTCTTCCTAAGATCTCATCTCAATCTCCCCTCTTGCAGCTGAAAACCACTTGAACTTAAACACCCAAATGGAGTCAAAGCCTTTTGCTAGAACTTCTTTATCAGCGAAAGGCTGCAAACTGCACCTGAGAGGAGGATGAGAACCTAAACACAGTCACGTGCAACCAGAATTTCACACGGACAGCAGTCGTTACGTCTCAAACCTGAGAGAAGATCGCTGTGCTGTTGAATTCACGATGGACCATTTTGTATCTGTTGCCGAGAGCCGGACTGCGCACAGATTTCAGGTAAATGCCTCTCATCTCAGATTCTGTATTAACACAAGATAAAGAGAGAATGCAGGAATATTAAGGATGTAATTTTTAATCATTATTGTTGCACCTTGCTACTCATATTAAGAAGTTCCTTTATGGACTCCCAAACCCCGTACTTCACAAAACAAAAATGTGCAGTTCTCCAGACATCTCTGAAAACCCCAAAAGTAAGGATGGACTCTGCCCTGTTTGCCCTCGTGGAAGCTGCCGTGTGGAAGGTTCCTCTGCAGGCAGAGCTCTGACGCCTGTATCAGGAACAGAGGTGATATCAACTGCAGGAAAATCAAACCACCCAGCGTTCCGTGCTGGAAGTCTCTCCCGAAACAGACTCTCCCGTTGCAGAGACTGCATGGAAAGGAGTGGAGTTTCTGACCCCATCGAGGGTCCTGCGGGGAACAGCTCAGGATCTCAGTGGAGGAGAAAAATCCTCACTGGCCCAGGCTGCCCCATCCGTGGAGGTGTTCAAGGCCAGGTTGGATGGGGCCTGGAGTCCCTGATCCAGTGGGAGGTGTCCCTGCTCGTGGCAGGGGGTGGAGCTGGATGGGCTTTGAGGTCCCTTCCAACCCAAACCATTCCATGGTTCTATAAGATGATTCACACAAATATCCCATCCCCACAGCAGAGCACAGAACCCCAGGAGGATGCGCTGCACAAGGAACTCAGGCGGATAAAACACAATAGCAGAGGCACCACCAGGTAGTGGGGAGCACCTGAGTCACAGCAGGTTATGGCTTAGCAGCTGACACTTGCTGATGTAGCTGACCGAATGACCATGCCTATCGCACACCACCTGTCCCTTATCTGAGACCCCTCACCAGCTCTCCCCATTCACCTTTTAATGCTTGCGTGACCTCCGCATCGTCGTTCAGGAACTGAGCCAGTGAAGAGTTCAGCTCGCCCTCTGTATCCTCGCTCTCATCAGACGAAACGCCATCTGCATCTTCCTGGGACAGCTCGGCTTCTTCATCCAAAAACTGCCTCGCAGCACTCTGGGAGAGAAAAAACAAACAAGGTTCAGGTTAGAACTGGGCTCCTAACGTTACACACGAGATCCCTGGTTAGATGTGGTCACAGTTTCAGAACATCCGCTGCATGGATGGTCAAAGATACCGGCCTTCTGGCTTTGGAAAGGGAATCCTTCACAGGGAAGTGGGGGTAGACAACCCCAAGTTCAGTGAAATTCATAACCATCCAGCTGTCTGTCCTGTCAGCACAGACAAGTGAAGCTGGTGTCCATCACAAAGCACAGGCCTCAGCATCCAGCGATGGACATGAGGGTTAAGATCGCTACCCAGTGCTTCAAGATTTCATAGAATCATAGAATGGTTTGAGTTGGAAGGGACCTTAAAGATCATCTAATTCCAAGCCCTTGCCATGGGCAGGGACACCTCCCACTGGATCAGGGGCTCCAAGCCCCATCCAACCTGGCCTTGAACCCCTCCAGGGATGGGGCAGCCACCCCTGCTCTGGGCAACCTGGGCCAGGGCCTCCCCACCCTCATTGTGAAGAATTTCTTCCTAATGTCCAGTCTAAATCTTCCCCTTCCAATTTAAAGCCATTCCCCTTCGTGCTATCACCCCATGTCTTTGTAAAAAGTCCCTCCCCAGCTTTCTTATAGCCCCTTCAGGTACTGGACATTTCATCTCAAATGTTTTCAACAAATGTGTGTGAAACACCTGTGAGCCTCAGCTCCAATAAACAGTGCCTTAAAATCAAACACCTGCCCAGCTCATACCTGCCATAGCATGGCTGCATCCAGAGATCCTACAAAGGGCCACAGAACAAACAGAAGCTCCATTTCTTAGGCCATAAAACCCAGGCAAGCTCCAGAACGAGCAGCTCAATGACACCGTGAAGTTTCCTCTTAGGTGCATGAAGTGAGTGCTCAACGTTGTTGGCTTTTCATGGTTTAGTAAATTTAAATATGGATAAATTAGAAAACATCTTCAGTTCATTCTTGCAGTTTCAAAGCAGGATCTCCCTAAGCCTCCTCCTCTCTTCTTTGGTCAGAATCATAAAATCATAGAATCATAGGATCACCAGGTTGGAAGAGACCCACCAGATCATCAAGTCCAACCATTCCTATCAAACACTAAACCACGTCCCTCAGCGCCTCGCCCACCTGTGCCTTAAACACCTCCAGGGAAGGTGACTCAACCCCCTCCCTGGGCAGCCTCTGCCAGTGCCCAATGACCCTTTCTGTGAAAAATTTTTTCCTCATGTCCAGCCTGAACCTCCCCTGGTGGAGCTTGAGGCCATTCCCTCTCGTCCTGTCCCCTGTCACTTGGGAGAAGAGCCCAGCTCCCTCCTCTCCACAACCTCCTTTCAGGTAGTTATAGAGAGCAATGAGGTCTCCCCTCAGCCTCCTCCAGGCTAAACACCCCCAGCTCACGTGCACGTTACACGTGCTGCTCATGTTCAAGGAGGCCTCTTCTGAACTGGATTTGGTGACACTGCCTTCGGAACCCCCACACGGCGAAGCACAAGCCACCACTCACACTGCGCTTCAGTGCCAGATGCTCCAAACATGACCTCCCACGTACGGAGGGAGCCCCGTGATGCCACACACCTTGTACGTGAAACGGCGCTTGACCTGCTGCTGCTTCGTCCTCCGTGGCCGTTTCCTGCTCCTGGGAGCCGGGGTCCCACTGAAGATATCGCGGAAATCCTCGCTGCCGTCACTGGACGCGTCTGACTGGAGGGACATTTCACACACACTCCAATAAACAGGACTAACGAAGCAATACTTTAGTTCCACAGCCACCTTTCGACCGCTGGGGCTTTAGACCGGCACCTGTTTTTAACACCTTTTTTTTATGAACACCTAACTTTGTGACTGATTCGCTACTCTAAACCAATGCAATAACGTCAATCACCTCATTAAATACAAAAGGAACAGAAAAACATCTTATTTAAAACAAAACTCAGGTCGAATACAACCTGAACTTTTCTTTTCTCATTCCAAGCTTTGTGGGAGAAGGTTTATTTTCCTGCCTTTCACCGAGGGAGAGGCTCAGCTCTCCTGCATTCACTGCCAGACAACAACCAGAGTCCGGTTCGGGGACGTCGGGGAGGAACTGAAGGAAGGAAAGCAGTTGCACCCCGATTTGCCGTAGGTAGATGGCATACAGTGGTTTTTTACAAACACTTGCTGAATGCAGAAAGGAAATGTTTCAATATCTAACCCACAAAGTAAGGTGTGTTCCTTTCCTCTGCCCTCCCAAAGCTCATACTAACCACAGTGAGCGGGCGCCGGCGTTTTCTCAAGGCCCGGATCGGTGACTCCAAATCACTGTCGTTCATCACCTGAGTAATCAGAAATAATTGCAAAGAGGAGTTTTGGTGCAGTGTTTGACTTCCTGCTCGCTTTGCTTCACTCTTTTCCAGGACTCACCTCAGGAGACTTCAAAACATTGTTTATTCTCCTATTTTTCCTTTGGAAAACGATCTCTTCTTCACTCTCACTGCTGGTTCCTACAGCAAAACAGTAAACAGCATTGAGAGGAGAATGTATTGTTCACTTACAGCACTGCTATAAGAAAGCAATCAAACCCTGTCTCTCTTAAAACAGTCCCTCCAAAGGAGATTGCTTATTGATCTATGTGGCAAACGTTGTTCCTTTTCGTTAATCAAAATAAATCATCTCCAGCTGAGATGTACAATAACTCCTGCTCCTCAGGAGAGTCTCTGCCTGGAAGCAATTGCCCCAGGCAGCACAGATAGAGAAAAAAGGAGGTGAAAGACGAAAAAAACAGAAACAGGCTTTGAAACCTGAGTAAGAATTACAGTTCTGGAGGTCTTTTTGTAACACGTATCTTTGAAAGAAACCCAGAACTCACTCAGAAGTCCTGTTCCCAGTTTCTTCTCAAACAACGGCAGCACCGTGTGTTTTTTGCAGGCTCCTCTGTGCAATACAAGACACTCCTTCACATTCTGCACAACAACGCTGTGTTTCTTGCAGACACCCTGGGCTTGGTGCAACCACCAGGTTGGATGGGGCTTGGAGCCCCCGATCCAGTGGGAGGCATCTGATGGGCTTTGAGGTCCCTTCCAACCCAAACCATTCTATGATTCTATGAACCTGAAGTGCCCCATAAGTCAGACTAAGTGCTATTATTTTGAAAGTAATGCAAGGTTCTTCAGAGATAAATATGGTGAAGGGTGTGAACGTGACCTGTAAGTGGCGCATGAGTGATGAATGACGGTCATTTATATATTGGCGATAGCAAATAGGAAATAGTTTTTGTGGTATATTGCTCCTAAACCAGAAGAGGAGAGAGAACAGGGGAAGTAAAAACAGAACAGAGCCTACAGCCGATGTTTTTCAAACAATCCAGGTTCGTGCTGAAGTTATGATCAGAAAATTTGAAAAACAAGTCAGTTGTCAAGCCACGAAACTGGAAGAAATCCACCAGGAGAGCTTCTGTTCCTTGGGAACAATGATAGGAAAATAGGAAAGAATGGATTTGGGGACTGAAATGCAACAGATCCAGACGATTACAAATCAGACAGGGAGAGGAGGAAGAAAGGGCTTTAAAGTCAGCCGTAACTCACACAATCCTGTCTCTCATGGTTGCACTGCTACCACTTGTGAAGGGATAGCAGAGGTTTAATTCCACGTCCTTTCTCCAAGATCCACACTAAGCTCCTACGGAGGGCTAAAACTCTGGGAAGCCATCATGCCAGCTTCTAGTGCTACAGTCATTACTCCATTCTCCTTCCAGCTTTCCCACTTAAGTCATAAACCCCAGCTGAGGATCCAGAAGACACTGGATCCTACATTATTGATGTAAACATGACAGCATTAACTCACCATTCCGCTGAAACACCTACCTTCAGCAGGAGGCACACGTGAACTGGGATGACTGGGGTCATCCAGGCTTTCAGTTCTTCTTAAAGGGGAATCCAGTGCATCCATGGCTGAATTCCCACAGTTCTGCCTATGTGGGCTTCTGGTTTTAGGTACTGTATCTGAATGAGACACCTCTGGAATTTCCTCCCTGGCACTAGGGAAGACACGCATAGGAAGTCTTTTGGTAGCTTCAAAATTCAGAACCTTTCTGCTTGTTGGGGTAGGAAGTGCAGAAGCCAGAGCCTCAGGTGCTCCACCTCCCGTTCTTCTGTCTCCTGACATCAAGCAAGGCACTGCAGTAGAAGCACCCTTGGTCCCTTCTGGATCATTCATGCTCCTGCTCTGGAATGGCAATGGTGTGGAAACGTCTTTTCTCTCAAGACTTTTGTGACCCCATTTTGGTGACATTTCAGGCCTGGAGCTATCATTCAGTGATTTGGTTTTATCTTCAGTGTATTTAACATCTACAGTACTCCCCAAGGCACCTTCTAATTTCTTGGTATTATCAGTATTTACTTCTTCTTCAAAGATTTCATCCTCACACTCTTCAATGGAGAATCCCAAATCAAAGGTAACAGCAAACAGTTCCTGAGAGCAGTCATAGAGATCATCATCATTATCCAGGACCTGCTTGGTCCCACCAAGATCCCCCATGGCTGTGGGTTTGTGGCTCGCTGGCAGCTCCTCGCAGGCGTGGGCTGTGCCTACGCTGCACTCGTCTGAAGGAAACCACGCGGGGCCTCGCTCTGCAACCAGCCTAGCATCCCCCTCACCTGAATCTGCACTTACCAAATGCTCTTTGTTCACTGAAAAACTGCCTTCCTTTGCATCACTGATGTGCCTATCATCAGATACCTGTGCAGCCTTCCCCTCAATAATCACATTCTTCTTGTCCATCTCAAGATCTCCTTTCTCTTCTTGCGCACAATACGTATGCGAAGGGTTATTCGTCAGGGTGCAATTCATTGCTGGAGTTTCATTCTGAATCTCGGTAAACTCCTCGTCATCAAACAGACATTCAAAGCTGTTGTCCCAGGGAAGCTCCTCTCTGGCTTCAACAGCAGCGTTCTCAGGAGATGCCAGAGGTTTGGACAAACAGGTACTTACAGAAGCACACGGTTCCCTGGTGGCTTTCCATCCTGAATTTTCAAAGGGCAGCAGAGAACACTGAGTTTCTGAGGATGCAGAGACTTCGTCCTGTGGTCTCTCTGAATATCCATCAGGAACAACTTTTTGAAAAGGACTTGATGGTTCTTCGTCGCTTATTGTGTTTTCGCACTCATAAAGTTTATTCAAAGAGGGAGGAGACTGTGCTAAAAGCCTTTTCACACGGGGAACTACTCCTGCTAACCACACGGGCTCCTCAGAAGGCCTCGCAAGGGCAAATGAATCCATGTGTGGTTCAGGAAGATAAAACAAGTGAGAGGACCCAGGTGATTTCTCAGCTGAGAGGCTGCTGTAACCTGAGTCCATGTGGTCTGTCTCCAGTGCTGGACAAGCCTTATCTGCAGTGCTGTGTCCCTTCCTTGCTGCACTGCCAAGAATCACAGCACTTTCATCACTGTCAGACATGTCAATACATGCATTTAAGTCAAACGTCACCTCTAGCTCTTCATGCTTTTGACTGCCCTGCTCAGCATTTTCAGACAGAGCGAGCCTTCCTGCTGAGCAAGAACCCGAGGCGTTTGTATCCGTAGGCAACACAGGCCCTTCCAAATTTAATCCAGAAGTTCTTTTGGAAGTCTTCAGTATTTTAAATGTGGAAAACAATTCGCTCCTGTTATCATTTGTATCAGGTACAAATGGTTTCACTTTCGATCCATGCACCAGGTCTTTTCTAGATGAGTGTGCTTTCTGCTCAAACGTGGAGCTGGTTGTGGAGAGATGACTTTTATCCCTTCGAACATGGACATCTTCCATACGTAAGTGAGGCCGGATCTCCCGCTCATAGCTGCAGTCTCCCTGGTGACAAACACAGGGCAATATTTACTATAAATACATGCAGGCTCACAAGGACCTGCCAAAAGGATGTTTAAAACAAAGGACAAAGGTTTTCTTACTCCAAAAGGTTAGAAAGGGAAAAATAGCCAAAGGAAAGTGCTTTGTGTTTAAGGCTAGAACTTTCAAACAAAAACTTTGCTGGCAGCATAACTACAAATCTGTGATCAGGAGGTCAAACCTGGATGGTTTAGAAAGACCAAAAGATGCCGAGCACAAGGACAGCACTTAACAGAGCATCAACACCCAGTATTCTGCGCTGAACATCCCTGTTTGGGGTTAAGATGTGGCTCACAGAACATTGACAGCAACCTCCCTTTGCCAATAAAGAGGGCAATGGTTATGTCCTTGGGCAAGCTGACACTACGGGCCATGGTTCTGGAAGGAGCAACGAACTGAGAGGTGCTGTGAGCAGAAGGAGCCCTTATTCCAGCACAAGCGAGCCAAAAGCTCTCTTCTCTTTGTGTTGTTTTTGGTAATTTGGCTCTTGCCATTGATGGCACATTGAGAACTTCTCACTTACATACTCTCAACCTATTTTTACTCCGTGGATGCTCATTAATCTTCTGTTCAAAAAGGGCCTGACCCAGGCAACTGCCTCTTCTAAAAAGACACTTGAGAAAAGCACAATGGGCTTTGACATCACTCCTAGTCAGGTATCCACACAAAGAATGCCTGGGCTGAAAAGCTGTTTATTGTCCTTCTCATTCTCTCTTTTACAGAAAGATTTCAAAATTAAGGCATGCAGTCTCCAAAAGGAACAATCAGAGTCAAATGAGTCTCTAAAGCCGTGGTTTGAAGCACTCCTTCAGTGTTCTGACCTGTTTCTCTGATGAAAAATAAAATGAGGAGGCAAGATCTAAAGAGAAGGGACCACTGGTTTCTGTCGGTTCACTCAGATGAATCCCTGCAATTATACAGAGGACCTTTATAGAATAATGGGTGATAAAATTATTTTTACAGTAAGGTTACCCACTTCCTATACAAGTAACAAGTGACAGGACGAGAGGAAATGGCCTTAAGCTGCACCAGGGAAGGTTAGATTCAATATTAGAGAAAACACCTTTCCTGACAGAGTGGTGAAGCCCTGGCAGAGGCTGCCGAGTGCAGCTGGGGAGTCTCCATCCCTGGAGGGGTTCAAAAAGCACGCGGCCATGGCACTCGGGGACACAGTTTAGTTGGCACAGTGGGGCCATAATCCAATGGTTGGACTGGATGAGCTTAGGGGTCTTTTCCAACCTCAACGACTCTATGATTTTCTGTCTTACCATATGTAAGTAGGAAAAAAATAAGCTCCTCACAACGATAACCTCCTGAGCCCTCCTCACTGAACCATGAGAACACCATTAGAGCTGTTCTACTTGGCCTCGTGCTGATAATCACTGTTCAAACTCCGACAGCATTTCTCTCTTCCAGCAGCATCCCACCCTTCTCCAGCTCCTCACGAGCAAGATCCTTCACTCCCTATCAAAGGTACCCAAGCAACATGCAGGCTCTTCTCCTTGGGCGCAACCCCTGCTCTTCATTCACAGAGAACATGACTTCTCGTTTCTTCAGTGCTTGAGCTCTGTGTAACTAAGCGAGTTCCAGAGCTGTTCTAAGCACTGACACTGTAACACCAACATCCTAATAAAACTGGGACCCCCTGGGGCGTCTCTGCAAAAGACATTGTGAAGAAATTCTGCGTTTCCATGGGTGGTTCACCTGGGACTGCTGTTAAGCAACCTTTCACTGCCAGCCTCCCTACAGAGCTAAAGGAGCAAATCACAGAAAAAGGTTTGACTCTGGAAAGTCAATCTGCGCCATCACACAAGGAAGAAATAACCACATCTGACATTACTGCTGCCTGGCTTATCTAAACATATTCCTGAGGACAGGATGTGAAGCTGTCTCCTGTGCATTTAAGGACTGATCACACCCTAACACAGGTTTGGATCCTCCCTGGCTGCAGCAGACAAAGCGTAGCACCCAGTACTACCAGCGCTTTTTCCCTCTCAGTACAGCAACAATGAAATCACTATTCAGATGTTATCCCAAACATCATACACGTGCCACAGGAAGGATGACATGCAGAAGGAACAAGGAGGAACCCGTTTTGGGGCTGTTTTGGGGTTGGGGCACAGCTGGTGGCAAATCCTGCTGGCAGTGAGGACACCCATGTCTCAGCGACAACGTACGCCGTTTCTGCACAGTCCAGATGGTAGCGTGGCAAAGCAGGGGAAGAATAGCAGCATCATAGAATGGTTTGAGTCGGAAGGGACCTCAAAGCCCATCCAGTTCCACACTCTGCCATGGGCAGGGACACCTCCCACTGGATCAGGGGCTCCAAGCCCCATCCAACCTGGCCTTGAACCCATCCAGGGATGGGGCAGCCACCACTGCTCTGGGCAACCTGGGACAGGGCCTCCCCACCCTCATTGTGAAGAATTTCTTCCTAATGTCTAATCTAAATCTTCTCCCTTCCAATTTAAAGCCAATTCCCCTCATCCTGTCACTCCAGGCCCTTGGAAAAAGCCCCTCTCCAGCTTTCCTGCAGCCTCTTTCAGTACTGGAAGCTGCTCTAAGATCTCCCCGCAGCTTTCTCTTCTCCATGGTGAACAACCCAAACTCTCTCAGCCTGTCCTCATATGGGAGATGCTCCAGCCCTCAGATCATCTCCGGGGCCTCCTCTGGACACATGGGAAGTTCAACTGCTAGAGATTCATCTCCAAAGGGCTCTGGAATGCCTGTTCCGTGGGTCATGACAAGTGTTCCTCAGCTGCTGCACACTCACTGCCTAGGCCTAGGCTCTCCATTTACAGACACTTCAGCAGGAACTAAAATTTAGGATTGTTTAGAGTGAGATCTCCAAGGAGATCTCCGCACCATACAGGCCAACTTGTAACAGGTCTTAATACCAAATCAGTACAGAAAGCAATGACTATGAAAGGGTTAAGGGACTATTTTGATATGTGTACGTTCTCAATTATTAGTTTCCCTCAAGCTTAATCAAAATAACGGAATGAAGATATGAAAGTCTGTATGGAATCCAAGAGATATAACAACCAACCACCAGCACAGCCTGATCTAATTAACCTTACAAATGTCATCTCAGGAGATGACACAGTTGGTTTACAAGATAACGGTGTTGATAATGGCATGTTTAGGTTTATGTAAGTAATGACTACCCGTTGTGTAACACTTCAATTAAAGTATCCAGCTGCCGTAAGATCGCAGTGTATATTAAATGGATTAAAGCATCAACTCCCAAAACACTAAACCTCACCAAAACAGAAGCAGGTGATGCTCTTGTCCACCCAAGACTTTTCTAAGAGGCACCGCTCCCTCTTGGCCCTACACTGTCCTGATTTTTTTAAGTACCCAAAGCGAAGCGTTCCCAAACCAATCAAACCTGCAGGAAGAGAGATAAAAGGAGAATTCCAGGCCCAACGGAGCAAAGGGGAGCAGACAGGAGCAAAGCATTTCTGTTTGCACGTGGCCAAACACAAAGCTGTGTGTTCAGGATGGTAAGAGGTGACAGAATCATATCACGTCAGCCAGAGACCTAGAGAACCTCCACCGTGGAGTTCCCAAATTGGGGACGGCGGTGTGTAATCTCCTGTGAGATACCTCAGGAACCAGGATGTGGCAAACGCGATGCCATTTGTTAATGGTCAGGGAGGAAGCTAATAGGTCGCTAACCTCATCTCCACATGGAATCAGTCAGAAGGTATAACAGATGACATAATGATGGGATGCACCTTCTTCAGAAGTGACAGCATTGCTTTTGAAGACAAAAACATCAGACCTTACAAACCCCTTAGCTTTCTTTGAAGAGACCAACAAGCAAAAATGTTGAGATGCCCTCATGCGCAGCATCTTCCCAGCTTTCTGAAAGGCTTCTGAAAAGCCTCTGCCAGTTTCTTCTTTAAAGAAACTTAAACGGGGACATTTCTTGTGTGGAAAAGCAACTCGGTACAACTCAGAAAACGGGAGTGAGAAGACATCCACCAAAGAGCTTGGTCAGGCCACCCGTATACCCATGGTTATATCCTAACTTGGGCAATAAATAGGAAGCAGTCCAGCAGAACCACTGTGTGCCAGGACCGCAGCCCAGTCCAGCAGACAAATTTAGCATCTAGGACAAACCAGAGTGACCCAGTTGCAGTCTTACGGGGTTACACAACTGTTCTGGTTCAACTTCATCACTCAGAACACTTTCAGCCAAACAAGAGCCTTTTTCCTGTTGAGTCCAGTTAATATCGATGGAGTGAAAAGGAGAGAACTGTAATTATCCCAGTTCAGCCTGAATGTGCATAACCTGTAGACTCTTTGATGGCCTGGTCAGCCCCTTCACAACCCCGTAAGCTCCTGGGTGCAGTGGCTGCTCAGTAAACAGGTCATGCAGGAGCAGAGACCAGGCACCTCTCTTACCTCAGTGTGATAAATCAATGACTTGCTTAGAATCACTAGTTCAGTTAACAAAGCAAAGGGGTTTAATATAGAAAATGAAAAAGAAAAAGTAAACCGAAGTTGTTAAAATTTTCATCTTTAAGACATAAATGCAAGTATAAATACACATGCACTGTTTCGTAGGACTTAAATTTAAGGCAACTACTATGAAAATTAAAATGCACCTCTCTCTCCTCCTAAGCCGCTTTGGATGTTCATTTCCAAATGAGACTCAGACGTCTGCCAAACCCTGGTGACTTTGCTTTTCCAAAGTGAACATATAAGTCTGCAAACACACATGATATAGATTTTAACGACTACAGGTTCTTTAGTCAATAGCTGGATTGAAAGAGTGGGAAAAACATCACGAACAATTGTCACAGAAGTCTCTTCTAACACAAACCAGAGCCTATTTTCAGAACAGGTCTTGGTAAGATCCAGGGGAGAAAGGCTTTCGGATTTCCAGCTTTGTGCTGAGCGTTAAATCCCAAGGAGCCCACGCTGCCCATGCTGTTAGCCACCTGGGTACACAATCCAGTGAAGTTCTGCATCAGCATGAACACCAGCGGTGTCTTTCACCCAGTACTGGAGGTGTTCAAGGCAAGGTTGGATGGGGCTTGGAGCAACCTGATCCAGTGGGAGGTGTCCCTGCCCATGGCAGGGGGTAGAACTGGATGGGCTTTCAGGTCCCTTCCAACCCAAACCATTCCATGATTCTATGATAATCCTTCCAATGTGAGTCTCCAGGGTTTCCTTTGCCTTTCCAGGGAGAATAATTGCTCTGTCTGTAACTTCACATCACCAGCTTCCAAGTGGGAAATCAAAGGTCCCACACTGGACCACATCACGACTTGTAAAAGTCATTAAGTCTCTCCTGCCTCCCAGAAAAAACACACTTGCACTTTGATAGTTCCTGTACTGATCCCTCCGGCAGGTGCATAAAAAACATTGCCATACAAACTATCACTTTATCCTGATCTTTTTCCCAAAGAGCACAGCTCTGTTTTCCAAAATGCTTACAAGCTGTTGTGTTATTTTGCACCAGGACAACTTGATTTGTTCCCACGTTACACAAAAAATCCCTTCTTGTAGCTGGGAGCAAATCTCGTCCCATCTGCCTGGCTCTCGTTGCTGTAGGAATAAAGCCCTATGGTATTAAAGGCTTTGCTGCCGTGGAGGTACCTGCCGTGGGGTTTGTAATCGGGATTGCTTTTACTTTTTTGTTCTTTTGATTGTGCCAAACTCTTCTCTAAGTTTTTAAGAGCATATAAATACAATATGAACAGTTTTTCTCCAAACATTTTCATTTCATCTCTTTAAAATCATGTAAACCTTTTAATTGACCCTTGAAAATCTATTATGCAAAACACAATTGCATGGAGGTTTCTTGGAATCACTGACTGAGTACAGAGAAAGGAAAAGTTCCCAACCATGAATTCCTGAGTTTGCTTCTGGACTAGAAAAGAAAACAACCAGAAAGAGCACACAAACACCTCCCGAGCCAGATGCTGCTCAGTTATTGCTGATCTCTGTGTGAGATTCTTCCCAGGAAATAATTAGCAGAATCGGAGGCTTCCAGATCACTTGGTTATTCACAGTAAAATAACGATTTGCCTGGATTTCTATTTTACCCCTCAGTAAGAAAATAATCAATAGAGCTGAGGCGTGAAGTTCAATCTCTCAGTTGTTTAAAGAAACAGCTTTGACTCGTGTTTGTCTGAACCCTCTCTGCCATCAAGGACCGTAAGTTAACATCTTATGGATCTGCAGTGCTGCATCGGGTTATGGAAAATTGACAGTGGGGACCTGGGACACACATGCAAAACCTCTGAGTCCCTGCTAAAACAAATCATTTCCATCCACGCATTTTCATATCAGATTAACAGCTGAGGTAGATTTGTACAGGCTTCACTTCTGCCAAAGAGAAATTTCCCAGAGGCTGGAGAAAGAGCCCTTTCTCCTACCCCACTGTCCCATAATAACGCTTTCAAAACACACCTAAACACTGTGGTAAAGCAAAGGTGCCTAAAGACCAACCCCTGTAGAAACAATCCTCACCAGAAGTGCCTGCCAAAACAGTCTGTAGAGCAGGAACCTGGAATTCACCCCATCCTGGTTCCCTCAGTCAGTGGAATTGCGCTCACACAGCCGCTCACACCCACACAGCAGCAGGGCTGCACCACAGCCAAGGCTCCCTGGACACAAACCTGCCTTAGTAAGCATGCAGATATTCAAAATGTTGCCTACAAATTGCTACCTTCCTTTCATTTTGCTCTACATTTGTAATTTTTAATTAGAATTTTCTCCTAAAACAAGTGGTCTACAAAAAGGAAAACCATCAGTGCAGCAGTGACTGCTAAAGTGAAGCACCTGCAGCTCCCTGAAGTCTGGGCTATGGGCAGCGCGGCACAACCAGCTCCTGGCAGGGCACTCTGACTCCTCTGCAGACCCTGACATGGACAGTAGCGTTGGGAATGCTGGATGATAAGGAAAATCTCACTGTATTGACACTGGAATATTACAGGAATCACTGGGTTGGAAGAGACCCACCGGATCATCGAGTCCAACCATTCCTATCAAACACTAAACCATGTCCCTCAGCACCTCGCCCACCTGTGCCTTAAACCCCTCCAGGGAAGGTGACTCAACCACCTCCCTGGGCAGCCTCTGCCAGTGCCCAATGACCCTTTCTGTGAAATTTTTTTTCCTAATGTTCAGAATGCTTCATTCATTCCAATTGTAAGTTTAAAGTACAAACCTCAAAGCCAGCTGGTAAGGAAACAGTCAAGCTTACAAGTGAGCACCTCAAGAAGCACGTGGAACGCCTGCAGATGGAGAGCTTGAGTGGCTTTTATGAAGGTGGAAGTCAAGAGGAGAGCAGTCAGTGCTGTTCACCTCGGCTTTAGCAAAGCGTCTAGCACAGTCTCATAGCAGAGCTCCTGAGATACAGATTGAACAAGTGGACGACAGGGGTGGGTGCAAAGCTGGTGGGACCACCTTGAAGAGTGATTTGAAGCCTTGCCAGCAGCTACCTGCATGGAGAGCTTCCTAGAGGTCTTCGGGGTTCAACATCTTTATGGCTGGCTTTGACTCTAGCACTGAGAGCAAAGTCAATAGGGCTGCAGGTGACACCAGCCAAGGGGAGGCAGGTGACATGCCAGAGGGCAGGGCTGCTGCCCAGAGGGTCCCCCAAGGATGGCAAAAAACAGAAGAGAAAAATGGGACAGCAGTATGCCCTAGTGGCAACAAAGACGATCACACCCAGGCTCCATCAGCAGGACAGTGGCCAGCAGGGCCATGAAAGTGATTCTTCTCGGTCACGGAGTGTGGTGACAAGATGAGGGGTAACGGTTTTGAGATGAAAGAGGAGAACACAGTGCTATGTCCACCATGCTGTGCTGATGCCCACCATCAGAGCCAGGCAAAACATTGAGTGATGGCCACAATGTAAAAGCCACGGTTTGTGCCCTGCCTGCTGATGGGACATCCCCTTGAGCAGTGGTGGGTGAGCTGGGCTGTCTCCTTCCCATGAGGGACGGCAAGCAGACCACTCTCTGTAAAAAGCTCTCCAAAAGCTTGCTTTGATTATCATTTTTGGCACCTACTTCAGCAGAGTTTGGGGAAGAAGACTGAAGACTCCTGTGGTGGCTACCAAATCCGCTCGGTAAGTTGTTTTAAAGGTGCCAGATATTGGTTCAGCATCCACATCTTCGGAGGCACTGGGGCACCTGAACAGGCTTCAGGGATCAGGGCACTTTCACAAAAGGAACTGCAGTCGCAAATGCCTCACCTGCCCAATCTGATGAAGGAGGGAAGTCCCCACCTAGAAGGGCAACTCCAAGTTCTTCACACATTTCTTTGTCACTTGCCTTCCTTCAGCTGCCATCCCTGAAGTCCCCCCAAAGCCCTCTCCCAGGGCAGTAGTTCCTGACCCTGCCTCGGGAACAAGGGCTCTCAAAGAAGTCAAGAAAGTCATTGTTCTGTGATGAAGTGGAGAAGCTTATCTTAGCTCCAAAGGTCTATTGACAGCTTCCCATTAATGCCCTTCCCTAGCAAGAAGCAGGACTACAATGTCTCCATTCTCTCCCTTGATTAGCCTGGTTATTCAGGAAACTCCAGCAGCTTAGCAACAGCTTCTGATGACCTAAAAAACTTCAACACACTGAGAAGCAACAGGTGTGGGACACAGAAGAGCTGAACTGGAGGAACAAATAGTGTGATGAACAACTGCAGCCTCCAGGTACTGCCACGAGGTCCACCTCTCTACACATTTCCTTGCATGTGCCAGCATATCTGCTGTCCGGAACCGTGAGCAAACAGAATCCTCACCTCCCAAATGCCTTCTATCCATGTTTCACTGCTCTCCTCTTATCCTTTAATTCTTAGGAGCAATTAGGTTGTTAATTAGAGCTTTCAGAGAAAACAAACCCAAAGCCCCAACACCTTAAAACATGCAATACATCCCTACATCATTTTTACGGGACTCTATCACCTCCCTGGGCAGCCTCTGCCAGGGCCTGGGAACCCATTTGGGGAAGAAATTTTTCCTGATGTCTAATCTAACCCTGCCTTGGTGCAACTTGAGGCCATTCCCTCTCGTCCTATTGCCTGTCACTGTGAGGAAGAGCCCAACACCCACCTCTCCACAATGTCCTTTCGGGGAGCTGTAGATAGCGATGAGGTCTCCCCTCAGCCTCCTTTTCTCCAGGCTAAACAGCCCCACATCTTATATTTCACGTCTTTTTGTATAAAATTGAGACTTGGATCTATTAAATAAAGAATAATTTATGGGCGGGAGTTTTTCTGTTTAGGGAAACACTTTTTTTAAGCAACTCCTGTGGAAAAGATTAGGAATTACAGCCCATGGGAGACACTTTGAATCAAAATAAAACACCCATTATCCATGTCACAGTGTCTGACTTCACCCCACGCAAAAACTTCCCCTCTTTTGGTTTTAGCTGACCAGATGGAATGAGAGCTCTGATTGGTTTTAAACACCCTGACTGTGCACTAAGTGCCCGGCGAGGCACACGCCAACACCTCACCTGCTCGTCTCTCATCCGCTCGATCATTTCCATAACGCTGATGAAATGGTAGCAACGATCCGAGTGATCAACCACCGCCGTAGGAAAGGGGCGATTCTGCCAAAGCCTCCATTCAGACAAGGAAAGCTCATGAGTTGCCTCCTCCTTGGGCTTCTGCACCTTGAAATGAAGATCAGCAAAGAAACTATAGTCAGGAAGTTGTCCAGCAGCACTAACACCTCCTGCTCTGTTGGGGACAGCAAGGATTCTGAATGTATACGAGTATCTGGAAAAGGTTTAGGTCTGATTTAAAAAAAAACCCAAAACTCATGCCTTGTGTTGCCAAGGCTTTTCATGGAAAACAGGTGGTTTTCAGTGGTGAAGTGGCACAAAGACTCCACATTTTTTCTCTGAATCAGAAAAGAGCTGGTAAAACTGGGAGTTTTCTTTGAGGCTGCCCCATCCCTGGAGGGATTCAAGGCCAGCTTGGATGGGGCTTTGAGCATGAGGTGTTCCTGCCCATGGCAGGGGGTGGAACTGGATGGGCTTTGAAGTCCCTTCCAACCCAACCATCCCGTGATTCTGTGATTCTATGATAAACAAGGGAATGAAACAGCTTGGATACAACACTGTCATGGACACAGCACAGAATGCTTAGAAACAGAACTGAATGGATACTGAGAGACTTCTAAATGCATTTTTAATTTCCAGACCTAATCTCAAAGGCTCATTCCAAACATCTAATTGCTAAAGTCTTAACCTCAAATCTGAACATATCATTTTCTAAATTGCTTTTTTAATTTGGAGCTCCTTCACTTTGTTCCTTAAGGAATCCTTCAGGCCTTACATCAAAGGAAACATTATGTTCGACTTACTGATGTTTCTTCCAGGTTTTCTAAGGTTTCAAACCGAACTGGGGGCAATGTCGGTTGCTTTATTCCATCGCTTTCCTTAATCCTGTAAAGTCGGTCCCATGTTTCAAATTCCTCAGGTGACAGAAAACAATTCTCATGACAGGGTGTTTGCTTTTGGCCTACAGAGGGAAAAACAGGAACAGAAAAAGGTTATCTGTTTAAGAAAAAGAACACATGGAATAAAAAGTCCTTTGTATGGTTCCAGTGAGAAGGAAAAATGCCTTCTTACTGCCACAAATAAAACCAGAGAGAATCCGATGGCAGGAACAAGTATCAAACTGGGGTTCATGTGTCATGATTATAGATAAATTTATCTATTAAACCATTGTTTGGGGGAAAGCATCCTCTAAACAAAGTGACAGACAGACAGAGATGAACATACATCCAATACCTACAGGCTCTGGAGACAGGCGCAAATGAGGCATGTGTGTAGCCTGAAAGGCTGAACGTGC
Source organism: Phaenicophaeus curvirostris (assembly GCF_032191515.1). NCBI lineage: Eukaryota > Metazoa > Chordata > Aves > Cuculiformes > Cuculidae > Phaenicophaeus > Phaenicophaeus curvirostris. Next base: position 67,054,080 of record NC_091396.1, on the reverse strand, counting down.
AACCAGAAACCAAATTTGCAGTTTGAGAAACAAAGAAGTTAAATTGTGCAAAGCCACAATTCAGAGATTACTGAAACTCACTTTGCAGGCAGAGAAGAGCTTTCAAGTCTAAAAGCAAACTTCAGAAAAAGATACAAAGACATTTCTAAAATACACTGCCTACATTAAGAGAAATAAGTAACGAATAATGAACAGCAGGGCTACGAAGACAATTTGAGGACTGGAGCATCTCTGCCTGGAGCACAGGCTGAGAGAGTTGGGGTTGTTCTGCCTGGAGAAGAGAAGGCTCTGGGGAGACTATCAAGCAGCTTCCAGCACTGAAACGGGGTCCAAGAAAGCTGGGGAGGGGCTCTTGATCAGGGAGGGCAGGGATAGGATGAGAGGGAATCGTTTTAAGATTAAAGAGGGGAGATCTTAGGAAGAAATGCTTTGCTGTGAGGGTGGGGAGGCCTGGCCCAGGTTGCCCAGAGCAGTGGTGGCTGCCCCATCCCCAGAGGGGTTCAAGGCCAGGTTGGATGGGGCTTGGAGCCCCCGATCCAGAGGGAGGTGTCCCTGTCCTTAGCAAGGGGGATGGATGGGATGGGCTTCGAGGTCCCTTCCCACCCAACCCACCCTGTGATTCTGTCATTACCATGTCCTGTTGAACTTTGTACTTGACAACAGTGTCTCCCTTTCACGTGACACAGCACGTGCTCATTTAAGGGTAGTTACCTTTAAGAACAGTCTATGAGTAATGAATGCAGCGTATGCCCAAAGACAGACACGTCACTAAAATCATTAATGTTATTTTCCTTGTTTTTCTCCAGAAGCAAAGTATTCCCCTTTCCTTTGAACTGGGAAGAGAATAAGAAATAGCCTGAAGGGAGAGAAGAAGGTGGATTTAGACTGTAGCTAGCAGGAATTTGTTGGTTCTTGGAGGAATGACCTCCATTTAAGGGTAAGAAGGAAAGAACCAGAAGCACCACATTGACCAGGGCAGTCCAGCCAGCTGTGAGACCTTAAATCCACCCCTATCAACTGTCCCTCTGTTCACTGCCAACAAAGCTGCTGGCGCAAAAGAAACTTTCGAGTGCCCAAAGGTTCTGTGGGTTTATGTAAGAAATGATGGACAATGGGGGCAGGATAACTCCTGCTTTACTGGAAGTGTGGGAGAGGGAAGTGGGCAGGGAAGGACGAGACCCTGCTGCTGCTAAGATCACTGCAGATTGCTTTACAGTTGATGTTCATGCTCCTACGGACAGCGGCAGCAGCTTGTTTGGGGCAGGCAAGACTACAGAAGGAGATGCTGATGGGATCCTGGAGAAGACATGCCACTGGCTGAAAAACATAATTCACAACCAGGGTAGTTCAAATACCTTAAAAAGCCTCCACCTACTGTATTGGGAAGTTTTGTGTAGTGATATCCTGAAACCAATGAAAAGCATAATCACTAGAGAAGGCATTGTGCGTTATTATGCAGGTTGAATTCAAACAGGAGATGAACTCAGAATTTATCAGGCATCCAAGACCTCACCACAACCATATGAAATAGCATGGGTAACTGGAAAGGCGTCCAAAAGCCACTAAAGTCCAAAAAGGAATTGGTATATTTCAGAAAAAGGCAGTAAAAGAGGATTGCAGTGCTGGACAGAACAGCCATTGAAGAAATACTGAGTAATTGTAAAATTCACAGGTCTGTGTCAATTTTGAGTTGTCTGATCTGAAAAGGAGGGAGCAGAGTAATCACAGAGAACCTGGCGGAGAAGAATTCCCAAAACGACATTTCATCAAGACAAACGGAACAAAGAACATAAATCAGAATTGATTATCGATAGCTTAGAATGACCTCCAGATACCAGAAAACAGGCCCTGGGACAAGCACATTTTGGTGCACGAAAGCTGTTTCTGCTACGTCTGTTGTGGTTTCGGACCTCTCAGAGCAGGGAGATGGGCAGAGAACTTGTACGGATAACAGCGCTACAGATGATTATCCATCTCTCTCTGCAATTCCAGCTTGTCAGTCATCTGGTGGGACAGCTGTCCTCATCTTATAAAGTGAGTAAAGATGAGCACAGAACCATGAGCTGTGGCCCAATACTTCTGCTCTGAGATGTTTCCCTCCAATGAATCCAAGCCATTTTAAGCACAGAACTATTTGTTCTTCAATGCTTCCTGGTTTTACTGCACTTACTGATATACACAGAATCACACAGAATAACCAGGTTGGAAGAGACCCACTGGATCATCGAGTCCAACCGTATGATACCCAATTTCAGCAAACTCCTTCAAAAAATAATAAGAAGAAAAAATCAAACAAAAAACTAAAGTGAGGGAGACAAAAGAATCTGACATGCGAAGAAACAGCAGAAGAGGATTGCCAAGTGATGGGATTTTTGCTCTTGTTGCTGTACTTCTCAAAGAGAAGCTCACAGAGCTAAAGAACACACTTGGGTAGTGATGGGGCAAGACAAGAATTGTGTGTCCTTCTGGTACTGCAAACAGATCAAACTTATGAAAGAGCCTTTGAAGTAGAAGGATAGCATAAAATCAATAGCAATTTAATCAAATCAAGAACAGGAGTTGTTTAATTTTGGTTAGAGAAGGAGAGTGCTTCTAATTATGATGATACATCTGCCTCCAGTCTCTGTGCACACCTTTTCCTCCATGGACAAACCTGGTGATCAACTGAACTGCAGGAACAAATGCAAAGCAAGGGAGCACGAACAAGAACACACAGAGTTTATTCATTACCACCAGCTTTATCAATTCGCTAATGTGGAAGGGGTGATTGAAATTGGGAGAGGAGAAAATGCTGAAAATAAAGACCTTCATTTCTCTGATTTTTGAGGTTTATCTCAGGTGGCATTAATATCAGAAACAGTCACTTCATTGACACAGTAACAAAGAGGACTTCAACCCATAGAGCTGGTGCTCAGTCGCAGAGTCAAAGAACTGCTTGGTTGGAAAAGGCCTCTGAGATCATCGAGTCCACTTGTCCCTATCCACTGCTAAACCAGATCCCTCAGCACCTCACCTGCCCAGTTTTTGAGTCCCTCCAGGGATGGGGACTCCATTCCTGTCCCCCTTTGCCCCCCCAGGCCTCACTGCACACTCTGTACACGCTGTGGCAGCCGCCAGCCCATCTCACACAAAAGGAACCTGGTAATTGCAGCCTTTGAAGTGCTATTCCCTCAGCAGGGAACATGGTCAGTGTATTATCTTCTTTATGCCTTTACTGCCGCTCATTCCTGCTTTCTGGGACAGACGTACACACATTGTAAAATGCCGATTTTAATGCCATGGTTGGCTCTGCTTGTTTACATGCGGGCTGTGTCTGTTTGCTCCACGCTTGCTTTTTCTCCCTGGCTGCCATACAGAAGCCTTACGCAAGGCTCCAGAATGGATAACTTGAGGATCAGGAGCACCATCCCAGCTGCTTACAAAGAGTCTGGGCTGAGGTTGGCACCTACTGATTGATCTGTTGATCCCAACTCTTCCACCCCGCACAGTGGGAGATGGCATGAACTGCTTCAGAGGCCAAAGGGGAAGCAGATTTTATCCTGCATGGTTTTGTAGCTTGTTTCCCCTTCTTACATTCAGCCTTTTGTTTGCCCTGGATGGTGCTAGGAAAGGGTCAGCTGTAGGGTTCGGTAATAGAAACGTAGGATCATGGAATGGTTTGGGTCAGAAGGGACCTTAAAGACCATCCAGTTCCAACCCCCCTGCCAAGGGCAGGGACAATAAGAACCTTTGTGACCAGAAGCACTGAAAATCGTCTAAGTCTAAAGTCTGACTCCTCAGATACTGAACTGTGGAGCTTCCCAAGTACTAGATGGGGCAGATTTAAATGAGATCTTAGAAAGAAAGGTCCTCCTGTGAGGGTGGGGAGGCCCTGGCCCAGGTTGCCTGGAGCAGTGGTGGCTGCCCCATCCCTGGAGGGGTTTAAGGCCAGGCTGGATGGGGCTTGGAGCCCCTGATCCAGTGGGAGGTGACCTTGCCCATGGCAGGGGCTGAGGCTGGATGGGCTTTGAGATCCCTTCCAACACAAACCATTCCATGATTCTATGACTCTATGATTCTTTCAGGAGTTTCTTCTTCCAAGGAACTTCCACTAGTCTGTACAGAAACGACTTAACCAAAGAGACTGAGCATGACAATTTCTGAGTAATAAGGTGGGTAAATAAGATAGTAAATAGAAAAACTTAACTCTTTCTCCCTATCTCATAACTTTGTTGAGTTTACTGAGCATTTCAGTGCCAGGTAACAGCATCAGCTCAAGAGCCACTGCCCTTTTTAGATTCATTTTCCTCTGAGGGTGTGTGCAACTCAAACATCCTACCTTTGATCTCTCCTCTTCCTCCCCTCAAAATCCTTTCATTTCAGGCACTGCGATTTTGTTGTCATATACAAAGGTATAAGACAAGCTTTTTTGGTGTTAATAAAAACCTTAAGCCTAACTGTCACAGTTCAAAACCAGACCTAGTACAGAACTATCACTAAACATTCCAGTGACAAATCTGCCAACTGACACTGGGATACTGGAAGCCTTCAGGAGACTTCAATAACATCTGCCTCCCATTTGTAGCTGCAGTTCCTGACCTTCAGTCACTGACTCCATGACAGTTTCAATGGAAAAAACCAAAGGTTTTGGAGCACAAGACTTACGAGGAATAGCTGTTTAGTCAGGAGAAGAGGAGGCTGAGGGGAGATCTCATCACTGTCTACAACTGCTTGAAAGGAGGTTGTAGAGAAGTGGGTGCTGATCTCTCTTCAACCAAGTGGCAGGCAACAGGATGGGAGGAAACGGCCTCAAGTTGTACCAGGGCAGGTTTAGATTGGACAATGGAAAATATTTCTTCAAAAAAAGGGTTCTTGGGCAGTGGCAGAGGCTGCCAGGGAGGTGGTGGAGTCCCCAGCCCTAGAGAAGTTCAAAAAACGTGCAGACGTGGCACCTCAGGACATTGTTTAGTCAGCATGGTGGGGTTGGGCTGGCAGTCGGACTGGATGAGCTGAGAGGGCTTTTCCAACCTCAACGATTCTGTGATTGCATGAAACAAGTGTCTGATTTAAGTATGGATATCTAAGGATGGAATTGTGATTAGGGGATGTTAAAGGCAAAGGATGAGGAACCAGAGCAGCTGCCAGCACACTATCACAGCCAAAAGGCTGCAGCTGACAAGTAACACCGCTGAGAGGCCCAACACAAGGTTTGATTTGCGAGCACACGGGCTTGATTTGCTGCAACACAACAACCCAAGATAGCAGCTTACGCAGCGCTTAGAAAAACACCATAATCCTCTTACCAGTGACAGAGGCAAAGAGAGGAGATTTGTGCTGGAGGGAGCCAGATCTTCTCTCTTTGGAATGTGCTCTTGAACTGCTCGGTTCGTATTTTTCAGCAGTAATAAACATTTTATGCAACTTTGGATTTACGCCTTCCGGAATCATGCGTGGGCTGTACTTGTAGAAATGAAGCATTTTGTTTCCTGAAATAGCTTTGTGGATGCTCCTCTTGTTCGACTGGCTTTGGTTATAGGTCTGTAAGAGAGAGATAAATCACATGGTGTAGGACTGCTCTTTCACATGATTTGATTAAAGGCAAACAACACATTTCTCATTGTCTTCTGCTCCCTCACCGAGATGCTTTTTGGTATTTTTCTTTATTTCCTACCCCAAACACAAGTAAACCCAGACATGATACAAGGCCCCAAGAGTTGGCGGTACTCCCTCTTCTGTGAACATCTTCAGGTAAGTCAACATAACATCCTGCGCAAGCTCAAGGCTTGCCACGTGCTCGCATTATGGAACCAAAGCTGACAGCAAAGGAACAGCCGGACACAGATGAAAAACCACACAGCAATGAAGTCGTATTGAAAACCTGATACTGAACACATTAAAACACAGCTCAGGGGGCATCTACAGGAGGGAAACTGAGATGAGGTCTTAGGAAGAAATGTTTTGCTGTGAGGGTGGGGAGGCCCTGGCCCAGGTTGCCCAGAGCAGTGGTGGCTGCCCCATCCCTGGAGGGGTTCAAGGCCAGGTTGGATGGGGCTTGGAGCCCCTGATCCAGTGGGAGGTTTCCCTGCCCATGGCAGGGGGTGGGACTGGATGGGCTTTGAGATCCCTTCCAACTCAAACCATTTTGTGATTCTGTGATACCTGCTGAGATCATGGTTTTTTTCACTTTCTAAGAGCCCCCATTCTACAATATCTCAGTAAAATAAAAGTTGAATTATGAGCACATTGTGCCTCGGTAAAATATCCAAAGCCAATGTAAGGAAAAGCACAGCAGCACCAAGGAACAGTGACGGTTCTGCAAGTTGTGAACAATACAATATAAACTCATGCATGGCTTTTTGTGCTCTGTAAATAGCTCAGAAGAAGCACTTGAGAGACAAAGAAGCTCAGCCCTCGCCTGGGGGAGTTTACAATCTGCAAGAGATACAGGGATGATGTAAATGAGATTGCATCAGAGACAAGGAAAGGAGGTCAAGCAAAAAAAGGCCTAAGATTACTTGTTAATGTCATACATGCTCCAAGTCCTTGTAATCACACGTCACTTTGATTGTACAGCAGAGAAAGATGGAGAAACCAAGGAAAGAAACTGGTGCCCCTGTGAAACTGCCCCCCTTGCCCTGTGTATTTTATTCCTGGAGGGCCAGTGCCAGGTCCCGGATGGAGACAGCGTGCCAGGCAGGCAGTCAAACTGCTCTGAATATGTGCCTTTGAGAGAAGGGATCTCTGGAAGCAAAGATTAGAGGGGACAGACACAAAAAGGCGCTCTCTGGATAAAGCTGAAGGAGGTTAATAGCAAGCTCCCACAAACTGTGTCTCAGGCATTCCAACAAATACCTTTTTAATCCTACATCAGGCAAAAAAGTCTTTTTATGGACAAAATTCTGTATTACCAAATCCATTGCCTAACAGAACGTTTACTTAGCCGTTACTGAGCCAGCATGTTTGCTTCCTTTGTGTCATGGTGCCAGCTTGGCCTGCCCAGAGCCCTCTCCTCATCCCGGTTAAATCTGCAGCTCCCCGCTCCCTTCCCCACTGGCTCGCAGGGAGCAGGGCTGTCACAGGACGTTAAAGAGCGCAAATCAGAGCCGGCACAGCTCGGAATACAGCCGAGCTAGAGAGGCAGAAGATCCGTAAGCCGAACGCCCAAGAACCCAGGGCATTAGCCGCGTGACGCAGCGATGGGACGCGGGGCACTTTCACGTGGGACAGCTGAGCTGGGGCGGGGAACGCGTGGGGAGAGGAGGGCTGGGGTGGAGCAACGAACACCTCTGGAACAGAAACCCTGCCAAAGGGCAAACTGCCAGCCCTGCGCTCACCAGCTTTACCCAATGCAATCTCTTCAAAGGCTTTATAATCAACAAAAAAACCCCAAAATTAATTCCCATGAATTAACATGAGACCATTAATTACTGAGCTGCACGTTATGTACTGGGAAGAATCTCCCCATTAATAGATCTGGAAGGAGATTCAACAGGCAAACCCAACCAACCAAACATATATTGTTCAGCAATTTATGTCATCATCCCAAAGCAAAAGAATTGATATAAAATCACTGCCCTACCTGGGGGAAGGCTCTGGTTTGGGATTTCTGATAAAATCTGAAGAACCTAGTAATCCAAGTACTTAGGTGAAACTCCAAGGAGTTTAAGGGACCATTTTAACCTCATATCCCAAAGCAGTAAACATTTCAGCAGTAAATTCTCTCCATAAGCAGCATGAGAAAATATTTATTTACAAACACTGGTCACTTGTATCATTTTTAGCTCTCGTTCCTCAAAGCAGCTTTTCTCCACGAGACAGGATTCCCTGGTCTGTCATTCAGAGTCAAATCCCTGGTAGCTATAAGTGTAAACCAGCAGCACAACATCAACTGGAATAAAGGAATGAAAAGCAAGACTCTGAAACCTGGGGTTTACAACGTGTTCACACAGTTCTCAGACCTCTCTCTCATGGAACCTGACCCAGCTCAGAACCAGCCTCCCAAGGAAACCAAACCAGGGAAGAACAAAATCCCTTTTCAGCCAGAACGGTGGGGTGGACCCTGAAATGACCGGTGTCCCAGCAGGGGCTGCATGATGACACTCTAAAGGTGCAGGCTCACACTACTCTGCCACCACTCCCAACAGCGCATGGTGCTGGCGGGGACCACAACATCCTCCTCCCACCTAAACCTGCCCTGCCCACTTCCCGGGATCAGGAATTCTTGCAGGATGCAGCTGGGCTGGGTGCTGGTACAGCTGAAGAGTGGCTCTCCCAGCTCAAAGCTCACATTTCCACCGGTACGTTATTCTCCCAAGGGGCAGCCTGCGCTCAGAGATAATTAATTACGCTCCGAGTTGAGTGCTGAGGTCCAGGAACTTAGCAAAAGTAGATTTCCACTTAAGCCGATCTCTTCGGACCTCACACGCAAGCCTGCTACTGCTAAGTACTCATCAGAAAGTGCAGTGTCGTCAGCAGTTCTGAGCGAGACACTTCCAGCCTTCCCGCTCTCACAACTCCATCCTCGTCTCTTCCACACGGTATTCTGCACCCCTGGCAAAAATGTATTTTCTAAGTTTCAGTTTCCCCTTTACAAAATGTTGTTAAGAACAAGGGCTTGAAGCCCTTCACACTGAGAAAGTGCACACAGCTCTAGGACACTGTGGGCTATGGTAATGGTACTTCCCTGCAGGGACAGTTCCAGTGTGATCCAGAGGTCCAGATGCATAGGGACAGATCCAGGATCGCTGTGATTTATGACCCGCGGTGTATGGTTTCCCGGAACAGGCTAAACGAGTGGCTTTGTCTCCCAGCAAGAAGATGGCTGAGCACTCACCCGTTCCTCCCGCCCTTCGGCGAGGATGACCACGATCCTGCCCTGCCGCTTGCGCCCCGTCCGGCCCATCCTCTGCACGAGGCGGATCGGACTTTTCTGAGCGTCAAAGCAGATGATGAGATCCACTTCACCGATGTCCAAGCCTTCTTCACCAACACAGGTGGAGACCAGGGTGTTATACCCTCCCTCACGGAAGCGTTTCACCACCTGAATAAACGATTAAAGTTAAATCTAACAGGTCAGCCAGAAAGCCCCTTGGACACACTTGGCAGTTTTTCCAGGTTCAGACAAACTGAAAAAAATAATTTCTATTTCAAAACAACAAAAGTTAGTCTTTCTGAACTTGTCAGCTACTGCCTCGTGATCAAACACCACACACCAATGTTCTCAGCATCAACACACAACCCTCTGATTCTAAAATAAAGGGGAAAATCCACACGTTATATTGACTCCATGGCATTCTTCTCAAATGCACCTTCCCGACCCTGCAGTTAAATATTTTTTGGTTGTTTTTATTTTTTTAACTTTGCTAGATCAGAATTTAAGGATATCTCATATTTTTTCTACCTACAAGGAAAAAACCTCACACCCAAGCAAGTAATTGAATATTACCCCAGATTTTCAAATACATAAAAGTTAGCAGTTGTGAATACAATGTATATCTACAGAATGCTTGTACTTCTACCCTCTGTTCAGTGACTGTAATTCTGGATAATTTGAGAGCACCTGAACTGCACAAGAATTTACTGATGCCATTCATAGAATCACTTGGTTGGAAAAGATCACCTGTCACTTCAGAGAACAGCCCAGCACCCACCTCACCACAACCTCCTTTCAGGGAGCTGTAGACATTGATGAGGTCTCCCCTCAGACTCCTCCGACTGAACAGCCCCAGAGCCCTCAGCTGCTCCCACAGCCCCTGGGCTCCAACCCCTCAATGACCTTCTTGGAGTGCAGGGCCCAAAACCAAACCCAGAATTCAAAGTGCAGTCACTGCCATGCGATCCATACCAATACTCCTACAGTTATCCAAACAATTAACACTCTTCATCACCATTTCCTCATATGAGCCTCAGCTTTGCTTTACCTCAAGCTGTTCCTTTTGTGAGAAGCCTTTCGTGCTTCTTCCCGTGGAGTGTCCAATAAACATCATGACCCGAACGACTGGGCTGAGCCGGGAGAGCATGTCAGCAATCTCTTGCACGCTGTCTCGGAACGACGAGAAGATCATCACCCTGGTATCCACAGATGTGTCTGCAGTCGCGACTCGAACTGTTCAATTTTAACAAGCCAGAAAAGCATTTTGATACAGGATTTTAACATAATGACCAAGAAACAGGTAAGGGCAGGTCACCCCACAAGCTGCACATTCACAGCTCTCATGCCGCTCAATGGGAGGATTTTGTCCCACAATGCTGCACTTTGAGTTTTTCGAAGAAAATGTCTTTAAAAACCATTTCATTTAAAAAAATAATATAAGTAAATAAATGTATAGACAAACAGTAGAGAAAATAGACAGCGAGGAGCCTTTCAGCCTATTTAGACCAGCCTCCCAGAACACGCTCTGATATACACCTCCTCAAACAATTCCTCTTCGGAATGAGCAGCACTGTAATCTTGGAGAACTTGCACCAATGATGGTGAGCATGTCTTGTATCTGTGGTACCACTGTCACTTTGGAAAGCTTGGGTTTGACAGCCAGTGTCTTGGAATGAAGTTTAAGGTGCCTTCTTCCAAAGAGCCTATCTATAGTGTGACCTTTAGACCTGCTGCTTAGCCACCCAGAACAAGATAAGGTTAGCAACACACAATAGTGAAGCCACTGTTCCCATCAGTCCAGGACCCGGCACGGCGTAATAAGAGCTTATCAGCTCCCCATGATGTCCTACAGCAAGCTGGCTCTGGTTCTACAACTCATTGTCCTCAGGGCAGCAAACTCTGCCCTTAATGCCACAATCCATCGCTTCTGAATGATCTGCCATTGCAGCTAGTTCTATCTCTCACTTCAACAGCAGAGATGACTTTCCAAAGAAAAGGAAACGCTAACTGCATTGATACAGGGTTTCTCAGGAAGGTGCTTGTGACTAAAACCACGTTTCTTATGTTGTGCCCTCACAGATTTTGTCTTCTGGGTACTCAATTTCTTTTTTACACATATAGGAGTATCTGCCCTGCTGAGCACCGGCAGAAGCTCTGTAAACACTACACAAGTCTTGAATAGCCGGCGTCTGTCTGTCCTATGCAAACACTAACCAACTTCCCCACTGCTGCAGGCTACTACGTCAAAACCTCACGTGTTAAACAAGAGGCTCTCTGAAAGGACAGAATGAACAACAGACACTGGCACAACTTCCACACACACCCTAGCCAGAGCCCCCAGATGAAATCACAGAGATTTCCATGGGTAAGGATCTCCTCTATTACATAGTCCTCTACAAAAAAACCTTGAAAACATTAAAGGAAAGGTTGGACAAGGAATGAAAATTCTCAGGACTGGGTGTGTAAAATGATGCTTCGTTAAATGGACAAAGAAAAATCCTGTGGTGCTGGACAACGGAATGGTCTCATGCTGTGCCTGCAATCCCAGGATCACGCTGTTTCTTGACATCAAAGCACTAAGTGTAAGAGATCTTTCTGTCTATCTCTCTGCTATCAGACATTCCGGTTCAGTTCTCAGTTTATAGACATGCAGAAACACTGTCAGCAGCTGAAGTCAGAAAGGGGAAGCTGATGTAAACCTCTCTCACCCCTCTCTCTTTAAGAGCAGTCCTGAAATCACAGGTAGAAGATGAAGACGGCTGTCTCTGGTCAACCCAAATATTACCCTGAGGCTGAGAACCGAGGAGGTTGGACCAGAGAATATCCAGGTCCCTTCCGGCCGGTTTGAGCTGTTCTCTGATATTCTACTGCACTGTGTCAGTAACTCACAGGCGACAAGGGGGGGCATCTGCCAAGCACAGCCCGGAGTTCCCAGCGAACGGCTAGAAATGGAGTGGGGAATATGACTCTATGTTTTCAGCTAGAAACCAGACAACTGCAACATCATTACAAAGTGCTCTGCATAGTTCCTCATCCTGAGCAAACTGACAAGCTATGTATTCCCAAATAAGTAGAAGTCTCTTTTGTATTATTCTCCTTCACTGACTTCATTCTGAACAGCTTTACATCTATTTAGCATGTCCTCATAACCTGGATGGCAACGATGCTCAGCAGCATCCTGCACTGTAAAATCGTGATCACTGCTACCATTGCCTCCCTGGCCTTGTCCAAAACCAGACTGAGAACATTCAAAACCTTAGCAGCCCATAATCAATCTGACAAGTAATCCAGGTAGGGGAGATTAGCTGGGACAAGCTCATTATGAGCCAACGTTTCTTCAGGGCTGGTCAGAGCACCGTCGCACTGTGTACCTGAGCTGCTGGGGAGGGCATCGAGCAGAGCAGGGGCCAGAGCTGGGTGGTCGGGAAGTGCAAACTGAATGGGGGTGACCACCAGTCAGAAATAGTTTAGAGTTTGCATAGGCAGCCTGGCTCCCAAGGAGAGGCTTCATCTCAAACAAAGGACACAGAGCTACTGCTGTACCTGACACAGCTTAAGGTATGATCCAGAGCTCCTCAGTGATGCTCAACTGGAACAAAGCAGAGTCAAGCCCAGGGGGTTTGTTTGCTGCTGGTTTTTCCCTAGCCTTACCATACACTGGTGTGAGTTCCTGACACAAACACAGGGTGTGTTTTCCATGCCTCACAGAACGATTTAGGCTTTTATTCCTGAGCCTTTTGACAAAGCAAAGATACGTGTGATTTATGTTTGGAATCTTAATGAGTACTCAAGCTTTTATTGACAGCCTTGTGACAAAGCCTGTCTGGAGGAGGGAGAAATCAGGACACGGGTGTGTGCTCTGTGCAGAGTCCCAGTCCAGAATTTAGGGTGTAGCTACTTGTGTGCGTGTGAATATAGTTTACTTGTGAGAAACAGGGAGTAAGGGTAGAAATACAGGTTTGGGGTTATTGTGCAAACGGTATCATCAGAAAGGCTGTGACAGAGGGAATAACAAGGCAAATAAATAAATTCACGGTGCCTTGCTATTTCTGTCAGCTGCCCAGTGTGGTGGGGTTGGAGAACCATAAGCTTAGGAGATATGGCTGGAGCTTCCTACATTCCCCAAGCTACTAAAATGCCTGTGACTCTGCAACCAGACCATGAATAGTGAAGCACTTTCTGGCCCTGCTTTACACACACAGATTTCAGGGCCAGTTCCTTGTACTTGCTTTATATCTAACTGCACGCATCTAGGGAGCTGTGCTCAGGACACACGGTCTCGCTTTGCATGCTAGTTTAGGAGGATAAAAGAGGCTACAGGGATGAGGAGCAAGGAAGGGCAGATGTGCTACCAGAGCTCTACCGTTACACTGCACCAGATCATGCATTTCTTCCTGCACAGGTACTGCCTTTCTGTATTCTTAACAGTTAACACTGCCTACTCCCTTCTGAGGATTCCGCACTCAGACACGAAACAGAATCGAAACACTTCTACACTGATTACCTGTCAGTAATATTAAGAGACACATCTGACCAACACTGCAAGGGAAAACAGATTTGGCAGGATTCACAGAATACAGGAATCATGGATTGGTTTGGGTTGGAAGGGATCTCAAAGCCCATCCAGTTCCACCCCTGCCATGGGCAGGGACACCTCCCACTGGATCAGGGGCTCCAAGCCCCATCCAGCCTGGCCTTGAACACCTCAAGGGAGGGGGCAGCCACCACTGCTCTGGGCAACCTGGGATAGGACCTCCCCACCCTCACCATGAAGAATTTCTTCCTAATGTCTAATCTTAAATCTTCCCCCTTCCTATTTAAAGCCATTCCCCCATAGCCCTTGGAAGAAGCCCATCCCCAGCTTTACTGGAGCCCCTTTCAGTGCTGGAAGCTGTCCTAAGTTCTCCCCACAGCCTTCTCTTCTCCAGGCTCAACAACCCTAACTCTCTCAGCCTGTCTTCATATGGGAGGTTCTCCAGCCCTCGCATCATCTCATGGACATCAAATAAATGAAGAAAACCAGAAATGAGTAAACCTGAATTGCCTACAAGAAAGCAGCAGCTGTTTAAAGTGCATTCTGAGAATCATTCATCCAAGGCATGTAGTGATACGACGAGGGACAATGGCTATAAATCGGAGAGGGGCAGATCTAGATGGGACATAAGGAGGAATTTCTTCACCAGGAGGGTGGGGAGGCCCTGGCCCAGGTTGCCCAGTGAAGTTGTGGGTGCCCCATCTCTGGAGGTGTTCAAGGCCAGGTTGGAGCAACCTGATCCAGTGGGAGGTGTCCCTGCCCATGGCAGGGGAGTTGGAATTAGATGATCTTTAAAGTCCCTTCCAACTCAAACCATTCTAGGATTCTACGATTCTATGAAAATGGAAAAAAACCAAAGCCTCAGAATCAAAGGAAAAAGCAGGTCAGAAACCATGAGAAGCTCACAGAAAGCATGAAGGTCCAAACAGACATAGGAAAAGGTGAAGAAGTCACACAAAGCATTATTGTTACTGATGTCAGCGTTCCAAAAGATCAGCTGGATAAGGAAGCTGAAACTGCCTAAAACCAGAGACAGACAAATGGCTCAGAATACTTGGCTTCATCATCCCATGCTACTGCACGGCATGTGCACGTTCTCCTTTTCAGTCGAGATGAAAAGGAATGAGAGACAGAGGAATGTAACTGAAGGTTTTAAACTTCAGATTGATGCCTCGGAGTTTGTCGTTCCTAGCAACAGCCTGGATGCCAGAACTTTTACCCTTAAGCCCTACACATACGCTGCATCCAACGCTGCGGGAGGCAGAGGTAGCACTGCATGAGAGACAGTTTGCAGAGCAGGTTCTGTGGCCGTGAACATCGCCAGACACAGCAGCACAGGGCCGAGTGTGCTGCTGCTGTTAGAACAGCTTCTATCAAATTGCTAACGGTAACAATAAGAAATGTTATGGTATAGTTCTTCTGAAGAGGACTTCTCCATACAGGAGTTACACAAACAGACCAACGAAGAAGCACTGGAACAAATGAGGAAATAAATCCATAGGATATTGCTTGAATCCACAGGTTCATTTGCCCAGATTAATTTTTCTTTGGGTGGTTAGTGCTTACCAGAACATTCCATTTTCCCGGATTTGAAGTGTTCTATTACAATTTCCTCCAACTTCCTTAATTTTGGATGGCCATAGATAAATTCCCTTTTATTTTCTAACACTGAAAAGGAAACAAAGCAATGAAAGATGTAATTAAACCTGCAACATATACAACTGCTCAACGAACTCCATGTCCACCCATTCTAATTCTCTGAGTCAGACACACAAACTCCTGGCACCAGTTCTAATTGCTTTCACCTTAACAAATTAGTAAACTCCACAGGGAAGCACATTTGTTAAGCCCAGGTTTTGAGAAAGTGGCGCGATTTTGCTACAGTCACACTGTGAAGGATGCACAGGCAAACGAAAATATTTTAAACTTTTGTTTTAAATCAAATTAAAACTTTAAAACACAGAAAACCTGCCTGAAGGTAGCTAAAACCTCTGAGAGAAGGGAGCAAGAAAAAGAGAGAAAGAGTGAGAGGCAGGGAGAGAGATAAATAGAAAAAGAAAGATAGAGAGACAGAGATAAGAGATAAATAGGACAGAAAAATAGAGAGAGAGAGACAAAGTGATAGAGACAGAGAGACATAGATAGAGGGAGAGTGATCAAGAGAGAGAGCGATCAAGAGAGAGATCGAGAGATCGAGAAAGAAGAAAGAAAGAAAGAAAGAAAGAAAGAAAGAAAGAAAGAAAGAAAGAAAGAAAGAAAGAAAGAAAGAAAGAAAGAAAGAAAGAAAGAAAGAAAGAAAGAAAGAAAGAAAGAAAGAAAGAAAGAAAGAAAGAAAGAAAGAAAGAAAGAAAGAAAGAAAGAAAGAAAGAAAGAAAGAAAGAAAGAAAGAAAGAAAGAAAGAAAGAAAGAAAGAAAGAAAGAAAGAAAGAAAGAAAGAGATAGAAACAGAGACATAGAGAGACAGAGAGACAGTTAAGAGTCTGGGGAAAACAACCTGGAATAAAGGAGAGCAGTGAAGCGCATCACAAGAACAGCTTCCTGCACCAACTATGCAGAGGTTTTGACTGTTTCATTTAAAAAGCAAGTAAATATCTGTTCCTGAGAGGGAAATACTGACCTGTTTCACTCTTGTAAACATTTCCACTCACTGAAGACAGAGATGGAAAATTTGTCTCTAAGCTGCTGATAGAGCTTCATGAAGTCCTCATTACGGCCAAGTTCATTCTTTGTACGGGTTAACCCTTTGTAAAAAGTTGAAATACTTCAGTATTTAGCCTCCAGAGTAAATAGAATTTTCACTACCCAAAAGAGAAACTTCCTCAGAAATAGCAAGCTCCTTTCAGCTCCTTAACATGTCTGTTAGCTTTAGAAAATATAGCAAACATTGTTTGGCATCAATTTTTTTTTCAGGGAAGATGCCATTATAGAATATAAACAGGAAAATGTGAATTCAAACATGAAAAACATTTGCACAGACAGAAGCCTGGTCCTGTGGGTAAACTAACAAGTTGCACATCAACCATTTAGCACTAAAAAAGCCATCGATCCAGAAACTATGAGCACGGTGAGACACTGGCCCGGGTTGCCCAGGGAAGTTGCGGCTGTCCCATCCCTGGAGGTGTTGAAGGCCAGGTTGGATGGGCCTGGAGCAACCTGATCCAGTCCACTATAGGTGTGAACAATATTCTACAGATGCGCTAGAACATGAAGTGAGCACTGTGTGCTTTCGGTTCAGACCTAGGATGAAGCAGTGTCATTTTAATTAAGCAGTGCTGTAGGTGAAGTAGCTTTTGGAAGTTACCACACAGTTACACAGCTAAGCACAAGCCAAAATGGAGCAAGAAACCCAGAAGCTGCACCATGGGGAAACCTGAGCAGCTGGAACCTTTCCCTCCCACATCCAGCACTTAAAAGAACCCCAAAGCTGGATTGACTGTGCCATGTTGAAATCTGTCCCCTAACAAAAAGTACCAAACCAGGTGTTCCAGAGCGTGGTAACACCCAGCAGGGATAAAAGTAACTGGAGAGTTGCCAAAGTCTCACAACACCAGTGACAGAATTGGGAAATAAGCCGGGGCCAAAGGAGAAAACAACCTTCTATCCTGTCAGTGAGGCTGGGAGGTGGTGCACAGCTGGGAGACAAATTCTCCCCTGACGTGTCCGAATCTGTCATCTTCCAGCAAGGACACCTCGAACTCACGAACACCTGAGTTTGTCCGTGTGGGAAGAACTGTTCCACAAGATCAAACAACATCTCAGTTGTTTGTAAGAGTTGCTTAGGGGTTATTCTGTCTCTCCATAGGTATTACTGCCACATACTCCGAGTGCTGTTTGTCCTTCAGTTTAACATCTTTGCTTTCCCAAGTACGCTCCATCTTTGTGCTAACAGGGATTAAGGAGGAACAAAATCCCAGCTACACTTGCAACCCATCCATTCTAGAAGCTGTTTTGTGCAAAACTAACCACACTGATGAGGTAAATTACATCAGGAGGAGTGGAGATGAAAGGAAGGACATTTTGGAAGACATTTCACCTTTAGATCCATCCATGATTCCACAAAGGTAGATAAATAACGACCGTGCTCCCATTTGCAGCAGCAGCTCATAACCATGATATAAGCTGATGCACAGTGCAAAGTCTCCTTCAATGATGCCTTGATGGATTCCCTGGGAAAATAAAATGGACTCAGCATTAAATCAGGGAGTCAACAAGCAGCAGGAACCACACTGCAATTCTGGTGACAAAAATAAGACGGACAGCCAGGAAATGGAGCCAAAGCCCAAATAAAACCCATGCACAGCGAGCAGTCTGCCTGCCAAAACCATCAGGAACCAGGTTCCACAGCTCTTAAGGATGAAGGCAGCCTTTGTCCACCCTCAAAATAATCTCAAACCTCCTGTACCACCTTCCAAAATGAGCTCGTTACTGTCCGATGCAGCAACACTCCAAATCTGACAGTGGAACATCTGCCAGTGTTTGGCACATCCTGAGATTTCTGGTACATCCACCCAGGCTACAAAATCCAAGTCTGGAAAGCTGTGAAGTGCACTTCCCAAAGCTCTTTAAGGTGTACAGACCCTTTTTTTTTCGGTAAAACTCTTGTTTAAGCTTACAAAATTTGAACACTCCATAACAATTCACAGGAAAATAAGGGCAAGCAATGCAGTCTTGAGGGGAAAGTGCAACCTAAGCCATCAGAAATTACAGGCTAAGTTCTCTAAACAGTTTCAGATGGGAAGTTGAGTCCTTCTTTTCCTCCACTTTAGCATCAAGAAATGTGGAACCAGTAGGCATATTTTATTCCAGATTGTTACAAAGGAAATCTAACTTAAAAGGTATCAAGAAGGATTCAAAGGGAGCAGGGAAACGACCTCAGCGCTGGTGAGGCCGCACCTTGAATCCTGGGTTTGGTTTTGGGCCACTTACTCCAAGAAGGACCTTGAGGGGCTGGAGCACGTCTAGAGAAGGGAACAGAGCTGGGAAAGGGTGTGGAGCCCAGGGGTTCTGGGAGAAGCTGAGGGACCTGGAGCTGTTTAGCCTGGAGAAGAGGAGGCTCAGGGGAGACTTCATCGCTCCCTACAACTACCTAAAAGGAGGTTGTAGTGAGCTGAGGCATGATCTCTCTGGTAGCCAATGACAGGACAAGGGGAAACGGCCCCAAGATGCAGCAGGAGAGATTTAGGTTGGATATTAGGGATTTCTTTACTGAGGGGGTTGTCAAGCATGGCAGAGGCTGCCCAGGGAGGTGGTTGAGTTCCCATCCCTGGACGTGTTTAAAACACAAGTAGATATCGTACTTGGGGACATGGTCTGGTGGTGGACTTAGCAGAGCTGGATTGATGGTTGGACTTGATGATCTCAAAGGTCTTTTCCAACTGAAACCATTCTATGTATGATCCTATGATTCTAGGAAACTCTGTACCCTATAGAGTGTTGCTATTTATGGATTATTTTAACAACATGAAATAAATAAAGGCATTTACCACATTCCGTGAAGAAGGGTTCTTCCTGTACTGATCTCTTGCCAGAATTATCTGGTACTTCGTCAGGCTGGGGATGTCCCGCCTCGCTAAAACGCCAATCCTAATCAGGCGTCCCGCAAACGTTTCCAGCACCTGTAAACAAAACACAGAAGCAAACAGATGAAGTGAAGGGATGTGTATTCAGCCCTTTGAGGCAGTTTCATTTTTACAGATCTTATCCAGAAGAACACAAGCAGCGCATTCGTTTTGTTTGAAACACAGAGTTTTTCAAAACAAATTGATTTGTTACCACCCTCACTGTGCGGGGCTCTGTTGTCAGGGTGTTTCTAAGCCAATTCATCACACTCTTTTTAAGAGCAGTGGAACTATTACAATTCAGTTTCCTAAGGGTTTGTGCCCTCCACCCTACAGACAAACACCCTCCTGCTCTCAGACAACCCAACAACCATCAAATCACTGAGCAGGGGAAACTCACATTGGGCTTTTTTAGTGGCCCAAGAACTGACTGAGCTGAAAGGAATCAAAGCAGGATGGGCAGCCGGCTGCTGAGCTCACGCTGCAGCTCACTCTCTCACCAACTCCCCTCACTCTAAAGGTGTTTCAGTCTCAGGGAACTTGTATTCAGGTTGAAAAAAGCCTGAATGATGCTGTAGAAAGCCGTGTGTGGAAAGTATGGGAGTCAGGAGAGGCGAGCAGAGAGTACCAAGAACCCAGCACCACAGCATGCCCGGTTCCCTCCCGGAGCCATGCCAGGGGGCAACTTGTTTTTACACATCACATGCACCTGCTTTCTGCCTCTGCGAAACAAGGGAACTGACCTGCACTAATTCAGCTTAATCCTGTTTTTCCTCTTTGTTCCTCAGCCTTAGGTGGCCAGGATTTCTTTCCCAGACTTAGTTTCGCATGAGCGCCAGCTCTGCAGTAATTGGAGTAATCAGATTTGTTCTCCAAAAACACCACAAAATCTGGTGGTCCACTTGGCTAGTGGCACCGAGAACACCTCGCTGTGCAGCAGCGAGCAGCTCCGAAGGCCGTCCTGACTTCATCTGACAGCAGATCATTCCCAACAGCTGCAATTTCCCAGCTTCCCAGGTGTTTCAATACCCATTCAGCTGAACAGTGCTGCAAAGGCTGTAGCATAGTGACCGCCTGATCCCTTTGTCACTGGTCTCTCAGACCACTGAAAACCAAGTCCAGGAGAACCAATAAAACCAACCTTCAGGCTTCCAACACCACCAGGCTAAGTGTGACAAAGACAAAACACCCTAACTGGAAAAGAAACCCATCCGTAGCAGTGCCAGGCATGTTAATACACTCAGTAACAACTTTCCATTTGTTCTCCTCACATATTCAGTGCTTGAGGGGTTTCAGAGCCTTAGGATGCACAGGCAATTTAGCCACCATCCTCAATGCAGAGGAAGCTCAGTTTAACCCTTAGAATCATAGAATCACCAGGTTGGAAAAGACCCACCGGATCATTGAGTCCAATCATACCTATCAAATACTAAACCATATCCCTCAGCGTTTCATCTACCCGTCGCTTAAACACCTCCAGGGAAGGTGACTCAACCCCCTCTCTGGGCAGCCTCTGCCAGTGCCCAATCACCCTTTCCATGAAAAAGTTTTTCCTAATGTCCAGCCTGAACCTCCCCTGGTGGAGCTTGAGGCCATTCCCTCTCGTCCTGTCCCCTGTCACTTGGGAGAAGAGACCAGCTCCCTCCTCTCCACAACCTCCTTTCAGGGAGTTGGAGAGAGCAATGAGGTCTCCCCTCAGCCTCCTCTTCTCCAGGCTAAACACCCCCAGCTCTCTCAGCCGTTCCTCAGAAGGCCTGTTCTCCAGCCCCTTCACCAGCTTTGTTGCTCTTCTCTGGACTCGCTCCAGAGCCTCAACATTCTTCTTGTGGTGAGGGGCTCAGAACTGAACACAGGATTCAAGGAGCGGTCTCACCAGGGCCGAGTCCAGAGGGAGAATAACCTCCCTGGACCTGCTGGTCATGCTGTTTCTGATCCAAGCCAAGATGCCATTGGCCTTCTTGGCCACCTGAGCCACTGCTGGCTCATGGTCAGTCACTGTCAACCAACACCCCCAGGTCCCTCTCCTCCAGGCAGCTTTCTAGACAGACTTCTCTAGTCTGTAGCACTTCACCCTGCTGGCTTTGGTCATGTTCACAGTCTGGTTCTCCTTCAACTCTTTACTCCGTGTACAGACCCGATGTGGCACTGCGTGGCAAATCCCAAGAACAGGAGTGGGAGTAACTGCCATCGCCACCTATAGCAGCATTAATCCCCAGAGAACCGAAAACGCAGAGGGAGGGATGAAGGAAAACTGGTAATAACACCAGCCCAACTGGGGAAGGAACGTGCTGGGGCATCTCCACACCACCGCTCCATGCCAGCAGGCCTCTCAGAAACAGCTACAGCTGGAGCGAGCAGGCTGAGCAGCTTATAATGGACGGATGCTGTTGACAAGTAACACAAATAACACCCACATTCTGAATCCTCTGGTGCACCTTAGCTCACCCCTCTTCCCTGCCCTGGGCCTTCGCACTGGGACATTGCATCTCAGGCAGCCTGGGCTCAGAGGAACTCCACTCGGCAAAGAACAGGCCAGGGACTCCATCCTGAAGCATTCCTTCTAATTAAGACTAATGGATTTGTTAGACCAAACAAACCACTAACACTATCAGCAAGCAAATGCCAATTGGAAACCACGATATTACAAAGAACTGCCAGAGGAAACGAAGAAAATAATAGGAAATCTAATTATGTTTTCTTAAAACACAGCAAAAACAATTTACCAGCCACTTGGAATTATGAATGCACAAGAAATTAATTTCTCATCTTTGGTTTAGTTTTAGGAGTTTAAAATTCACAACTTTGGTTTTTCCCAAACAGTTTGTTATTGCTGTGATGGTTTTAAATCCTGCCTGTATCTGACAAGCCACTTCCAAAGGGAAGAGACATAAACGCCTGTGCCAGCTTATAAAAAAGGGTATTTTTTAAAATAAACATAGATCAGTGCAGTAGTGGACAGGGACAGTTGGACTTGATGATCTCAAAGGTCTTTTCCAACCAAAGAATTCTATGATTCTATGCAATGTGGACTGTGCAAGGCATAAGTCAGTGCTTTTTACTTTACTGGGATAATAAGAGGTTAGATCTTAGGGAGAAATGTTTTGCTTTGAGGGTGAGGAGTCCCTGTCCCAGGCTGCCCGGAGCAGTGGTGGCTGCCCCATCCCTGGAGGGGTTCAAGGCCAGGTTGGATGGGGCTTGGAGCCCCTGATCCAGTGGGAGGTGTCTCTGCCCATGGCAGGGGGTGGGACTGGATGGGTTTTAAGACCAACACAAACCATTCCATGATTCTGCGATTCTAGGAAACAGCCTTTTCCTCTTCCATCCAACCCAACCAGCTGGACGTGAGGACACCTGAAATGATGAAAATTGAGCACAACCTGTTTCCAGCAGTGCCTACGGAGTCAGTCTCCAAACACAGATGTGTTTCTCTAGAACAGAAGTCAGTGTTCCCATCACAGAGCAGTGCCCCCACGAGTGCGGTGTCAGTGCTGGTTTGTTATACTGGATGCACACCTTTTTAAACAGACGTTTCCATCACTTGTGCTTCTGTGTTCCGTCCCCTGACCTAATTTATAACACGAAGAAAATTATATTGCCCTGCTCGCTCGATGGGCACCCCTGTCCAATTTAATCACCTTCCGCTAATCAAACCGTAGAGGCTGTTATGAAAGGCAGCGGGATCCAGGCACCTGGAGCTTCATAGCGAGTGAGGAACAGTAAACATAACCTACTTAGAGAGATACAGAAACAAGCGCTGCTTGGGGTGATTGCGATTATCTTGCCCCGTACCTTTACTTTTAATTAAAAAGATAATTACTTCTGGAAGATCTCTTTGATCTTTCCAAAACACTGAAGTGTTACCTTACCCCTTTAAAAACAGAATGGTAGAGTTAATTTAGATTAATTGCTTACTAGGACTCATGGCTTTCTCTAGCTCACTAAACCGAGTTAAGAAGCTGGCAGATGTCCTATCAAGTGGTGAGGTTATCCCACACTGCACTAAACTTGCCCTGAATACACAGGTCCTTGCTGAACAAGGCACCTGCTGCAGGAAACCAGGTTGGTTTTTGAGGCTTGTAGCCAAGGTCAGCTTAGGACCCATGGTTTGGAGCTCTGGGCTGAGGGCCACGGGCATCACAAGTAGAACCAGCAAGGCAAAACCTGTCACTGTTTCAGCTAAACCTCACTAAAACGGCTATTAATCTGCCCTCTCTTGACACAACAAAACCCAAAGGCTTTAACAAATGACCTGGACTCATTATTTCACTGCAGATTTTTGAGCGCTCTTTACCAAAGGAAACCACAAAACCTCCCAGGCACAAATGACTCTGTGTGTTGCAGTTCTTCTAGAGCAGGGATGGAAGGGGCTGAGAGGAAGCAGCCCCCAAGACCACTGCGTCTCCACAGATCAACAACCCAGTGGTTCCCTTCTCCCACAGGAGCAGCCCAGCGCCAGGATGCTCTCTGCAAACTCTTGGCCTCTTCTGATGCACCAGACCAGATCCATGCAGTCACATTGCTCTGCGACCACAGCCAGGAGCAGTGAAGCAACGCAAGCAGCTCCAGAACACAGACTCAACATCTTTGCTGTGGCCACGGACCACAGGGATATCGTGCTGCTCCCACTCTCTGCTCCAGATTTTCCAGTTTTCAAGAGAGAGAGAAAAGGAAGACAAGAAAGGCAAAGAGGAGACCTCTTGTAGGCTCCAGTCATGCCACCCCTTTGCTCTAAGAGCAAACAGATTTTACAGGAAGGCATGAAAGCAACCAAGGTCTTTTACAGGTCCAGGGAGGAGCAGCCCTGGTGAAGGGTAGGTGAGGATCTAGAGCACTTTCTGCTTTGTTCTAGGATTGGAACTAGAAAGGCTGAGTTTCACAAAGTGCACTACCTTCAGAAGCATGAGTGCAATAACCTCATGCTTCTGAAAGCGTCTCCCAGGATGACAAACCATGTTTCATCTCCATCAGCCGTAACTCCAGGTTGAGTTAGAGACTTGGGAGTCCATCAAAGAAGAAAGTGGCTGAGGTGGCAGAGCCCAATGGCCACCAGACAACAAGCCAGCCCCACGGCCAGAGGAGCAGGTCTGATGGACAGCAGCTTACGGATACCCTTCCCTCAACTGCACAGAAACCTCTCAGGCACACAGGAGTACGTAAGGGCTAGGTACAGAGCCACAACAGTTACTGTACCACTGGATGAAGCCCCTCGAGTCATAGTCTATGCCGCAAAGGAGGGAAGGAGGACAGCTGTGAACAGACAAAAATGTGGGTTATGACAGACAAGGCAACTGAAAGGCACTGGGATCTGTGACTCGTGCCCACATTCAGCTGTTCTCCCTGTGAAACTGCAGGGTCATGACAAAAAGAAACTGTGAACATGAGGGAGAAAAGCGCTGTTTTGTGTAAGCTTGCTGCTAACATTTTCTTACCTTTCCAACACTGAAAATAAAGCTCCAGGGACACAGCAGGGCACAGTGAGTTTAAGCTGCTCTTATAATCCTCCAAAGCCAGCACTGATCAGCCCAGGAACGACCTCAGTGCTCTGAAAGTTGTGTTGTCAGGTTTATATTAACTCACCCCAACACTTCACAGCCCTCCCACTCCCCAGGACCCATTATGCATTGAACCCGGACTGTCCTTCCCTGGAACTGCTGTTCACCAAGAAGACATAGCAGTTTGTTCTCCTCTAACACCTTCAGTTTCTCCTGTCGCAGCAGTTTTCACTTCTTAACAGTTACAAAAGAAGGCAGCCCACAGTTTATACTTTTCAGCTAATTTCACCAAGAGTATTTCCGCTCTTTTACTTGAGAAGTTATAAGAACGAGGTGGCTTTCCTCGATCAGGCTGCCATTCAGTAAATGTCACCCCTCCACCAGGGGACAGAGAGCGGCTCCTGCCCAGGATGGTTCACATCCTCCTCTGGCAAGGCTGAATGTTTTTCTTTTCTATTCTATTCAGAGACAGCCCACCAGGAAAGCACAGAGAACACGGCACTACCAAACCCAAATTATCTCAGGCATGACACATGATTAGCCAGGAGTCACACACAGAATTAACAAGTTGAGGGGGGAAAGAAACAACAAATACAACTGAAATCAGTTTTGTTCAGCTCCAGTAACAACTGGAGCTGCACCAGCCGGAGTTGACAGCAGCCCCTGGACACAGCCCACCAAACACCTTTGCTCCTCTGCCAAAGGGACCCTCATGACAATCAAAGCAAATAATAAATAACAGGATCGTGAACCCCTTCCACACAGGCAGAGGGTGGTACCCTGGCACTGCTCACACACACTCTCAGCTGTCATTTCAGACAGTTTCCCTGGTAGCTGTTTCTTCATTTTCTTCCCCCCTCCCCCCCCAGCAATACTCCAAACAGAGACAACTTAATTTAAACAATTCTTCATTCTCATAACTAGTTCTCGAGCAAAAAAAGCCAGGACTGTCAGAATTAATCCAGTGGGACAGGCAGCGGAAAAGCCTCTCCCCGTTGCTTCAGAAAAGTTAGATCTGCTAAGAAGTAACAGTTTCCTGGAGAAAATCTCCAAGAGCCAGGGTGCCTCCACTTGGCAGGAATAACCTAGCTTCCAAAATGATGTGGGAAACCCCTTACCCACAGAGCTGGAGTCAGGGTTTGCACTATACGAAGATGTGATTAAACACTGCCTGGTACAGGCACCAACCCATAGCAATGCAGCTCCCCACAAAGTCCAACAGTGTCTTTGTGAGGAAAACCTTAGAACTGCTAGAAAACGCAGCCCCCTTCAGCATGTTGTCAATGGATTTTGTGATTCTGTACGCTAGGTAGCTGACCATGAAATCAAATCACCAGACAACCAGCCACGGTGTAACCCACCCAGCAACTAAGCCCCTCATAGGCACTCGCTCGCTCCCTGCACCACCATGAGGTGGGGAGAGGAACGGGAAAAAGTGAAACTCACAGGTTGGGATAAAGACAACTGAACAGGACAGCAAAAGTGAGAGAGAATACTAACAACAACAGAACGTTCAAAGGAAGTGACGCACAAAGCAATTGCCCAGCATCCAACTGATCGATGCCCAGTGCACCCCTGAGCAGAGATTGCAGCCCCAGCAAACTTCCCAGTCTCTATACTGAGCATGGAACATCCCTCAGGCCAGATGGGGTCAGCTGTACCAGCTCTGCCCCCTCCCAGCTTCCCGTGTCCCCATCTTCTCACTGCCAGGCCAGCAGGAGAAGCTGAAAAGTCCTCAACAACTCAGCAACAGCTAAACCCATCAGCGTCTTATCAACAATAGTCTCATCCCAAATCCACAATACAGCACAACTACCAGGAAGAAAATGAACTCTGACCCTCCCTCCATCCCTCCTCCCTCTCTCAATCCCTTCTGCATCCCTTAATCTCTCCTCCCTCCCTCTGTCCTTCAATCCTTCTTCCTTTCCTCCATCCTTCGTGCATCCTCAATCCCTCTCCCTTCCTCCTCCTGCCCTCACTGCATCCCTCAATCATCCTCCCTCATTTCCTCTATCCCTCTTCCCTCCTTCCTCCATTCTTGCATCCCTCCATCCCTCCGTCCCTCCTCCCTCCTTGCATACCTCCTCCTCCCTCAATCCCTCCCCATCCTTCCTCCAGCCCTTCTCCCTCCTTTCCTCCTTCCCTCAATTCCTCCTTCATCCCTCTTCCCTCCTTCCTCCATCCCTCCTCAATTTCTCCCACATCACTCCACGCCTCTTTCCACCCTCCATCCCTCCTCAATTTCTCCCACATCACTCCACGCCTCTTTCCACCCTCCATCCCTCCTGAACCCCTCCATCTCTTCTCCCTCCCTCAATCCCTCTTCCCTCCCTCCAATCAACCCTCCTGCATCCCTCCACCCGTCCTCCCTCCCACATCGCTCAAACCCTTCTTCCATTCCTCCTCCTTCTCTCTTCCCTGCTTCCATCCCTCAATCCCTCCTCCCTTCCTCCATCCCTTCCTCCCTCCCTCCTCCCCCCCACATCCCTCAATCCCTCCCTCCGTCTCTCCTCCTTCCTCCATCCCTCCTCTCTCCCTTACCTCCTCCTGCATCCCTCCCTCCTCCCTCAATTCCTCCTCCTTTCCTCCATCCCTCCCTCCCTCAATCCCTCCTCCCTTCCTCCATCCATCCTCTCTCCCTTACCTCCTCCTGCATCCCTCCATCCCTTCTCCCTCACTCCATCCCTCCCTCCTCCCTCAATCCCTCCTCCTTTCCTCCATCCCTCCCTCCCTCAATCCCTCCTTCCTTCCTCCATCCCTCCCTCCTTCAATCCCTCCTCCCTCTCTCCATCCCTCCTGCACCCCTCTATCCCTCCCCTCCATCCCTCCTGCATCCCTCCATCTCTCTTCCCTCCCTCCATCTCTCCCTCCCTCCTGCATCCCTCAGTCTATCCCTCCCTCCATCTCTCCTCCCTCAATTTCTCCTTCCTCCATCGCCCCTCCCTCCCTCCCTCCCTCCTCCCTCCCTCCACGTCCCCTCCCTCCCCCGGCCCCGATAAAGGCTGCGGGCGGCGCGGGTGCGGGCGCTGCTGGAGGCGATGGAGGCGGGCGGGTGCCGCATGGGCGGCGCGGGGCCGGCCGCCGGGGCCATCACCCTGGAGGACCTGGCGGGGCTGGCGGAGGAGAGCCCGGACTCCGCGTACCACAGCAACGGCAGCAGCCTGGAGGAGGACGCCGAGCGCATGGAGGACGAGGAGCAGGAGCGCCTGCTCACCTACTGGCAGAACGTGGGACGGGGGCACCAGGTGGACGTGCCCCGCGGTAAGCGCCGCGCTCGGACGGGGAGATCTGGAGCAGGGGAACCGTCCCACCGCTCCGGAGCTGGCACCCAGCTGACCCCGCGGAGATTTGGAGCAGGGGACCCGTCCCACTGCCTCGGAGCTGGCACCCAGCTGTCCCGGGGAGATTTGGAGCAGGGGATCCGTCCCACCGCCCCGGGGCTGGCACCCAGCTGTCTCCGGGGAGATCTGGAGCAGGGGACTTGTCCCACGGCCCCGGAGCTGGCACCCAGCTGTCCCGGGGAGATTTGGAGCAGGGGAACCGTCCCACTGCCTCGGAGCTGGCACCCAGCTGTCCCCGGGGAGATTTGGAGCAGG
Source organism: Phaenicophaeus curvirostris (assembly GCF_032191515.1). Lineage (NCBI taxonomy): Eukaryota > Metazoa > Chordata > Aves > Cuculiformes > Cuculidae > Phaenicophaeus > Phaenicophaeus curvirostris. The sequence continues at coordinate 67,026,049 of NC_091396.1, read as the reverse complement.
GGACCCGTCCCACCGCCCCGGAGCTGCCGCTCAGCACTGTCCCTAGGAGCCCAGGGAGCCAGGGGTCAATCCCACCACCTCTAGCGAGGGGCCAGGGCTGGCCTGCACTGGCCACTGGAGATGGGGACATCCCAGCAGGCATCCATCGCCCATCCCTGCACCCCTGAGACAGTAAAGGTGCACCCAGGGCAGCTCAACAGGTTGCCCTAGGACAGCACCCAGCATCTCTCCCTGCGCCCCTGAGACACAGCAGTTTCACAGCTGTCCATTGTCCCTCCCTGCGCCTCCGAGACAGCAAAACTTCACCTAGCGTGAGGCAACAGGTTGCTGTAACACAGCCACCTATCGTCCTTCCCTGCTGAGACACCGCAAAGCTTCACAGCCACCCGCCCCCCTTCCCTGAACCCCCGGGACAGCAAAGCTGTGCCCAGAGCAACTCAACAGGTTTCTCTAACACAGCTTTCTACCATCTCCCCCTGCACTCCTGAGACACAGCAAAGCTTCACAGCCACCCATCGCCTCTCCCTGCGCCCCTGAGACAGCAAAGCTTTTTCCAGGTTGCTCTCACTTAGCAAGCAGGGATGTGGCAGTGGGCTGAACTATTTCCACTAAAGCTGGACCGACACAACTTCTCGGTTTTAATTAAAACTAAATTTGGCTACCTGCAAAAGCATCTTTTCTCTCCTCGCTGTCACTCTCCAAGAGGCTAGCTCTTTAAAGAAAGCTGGCTGGACTGAAAGAGCACAGAGCAAACAAGTAGAAGGATTGACTTTGCTTTCTGGCAGTAAGCTCCCAGGCTCATCTCCTTAAGAAACTTTTATTTTGGGGTTTAACAAAAACTGAGGACTTAGAATGAGCGTAACAGGTCAGGTAACTCACAACAAATGGCAGAGAGTAACTGCAGCCTTGGCTCGCTCAGAAACATTAACTCATTTGCGCTGCGCTGCACAGAGCCGCAGAGATCTTCAGCATCTCTGCTGTTCAGATAAGCCACCCTCTGAGTGTGGGAAACAGCAAACCTGTGCACAATAGACTGTGAGACTACTTATTTAAAAGCTCTTTCCATATCCCAGCACAGCACGCAGGGTACAACCTCCTTTCCAAGTCAGCCTAGAAGTCCCCTATTACCCCTCTAATGATTTAACAATGAAAACGAACACCACGACAGGTGCTAAACAAGGGCACAGTCAGTCTGGATGGAGTTCAGGGCTTGCCTTGTTGTCGCTGTCCCCTCAGAGGGGTCTGGAGATGCCCTGTGCCAGCAGTGCCATCCCATAGTTTCCATGCATGCTCAGGTTTGCATCTCTGTCAAACCTGACAGGGTCTGGTTCCACAGGGACACAGAAGGGAGGAGAGAGGAGAGGCACGGCACTCCCTGCTTAAGGCATGCACGAGTGAGGTGAAACACACAGATGCTAAGGTACTCCCTGAGCACAGCAAGATTCCTTCCCTCCAAACTACCTGGTATTCCGATACATAGGAATTCCTGTGCCCTGTTCAACTAAGACTTAGCAGGCAGGATATCAAGCCTAGAAACTATTTCAAGAGTACTATTTTACCCCGTTTCAGTTACTATGTTGTAAAAAGTTTGCTTTGCGATGCTAAGCAAAGCCTCACCAGGGGATTCCTCCCCAGCTGGTGCCCAGAGCTGTGTCAGGTGTGGGCTGTGTCTCAACCACAGTGGCCTGAGAGAGATGCCAGATTCAATTCTGTTATCCAGTCAAATGCTGAGCTCGTTGCTTGTATCCGTGTTTAGTGCCCAGCCAGCTCCAGCACACTTGAGCCTCAGGGAGCAGAGAGGGATCTGTTGACTTTGGAGAGCTCCTCCCTGTCCACGGGGAGCAGAAGCCTCTCAGGACTGCTGTGCCCATCCAAGCACCTGGTGCCACTGTGGCCGTGCTGCCAAACAGACCTTCCCTGGGCTGACTGCTGTGCCGACAGGGCACTCGAGGCTGTAGCAAAAGGACACATGTCCTGCAGTCTAGGGCCCAGGTCTGCAGCAAAGTGACTGTTCCATCCCTCTCATCGGTGGTGGTTCCACACCGCTATGAGCTTTGGCACCCATTCTCTTCTGTGGTGACAGCGCACCTTCCAAAATGATGACTTGCTGTGTAGCTTTTGTTGTCAACTCTTAAGAGTAGCAGAAACGCTCTACACCATCTAAAAAGCTGAGGCTTTGCAAGATGAAAACAACAGAGATTTATATGACTGGCATCTCAGTTTATCACTGTTAATAAGATCATAATCCTACAGACTGACTGGCCTATGCCAAACCTTGCAAGAGAAATTAAAGGTGCAGGAAGGTAGAATCTAACTTTCTCAGCTTGAAAACTCCATTTAATCTCCTCCCAGAAGAAGCAGAAAACACGCTACAGCAGTTGCTTTCCAATTCTAATTTCAAACTAAGAACACTCATTGACAAAGAGGCTCAGAAAAGCTGCTGCCCACAAACCCATTCACTTGCTAAAGTATGAAGTGGTAAAAAGATACTCTGTGCACAATGCAGTGTGCTCTGAGGTCAAACACCCAGGCTCCAAATCCAGGATCTGGAACTGCAGGTGGATTTCCATCAGTTCCCTGCTGAGGTAACCTCATGCGCCTGTTCCCAGGCTGCTGGACCACAGAGCCTGTGTCACTGGGGAAGCCCAGCCCATCTACAGAAATCCCTTTGTAGAGATCTGCCTCTTGCACAACGCCTTCCTATAGAAGGGGCTGCAGTCACAACTTTGCCCTTGAATCAAACCAAGCCTTTTCCCAGCTACGCTGCTGCCACTCAGCTTGCCTCGCTTTGTCACGCCTGCATTTGTGTTCACAGGCTTGGACTGATAGATGACACATTGGGCAACTCCCTTGGGTTTGGGCAGTATCATCTAAGTCTTGTCCAGACTGAGGTGTTCATGATCCGAATATCATACCATCACGCCTGACAGGTGTGGATTCATGAATAAAACTCCTGACAGGACTTCCATGAGTTGCAATCCCTACCCTTTGAATTAATATAGAAGGAAAAACAAACCAACCCAGTTATCAACAGATGAATTGAAGAATAGAGTTAAAATTTCTAGAGTATCAAAATGCTTCCTCATTCCCAAGCACTCTTTAGACTTCGGCATTGAATTTTCCAATCTACTTTTATTTTTCTCTCAGCCTCCAAAGAGATCAATTTTACTTGGCAATTATTTCTTACATTTTAAATGTTTTCCAATGATATTTAAAGAACAAGTTTTAAATCAACTGAACTGTAGCATTCTACCCTTTATTGAAAGGCTCTTTACTATTCCAAACAGACTTAAAGCTAAAGCCCCTGCACTGGATGCCAGGAGATGTAGGTTTGATGACCAGCTCAGCCGCAGATTTACCGTGACCTAGTTAATTCTCCTCTGAAACCCCGATAATACTCACTTCCCCTGCCATCCTGCCTGTCCACCTCAGATACTGAGGCCCCTGAAACGCCCAAGGGAAGGGCTTTTATTCCAGATGGAACTTCCATCCTTCCCCTGCACGTACACAGTGAGGCAGCATGACAAACACAAACCCAGGCTTCCAAACACATACATAAACATTTGGTTTCAAGTCCTCTATCAGAGTCCGCAATGCTTGTATCTCTTCAGCTTTCATCAAATAGAATCAGAGAATCTCACGATCGGAATACACCTTTGAGATCGACTCCAACCACCCCTGTCTACTACTAAACCAGATCCTGAGCACCTCATCTGCCTTCTAAACCCCTCCAGGGATGGGGACTGCACCACCTCCCTGGGCAGCCTCTGCCAGGGCCTGAGAACCCTTTTGGGGAAAAAATTTTTCCTGATGTCCAATCTGAACCTGCCCTGGTTCAACTTGAGGCCATTTCCTCTCATCCTATTGCCTGTCACTGGGGAGACCAGCACTCACCTCGCCACAACCTCCGATCTGGCAGTTGTAGACAGTGATGAGGTCTCCCCTCAGCCTCTCTTTCTCCAGGCTAAAAGGCAAGGGACTCGCTCTTTTGGAAGAGAGGCTTTCCATTCCCAAGATTAACCTCATATCCTGAGCTTCCAAGCCTGTTGGTTCAGGACCAACTTCCAAGCAGGATTTATTGACAAACTGCAGCCAGAATTGCTATTGAGGCAACCATAGTTGGAAATACACCTAATCCAGCTCCATATAAATTACAGAACTGTTGGAGAAGAGAGGTATTTGTTCCTGCTCTCCATTTGAACTTGGCTGGAAGTGTCACAGTTAGCACTGGCTGCATGATCACTAGTGTCACTACATCTAGAAACAGAGAATGGGTTTGCTATTTCATGTCTTACAAAACACAATGATTGTTGAAAAAGTCCCTGCACTTCTCTGTACTGGTAAGCGAGCATGCAGGCACACAGAGATCTTCAACAAACCAAATATTAACACTCCTCATGTAATGATCTGCTGCCAAAAGGCAAGAACGCGGAGCAGAGGTGATGGCATCTGTTTCAATGTGCTCCCAGCCCTTCAAGTCCCAGAGGACCAGGGGGCAGGCAGGGGCAGACACAAGCAGCAGGCAAACACGGGGCCCCGATTAGCTGGCCTGTTCCATTTCACCCTTAGCAATGCTTTACGAGGACTATGGCTATCCGAGAACATCGAACCACTCGATCTCTTTCTGCCAGGCACGATGGGACCTGACAAACTGAACATCAAAACTTGCATGGGTCTATTCCCACCTTCACATAAGTGATGTTCCAGTTTTGCTAGAATGTCAATATTCAGTCCAAGTCAACAACTTTGTGCCCCTTCCAAACTGAAACAAACCCTTCCATCCGAGGAACGTGCTATCTAATCAGAGAGCACGTATGGATAAAACCACTGTGCAACGAAAAGAGATTGTGTTAACACAATTCTATGTTCTAGTTTCCTTGTTGAACAATCTAATGTATTCTTAAGAGACAGTTCTTCATAGAAGTAAACGTTCAGGAATTTTAAGTTTCCCGAGCTTATGTTTCTCTAACATAACGGAACACTTTTGTCTCTCTCATCTACAGTTTCTACACTTTGATGCCTCCATCAGACCTCACCTTGCCTTCCCCCTCTATAGCGTGAGCTCATCAGGTTCTCCCAGCCCCTTCTGTGCTCTATCCTGCCCCCAAACCAGCTGAAGCATCCTGAGTGCCTCAGTGCCATTGCTGCACCGTGGAGCCCCAAGCCAGGCACAGCACATGAAATGCAGCTCCGTGTACACCAAACACAGCAGCCTCCTCCCTTGCCCAAATGGCCCAGCACGTGCTCTGTTCTGTGAGGTCTCCTGAAGCCGCAAGCAAAAGTTCACGTTCTCCTCTGCGTCTTAATGAAAATATTTGTTTGCCTACTATATTGAAACTTCTGTCCTGTGAGGCCTCACTAGAAGGGCTAGCATTAAAGTAAATAAGTGTTCTGCAATTCCCTGAAGACCCAGAACTCCACTTTACAGAAGCCAGACCAGCACAGCATCACTGCAGGCCATGCTCTCAGTCAGATTTGGCTCTCACGCCCCCACAACCTCAGGTCTCAGCAAGCCAGAGAGAAGCAGGGTGGTAAGGGGGCAGCAGCACACTCAGAGCTAGTGGGACACCCAGCTAATATCACAGCCTGCCCCTGCTGCTCCAGTGGCTCGCGCTCTGCAGCTCTGGCCTCACGCCCAGCAAATCGCCTGACTAGTGAGGGAGGAGCACCCAAACGGGCACGGAAGCAAACACTGAACTAGAATATTAGACTCAAAACAGCTTGTAGAAAAGGCAAGGTTCCCACAACCATATTCCCTTAGGCCTGTGAACAAGAGATGCCAATTCAATCTACTCCTTCTCGTGGATACACATGGATCCAACAGTGAAAGGGTTGCCAGGACTGGCAACACCATCCACAGGGAGGCAGAGTCCCTTCCCTTTTCCTGCTGATATTGCAGAGCAACACAAAGTCCCCAGAAGTTCAACTAAGCAAAAGGAGAACGCAGCACACGTTGCACTTCCCCTCCTGCTGCAGGACTGACCTGGTGGTGTGTTATTTCCTTGCAGACATGGCAGAGCCAATCCAGCAGCTGACGAGGAACAACAGCCCCCAGGAGCGCCAGACCGTCCCGTTTACGCTCATCCAGCGCAAGGAAAAGGTGCTGTTCCCTCCCCAGCCCAGGTTTTAACCGTGTCCTCAGAATCCACACCTTGCTCCTCAAAATAAGTTTCTTTATAGAATTATTCTAACTATTTAGGGTTTTTAACACCGCAAGCACAAGGCACTATAACTGGATGGCTGCATTTCGCCTTTAACATCACACTATCATCACAGGTGTGAATTACCTTACAGTTTTGTAAGTTAAAAGCTCTCAGGGAAGGCAGAAGATAGCCAGGGATTAGCCTTAGTGGTATTTTATAACTGATTTCACAAAACCCCTCATGTTTTGACGTTTGAAAGAAAATGCCTATTTTCTTCATTTAAATCCATGCATTTGCAATCATGTTAATAAAACCTTAGCAAAGAACACTTGAAAGAATGTCTGAATTTAAACCCAAACACAAAATATGTTTGTATCAGGGTTCATTATCAAACAAAGCAGCAGTGTGCAAACCCATCTTATCCACTAAAGCAAAACTGAAACTGATGTCCAGTGGCTTTGTTACAGCTCAAGAAATGTGCAGACAAGGGCCTCCCCTTAAATATATGGCAAATCAAGAAAATCTTTACTAACCACGTAGGAAGAATTCTCATCACGTTTCTTTTACATTGATCTATATAATCCAAATGTATAAATATCCCCATTCAATTTGTCTTTCATCTGAACAGTCTGGGACTCCTGACTGTTGGTGCTGTAATTAAATGCTTGAAAGCTATTTCTCAGCACTGCTCTAATAACTGCAGATAAAAATTAGATCATTCAGTTTTAATTGTAATGAAATATTTGATACTCCAAGTCCAAAAGATGGCAGTTCCTTACGGTAAAGGAGAGCTACCTACCAGTCTGCTGGAACAAATTTTGACCCAAAATCAGCAGCACGTCCATTCTTGATTTAAAGGATTAAAATTCACAGGTTCCCTTCAAGATTGTTTCACTGACAGCTGAAAACAGACACAATTACCCTTCCACTCACATAAGATGCACGCAGTGTGTTGTTTTTTGATATCTACTCCATGCTAGCTCATTGGAGCACATGGGAACTAAGAATGAAACATAACGTGCTTTCCTATAGCTGACATGGAGACATAAAGCCTTTCCTCACGCTTCCCATTTTCCTGGCTATACATGTGGAGAAGGTGATTTCTTCGTGCTACAAGTAAAACACTGAAACATCGTTCGACTTTTATTTGTTTGCTTGGGTTTTTTAGCTGATCGATTTAAAATACTAATTTATTATCTGACTGTGCTTGCAGCTTGGAGACCTGCTTTATGAAAAACGTCAGTATGGAAAAGCCAAATGGGCATGTATAAAAATGAAAGAGAAGCAGTATGAGCAGAGCATATGCCTTGGGTTCATGAAGCTCATGAGGTACATTTGTGAGCAGAATTCCTCCGGTAAGTGGTGCCACAATACTACATCGAAGTTGAAACGTTGTATTTATGCACTTAGCTTCTCCTAATCTACTGTGAGGAGCTTTTCCCAAGTACTCCACCCCGTGGACTCTGCGGGGACATCTGTAACGCAGCCTTTCCAGCAGGGCCAGCACCAGGCTCCCTCTGCACACATGTGAGAGGAAAGCCTTGAGGGGAAGTGATCACTCTTCCCACAGGCCACTAAAGCTGCCCGAGCACTGACACTGGCAGCTGTGAAATGGGCTTTGGCTGCAGAACTTTAGTGGTTTTGTTTTCACAGCAGTGCTGAAATCGCCCGTTCTAAGAGACAATTCTAAGTGTAATGCCGAGACCACGATGTTTCACCTCCTGCATTTGAGTTCGCGATACTCGACTTGTGCGCGTCTGAATGGACACCAAATACTTGTGTGGTTGAAGCGTATTTTCCAGAAAGATAATCCAGTTTTAGCTCACATACATTCAAACCCACCGTGTCCTTGACAGTTTGTGCCTGCACAAAACATGCACCTCATTTCCAATCCCAGTCAATCTGGTTTCTGCCTCCAGTCATCCATTCCCATTTGCTCACTCTCCAGCCGATGAAGAGGCTTTACAGTGCCCAGTGCTGTGCTCTGTAATGCACATCTTGTAAAGAAGTCAGCCCTTCATTTTCTTCCCATGAAACTAAGAACACTTATTATGAAAGCTTTTCCTTAGCCAGGCATTTTCCTCGCTCTCCCCATTACTGATCACAGTTTAGATGTAATTCTGGCTCCAGAGCAGTGCAGTTGTGTTCTTACACTCTACAGAAACAAAGTTCTGCTCCAGTCTGCGCTGCTGCTTGCACAGTCAACATCACTGCCTCTCCCAGAGCCCTGTAAGAACACAGCAGCACATTCCAGAACAGCCAAGCCTACAGGAATTCACAGAATCATAGAATCACCAGGTTGGAAGAGACCCACCGGATCATCGAGTCCAACCATTCCTATCAAACACTAAACCATGTCCCTCAGCACCTCGCCCACCTGTGCCTTAAACACCTCCAGGGAAGGTGACTCAACCACCTCCCTGGGCAGCCTCTGCCAGTGCCCAATGACCCTTTCCGTGAATTTTTTTTTCCTAATGTTCAGCCTAAACCTCCCCTGGCAGAGCTTGAGGCCATTCCCTCTTGTCCTGTCCCCTGTCACTTCGGGAAGAGGCCAGCACCCTCCTTTCAGGTAGTTGTAGAGAGCAATGAGGTCTCCCCTCAGCCTCCTCTTCTCCAGGCTAATTCACAACACAGCCCATTCTCCAGCCTATATTCCTTGTTCTTAGATGTTTAAAACCAGGTACAAAGGCAGCTGACAATATAATGCAACCTTCTTCAGAGGGGGGAAGCGATTCAAACTCCTCACCCTATGCGAAGTAAGGAGAGCTCACCAAATGCTCGGTTTTAGACACACAGGTTTGCACACATAGCTTTTACAGGTGTGAACACACACACTGCGCGGCATAAAAATACACTTCTTCCAACTTGGAATACACAGCCCCATTTTCTAAAGCATCCGCATTCCCTGTAGCAATGAAACTGGTTTGTGAGGCTCACTGTCCGTTACTCGGGATGAGTTCAGCAGCCAAGCCCAGTATGCAGACCTCTTGTAGCCTCTAAAGTCACGTCTGTCTCCTCAGGCCTGTACTTGGGGATAACAATTCCCATTGTGACCATCGTCCACACCAATGAATCGCAGTCGGAGATGACCCAGTCGGTGACGGTAGCGTACTACCTGCCCGAAGTGCTGCAGGACGAGCCACCTCACCCTTTCGACTCCGACATAATCATCGAAGAATGGCCCTCTACTATTGTTTATAGTAGGTAAGAGACATCTTCATTTTGTTCTGGGGAAAAGGGTAAAAGGATGCAGCTTTCAATGCACGTTATGCCTTTTAAACCGAGTTCTAAAAGCTAACGAACAGTAAAACTTGGTTTTAGTAATTGCTTATTTAATAGCTGCCTGCTTTATCAGAATGGGATAGTCAAGAAATAATTGTTACCTGCTTACTTGGGAAAATGGTGCCTCTGTAAACGTGAAACAGAACAGCAGCTCGAAACACAGATGAATCCGTGCAGTTGGGTCTGAGATATCACTGGAAATGCTGAGTCAGGAAACAACTGTTTGAGATCAGTCACAGTCAGGTAGAACTATTTGTGAAACATGAGTAAATAATTTCAGAGGAGGCATTTCTAGGCTTCGCAAAAACCATGGGCTTTAAAAAGAATGCGATATAAAGCTGGTTGTTGCAGGAGCTTCAGAGGAATCACCAATGAAGACTCCATAATGAGAGAAATAAACCTGCTGGCGGAAATCCTGGAGAGTCCTGAGCTGTGTTTGCAGGACACGTTCATCATCGCAGGATACACAAACCCAGCTGCTGCCAACCGACACAACGAGATATGGTTCCTGCAGCGGCCGTAGCCTCCCCACCCCGACACTGTCAGCCAGAAGATCCAGCGCTGACTGACTGGCAGGCTCCCACAGGTGACTCGTGCCAGACTAGCAGTCAGACCCTCAAACCTTGGCTTTGAACCCGCTTAGCCAGGCAACCGCTCCGACCCAACGCTCACACAGAGGTAACGCCTGAAACACCGTCCCCTATGTCAGCTTTCGCAGCTTGTACACAACTTGTATGGAGATTTTTAGCACTTTAAAAAGTTAGTTCACCTTATCTGTTTCGTACATGATAAGGGAGATCGAGACATCTCTCCTCGTCCATTTATCAGTGTCTCCAGGCTACCTGTGGCCTGGGACGGTCTGAGAGGAGCCCCTGAGCCCCTGTCAGCTCTGGACACTGAGAGCTGCACACCCAAAGCCCTGCTGGGGTTTGCAGCGGGACACACATTCAAACCACCTCACACGTGCAGGCTGGGCTGCAGAAAAATAACCTTCAGGTCTTACTTCCTAAGAGAACCAGCAGATGTAGGCCACTGGGGTTAAACCAAGGAGTAAGAGTAGGCCAACACTGACTGCTTTTAATGTCATCTGTGGAGCATAGATTCTTAATGCTTACCTCAAAAAGCACCCAACCAAAGTACTTCTAACCTTGAGAAGAAACCAACAGGGCAGAGCAGCCCTAATGCTCGTTAGAGTTTTGACAGCAGGAGTTGCGGGTTCCCCCCATCCCACATTCACAGCAGTCCCAGGACTATTTCAGGCATTCCTCAACAGAAAGCGGTTATCCCTAACTCTTCGGCTTTCTGAACGCTTTCTTCTTACAACACTGCTGAGTGCTCAAACACTGCAGCTGAAGCCAGTCAGGTCTTCAGCAATTTTTACACTCTCCTGGCAGTACCACACGATTGGTGTTATCAATGGTGCAAACATTTCACAGAGTGACAGAGAAACTGCCTGCTAGAGGAGCCTCTGCAGCCCAGCTGGGCCAGCCCTCTGCCGAAAGCCCTCAGTGCCGGCACAGCAGGCTCCTTGGGGCCTCCCGCAGCTGGGTGTTGAGCATCTCCAGGGTTGAGGAGCCCGTAACCCCTCAGGGCCCTGCTCCAGTATTCGACCACCCTCACTGTGAGAATTTCCCTTCCCAGTATCTCATTTTCCCTGATGCACTTTGTTTCTTTCACCCCTCATCCATACGATAATTCCCAAGCAGACAAGGCTAGTCCAGCCTGTTGTGACCACAAGACAAGCTCAGAGTTCTGCATGCACCAGGAGGTCTGAAAGCAGTGCCCATGCTTTGCTGTTCACCACAGTTAAAGAGCACCGACTGCACTTCAGAATCAGGGCAGCAAACAGGTTTGCTCTCAAAAATCCCTTCTTAATGTCTCCCCTGACAGATATGATGGTAGAGTTTAATCTTAATACTTAAGTAAATGTCTTTTTATATAAAATGTCATGAAGTACATCACCTGCGTTATATTTTGGTATGGTTTAGGGTTTAAATAGAGCTTTTGTGTTCTTCAGTTACAACAGACAAAGCAGCCAGCGCCAGTGGCTGCTAGCTTACAGCAGCTTTAGGGGCAAACAAAATGGATTTGTGTAGCACTAAGAACGTTAACCCTCCCAGTTCCACGGGGCTCCCAGCTGCACAAAACTGGCTTCCTGCTCAACCTGAAACCTCTGGCTGAGCAGCAGGAGCACAGAGCACCAGCCGGCCCTAGCTGGCCATGCATAAGAGGGGCCAAGGTGCTCTCTGGTGGCTGCTGCACACAGAGATTCCTTGGGAAGACAGCAAGGAGAAGGGAAACAACAGAGAGAGAGAGAAAGAGAGAGAACGAACCCTGAGTTTTAAGGCAAACAAACTGGTAGTCTTCGTGGGGAAGAAAAAACAACAAGAAAAGCAATCCTCACTTTCTTCTCTATGTCCAATGTCCCTGGCCGTTCAGATATCACATACTAGTCCAACACAGCCATTGCAATGAATTAATGGGATGCTAAACTAGGGGGGAATCTCAGAAAAGCGTGGGGGCTTGGGATCTTTGTTACTCCAGCCAGAAAGCTCTCAGGTCTGGTGTGCCAGGTGACAGCACAAACACTCTGAGCCATTTTCAATGTGTTGAATCATTTCCTGTTTGATTTGTATTGATATTGCTTGTTATTTATGTTTAATGTTTCCTCAGAGAGTTAGACAGGCCAGTCAGTATTAAAGTGAGAGCTAACAGATTAATGGCAAACAATAAAAGATTTTTAAACCTGAGCTGAGCAGAGGGCCCAGGGAGGTGTTAAATAACAGGTTTTGGCTTGCCCTGCCCTCGCCCCCTCCCAAGATTTCTGTAAGACCAAATAGAAAGTATTTACACCTTTGACATGGTTTTATGGCAAATTAAAGAAGTTTCTGCAATTCAATTGCTTTTGACAGTTATAGAAGTTATAGTAATGTTTTGGCACAACAAACATCAAGTAACTGCTGGAAGCAGTTAAATCCTCTCATCAGAAAGCAACAGGTTGTAAATACTCCACCTTACAAGCATCTGCTGCGGAAAGTGTTTCCTCTATCCGATGTCTCTTCCCGTAGGCAAACATCACCTAAATATCTCTATGACCTAGCTACTCGTGGGTGTGTTATAGAAACCATAAACCTGAGGCATTATCCAAACGTGCCAATATCCCAGCTGCGGCAAAGCGTTCCGTGCTGCTCTGTGTACAACTGAATTCCAAGATAGTATTTATTTTGACTCACACTAGACAGCTTCTGCTGCTGAGAAAGAACCAGTTATCTCATGTTTGAAGACTCCCTTTAAGGCTCTGGAACGATGCACCCCCTCCTGTAAGTGGCCCTCCCAGGCACAGCGTGAGGAATTGCAGATTTCCCTGACCCACAGTAATGTTTGCTTTGTAGTTACCCCAATGAGCACCAAAGAAACATGACTATTGCTGAAATCCACTGCTTGAGAGGGTTTGAAAGCACTCTGCCCAGCTTCACTCCCCAACTCCTGTGACCAGAACAGGCATTTTGTTAGCCACCTGTGGCTCCACTTTGTAAGCTGTTAATTAATGGATTTTTTAATTCGAAGTTATTTGATTTCCGCTATCCAAAGGAGATAATAAAAAAGAACCCACCCATATTTTTGGAAGATTAAATGCTGTAGCCTTAACAGATCAATGTTGCCCTGCAGACTGTGTATTATTCGAGCAAGCTTTAGTGCCTAATCAGTTTATTCCGGCTATTGTGATACTCAGGGCCTTGCTATCGTGTGTGTACAAATATAAACATCATTATTCTGGTATCGCTGCGTTGCACTGTTTTACACTGTCCTTCCTTTTCACTGAAATGTCATCTCGTTTACTGTTACTGTTTGTCAAAATTAAAGATAATGAGCAGAGCACAGCTGGATTCTTTTTCTGTAAGAGACACGCAACTCCTTTTGCTGTCTTCCCTCTGAACAGGAACAGCAGAACTCACAAGTTGCAATTCTGATTTCACAAAAGCCATTTCAGCTTTAGGAGTTCTCTCCTAAAGCCCAATGCCACTCATAACACACCTCGTGACTGATTCTTTTAGCAGGAGACAAGGATTATGCAGCTCAGACCTGTTGCTACTGTGGCTGTACTCAAATATCCTAATCTGAAACCGCTCAGGAGCCAACATACAAGTGCAGGGTAAATTGTGTGATTTGAGTTCAGGGCATGCCTGGGGTCCATCGCTGTGCCACGGGACACTGCATGGCTACAGAAACACCTCTGCACAAACTGAGGTGGAGGACCAACTTTGAAAGCACTGAGATCTCTAGGATTAAGTCTAAGGTTTGCCCACCAACACTGGAGAAGACTGGCACTCCGTCCTTTTTAAAATCACAGGGTGGTTTGGGCTGGAAGGGACCTCAAGGCCCATCCAGTTCAACCTACCTGCAGTGAGCAGTGAAACCTCCCACTGGATCAGGTTGCTCCAAGCCCCATCCAACCTTGCCTTGAACACCTCCAGGGATGGGGCAGCTACCACTGCTGTGGGCAACCAGGGCAAGGGTCTCCCCACTCTCATTGTGAAGAATTTCTTCCTAATACCCAGTCTGTATCTCCCCTCTTGTCTTTAAAACCGCTACCTCTTGTCCTGTCGCTACAGAACCTGCTAAAAAGTCTGTCCTCGTCGTTCTCATAAACCCCTTTCAGTACCGGAAGCTGCTCTAAGGTCTCCCTAGAGCCTTCTCTTCTCCAGGTTGAACAACCCCAACTCTCTCAGCCTGTCCTCA